>NW_019154092.1:2685941-3206217 GCF_002288905.1 Enhydra lutris kenyoni | reverse complement strand
ACTCCACCTTACTCTAACCCTACTGTATACCCTACTCCACCTTACTCTAACCCTACTGTATACCCTACTCCACCTTACTCTAACCCTACTGTATACCCTACTCCACCTTACACTAACCTTACTGTATACTCTACTCCACCTTGCTCCAACTTTACCCTACCTCATTCCAACATTACTATACCTCACTCCATCCTCATTCCACCTCCTATCAACCCCACTCCAAACTTACTCCACCTCACTCTAACCTTACTCTGCTTTACTCCACCTCAACTCCAACTTTAAACATTTTTTTTAAGATTTTATTTATTTATTTGACAGAGATCACAAGTAGGCACAGAGGCAGACGGGGGGTGGGGAGCAGGCTCCCTGCTGAGCAGAGAGCCTGATGCGGGACTCGATCCCAGGACCCTGGGATCATGACCTGAGCCGAAGGCAGAGGCTTAACCCACTGAGCCACCCAGGTGCCCCTCAACTCCAACTTTAATCCATCTTAATCCAACCTTATTCCACCTCTCTCCACCTTACTTCAACCTTATTCTACTTTACTCCAACCTTAAGAACCTCACTCCAACCTTATTCCAACCTTACTCCACCTCACTCCAATCTTACTGTAAGCTTACTCCAACTTTACTCCACCTCACTCCAACCTTACTCCAACTTTACTGACAGTAAAAATGGTGGTAATGATCACCATTAGCTCATGAGGACGTTGTGAAGATTACATGAGAAAATACATATGAAGCATCCATGTCTATATGACCCGGGACAACCCAAGTTTGAACTGCATAAGTCCATTTACACACAGATTTTTTTCAATAAATGTAGGAAAGTACCGTAAATGTATTTTCTCTTTCTTATGCTTTTAAAAAAATGTTTATTTATTCGAGAGAGAGAGAGAGAGAGAATGAGCAGCGTGGGCAGGGGAAGAGGGAGAAGCAGATTCCCTGGCGAGCAGGGAGCTTGACGTGGGGCTTGATTCTTAGACTCTGGGATCATGACCCAAACTGAAGTCAGACCCTTAACCCAGGCACCCCTTCCTTATGCTTTTCTTAACATTTTCATTTTGCTAGCTTATTTTAAAAATACAGTATATAAAACATATGACATACAAAACATGTGTTAATTATTCATGTTGTCAGTATGGCTTCCAGTCAACAGTAGGCTATTAGTGGTTATGGGAGAGTCTGAAGTTAATGGTTTTGGGAGAGTCTGAAGTTATACACAGATCTTCAACTATGGGGGAGTTGGTGTCCCTATCCCCTGCATTGTTAAAGGGTCAACTGCACTATGTTTATGAGCACTCATAAATACTAACCACTATTTTATTAGCCTTTGAAGATTTTAAATTTGGTTTAAAATTATAAATAAAAACTCCAACTTTATTTATAAATTAACATAGGAAAAATTATTATTGCTACTCCATTTTCAACATCACATTGATGTGTACTTACACTGACATGACCAGAGGTTTGAAATACTTCCGGGACACACCTCAGATAGTCAAGGAAAAGGAAAAGTCCTTCAGATAACTGTGTAGCCTCTAACAGGATACCTAATCTCTTTATGCCTTTATTTTCTCAACTATAAAGCAGAACAAAAATTAGCCTACTCTGAAGAGTGGTGATAAAAGTCAATAGTCTCCTCCTAGGCACCTAGCAAATACATGATCCTTGGAAAACACTCAATATATTTTGAGAGAAAGGCAGGCCCCTGGAAGAGCTCCACAGGCCCAGAGTCCTCCCAGTAGACCTCTACGATCTTAGTTCCATGTAGCTAAACTCAGAGTCAGCTCCTCCACACACAGAAATGGAGGCACACAGGTGATCACCAGCAGTTATGACACAAGGCAAGAGCTTAGAGATCATCCAGTCCCAAACCATCCTTTTAAAGTTGGCCTTGCCAACACCATTCAGATATAGACCAGAACTCAGTTTCTCCTGGGGGCCAGCCTCCATCTTGCCCTGCAACTGGGGGAATCTTGTTCACTCTGGGCTCATCTGCCTCTTTTCTGGGAGCTAAATGTGGATCATAGCCAAATCTGCACATCTAGGTGTGCCCTCTCTTTTGAACTTAATCTGTATGTATTTCCTGTGTATTTTATATTGTAGCAGGCCAGCTGTTTCCTGGGCACCTAGAACACTGGAAAGTGCTAAGTAAATCTCTGTCAAGTGAATCACCCCAATATCATGAGGTGGGTACTACCAGCCCCATGTGGCACATGAGAAGACAAGCTTAGCGAGGTTAACTGAACTGCCATTCCACTAAGCTAGTAAACTGCCATTAAGTATCTCTAGTCCTCCTTCCCAGGGCTTCATGTGCCACCCCCAACCTCCAGTTCCCACTCTACTGGCCCCATACCAGTCTTCTCCCCCTGCATGCCCCACCGCGCCCAGCTTCAGCCCCCACTCTAACTCACTAGCACTTCCTGCAACAGCCCCTCCCCACAAGCTTCTCCCTTTATAGCTGTTCTCCACAATGCACCCAGGGCAAGCCATCCCAAGAGAATATGAACAAGCCCTCCTCGGCATGAGGCCGTGTGATGGCTTGCCAGTCTACAGAGAATAAAACTCAAGCCTTACTTCCCATCTCACATTCCAGCACCTAGATCCACTATTTTATCTAGTTTTATGTTCCTGCATCTGCATAAGGTGCTCTAAGCATATCACAGATGGCCTGGCCTTTCCACCCATGCATCTTCTGTACCTTGGATGTCCACACTGCTTAGGAACTCCTGTTTCCCTGAATCGCAGGCCTCCCTCCTGGAAGAAGCCCTCCCTGTCCTTACCCCCACCCCAGGTTCTGGTAGGGACACTTGTAATGCTCTACACCACAAGGATAAAGATATAGTCAGCTAGTTATATGTCCATCTTCTCTATTCAACTACGAGCACCTAGAAGGCAGAGACTAGTTTTTTGTTTTTTGGGTTTTTAAAAATCTTGGATGCTGAGTGCCTGGCAAAAGGTCTGCACTTGGTAGAAACTCAGATATCTTAATGACTCATTCCTCCCTGGTTTTCCAGACCGTGGAGTTATCCTACAGTAGGCTGTAACAGGGAGCCACTGAAGCCTGTCAGTTACTATCTTCAAAATCTCCCTGATATCCTGCTTCTGTCTCCATCCCCACTGCACTCCCAGGCTCAGGCCCTCATTACTCCCAGGACTATGAGATTAACTTCCTTCCTCCAACATCCCCTTTGTATAATTACAATTCCTGTCTAGTTCCTGCCAGAATGACTTTACTGAAACACACATCTGATGTCAGTTCCATGCGTAAAGACATTCTGTAGTCCTCCCCCTCCCCAGGCCTGCAGGGGCTTTAAAGGCCCTCCACAAGTTTTCCCCGCTTCTCCCCTTCCAGCCCACCTACTGACTCCCCACCAACTTAGCATTTACCTCACAGCTATCCCAGAACTCTCTAGACACATCAACAGCCTGCCTATGCAGGCTGTCAGGCATTCCCCCCCCCCCCATGACAGGAGCACCCCACTCGTCCTTCAAGGCTCAGTTCAGAGGTAATCTCCTGGGTGAAACCTGCTCTGGCTCTCCCCCTCCCACACGTAACTCACACCAGGCCTCCACCCTGTCTTCTACTGCATTTTCAACATTACTCATGTCACCACAAATTCCGGGTTATTCCATCCCTCACGGGATCTCTGCAGATGAGCCAGGCCAGGTCTGACATCCAAAGCAAGCGCGTGCATGAGTCAGTCAAGTGGCCGTCCCGTTTCCTTCAATTTAATAACTTGCGATGTTGAAGAGCGGCGCACCCCCCTCATTTTAACAGTGGGAATAAAGAGCTCAGGAATATGACGTGCCTGGCCCAAAGCCACGGTGCCAGTGTCGGGAAGAGCTGGGCCCTACACCCTCTGATCATAAGTCTTATTTACCAACAGTTAAACGACGGAGGGCGGTGAGAAACCAGGGGCGGCCTAGGAGTGGGCCCTAGCTGTTCCGCACGGAGGCCACTGGCGCTCGTGGAGACTCAAGTCCGCCCCTTTGCGGCTCCTTCGCCGCGGAGCCCGGTGTTCGGTTCTGACACTCGACGCCTGGAACTAGTCTCTGCCAGAACTTGGGGGAAAATTGCTGTCTACTGTCCCGCACCCGCAAGGACAAACCCCGGCCGAGCTCACCTCGCTACACCTCATCTAGGGATACCTCCAGCCTCTGGCCGCGCCCCGCGCGCATGCGCTGCTCGCCGCCACCCGCCGCGCGTCCGTGCACGCGCCGCCACGCACCCCTTGCGCATGCGCAACCGCCGCTCTGGCACGAGCCCCGGGCTCTGCCGCGGCGGCCTGTTGGCTCGTGCGACCGACGTCGTCGGGAACTGGCCCCCGGTCCGGGAAATACCGGGGTTCCAGGAGGCGGGAGAGGCCGGCGCGGTCGCTGTGCTCTCCTCCTCCACCCGGCAGGGGAAGGCTGTGGATCTGGGGGGGTGGGGCAGGCGAGGGCGCAGGGCGCCCGCCGGATTGGGGTACTGGACAGAGGGCGGGAGGTGAGCGTGCTGCGGAGCGGGAAGTGGGCCGAGCTCCTGGGGGTCACGGTGCTCGGGGCTCCTCCTCCATCGCCGCCGCCAAAGCAGAGAGACCAGCTGAGATTTGTACCTTCCGGCGGAAACTTTGGCTTTGCCTCTCCCACGTAGAAGGCAGCACAGGTGGCGCCTGGCATTGTGCACTTGAGCCAGACTCCCTGAGTCTGATTGCAGCTCTATGGCTCACTAGCCCTGAGAGCTTGGCCAGTCTACCTTATCTCTTCTGTGCCTCAGTTTCCTCAGCTGGGAAAAGGGGTTAGGGATCGAATTCACAGGGTAGGTTATTGTAAAGATCAAGTGAATTCGTAAAAGAGAGAGTGGTGCCTAGCAAGCAGTATATGAGCATGTGGGTGTTATTATTACTGTTTTTTATTAGAGTTGTGTGTAACAGGATGTTTAATGGACCTTTTCCTGTTACCCTAGAATTTATGAGTCAGGGCACAAACATGACCCAGAGGTGTTTAATATCCCACACAGTAAAGACAATACCGGACATATAAGCAGAATTTATTAAAGGGCTGTAGAACCAGACCTACCAGAAGAGAGTACAGGGGAGTTTGGGGAAAGTGATGGGAATATTCCGTATCTTGATTGTCTTGCTAGATTTTGTAGAAATGTAAACCTAAAAAGGGTGAGTGTTACTTATGCAAATTAAACATCAATAAACCTGAAGAAAATTAATTTTTTAAGAGATCCATTAAGAAAACGAAAGGCAAGCTACAGACTCAGAGGAAATCAAAACAAAAATCAATGGATTCTATACAGAAGACATGAAGAACTCACTCAACCCTGTAATAAAACTACAAATAGAACAGATACACCAACAAAGAAGTTGTACAGATGGCAAACACATGAAGGATCATTAGGGAAGCATAAAGGCACAGTGAGACACCACTCACTAAATCTCTACACATCTATTCAAATGTCCACAATTAAAAAAGACTGGGAACATCAAGTGTTGATGAGATTTTTGAGCAATTCTAGTTTTTTTTGAGCAATTTCTAGGTTTTTGAGCAAGAATTCTAGTACATTGTTGCTAAGAGTGCAAAATGGTACAATCAATTTGGAAACATTTTGGTGGTTTCTTGTAAAGTTGCCATACATTTAACCATTCAACCCAGCAAAAATCCTACCCCTCCTTTACCCAATAGAGATGAAAACAGCCACACTAGACTTCTACTAAGCTCTTCACAGAAGCAATATTACTACTGAAAAGCTAGAAACAACTTAAATATTATCAATTAGTGAATACGTAAGCAAATTGTGAGAGATCCACTCAATGGGATATTCTTCAAAAACAGAACTACTGATACATGCAAGAACATGGATGAGTCTGAAATTTGATAGGCTAGGTGGAAGAAGCCAGACACCAAAAGACTACATGGACCTTTTGTGAAGTTCCAAAGACAAAACTATAGTGACAGAAAGCAGAGCAGCTGTTAGGGGTTGTGAACGGGGAGAGAATTCTCTACAAAGGAACACATGGTGAACTCTGCGGGTGATGGGAATGTTCTATATCATAATTGTGGTGGATACGGGACTTCTTTCGTCAAAACTCGTTGAATTATATTCTTAAAATAGGTGGACTTTGTTACAAAGTATACCTGAATTTTTAAAAAAGCAGTTAGTGTTGGCCAGAGAGGAAACTACAACCAGTGGGCCCTTTAGGTAGAGAGATCTTTACTCTTTTCCCTACTTCATTCTCCATAACCCAGTATCAGAGAAGCAAGATCCTAAGGAGGCGGGGGGGGGGGGGGGAGGGGTAATCAAGAGATAGCCACATCCCACCCTTCCTCTTAAGGTCCTAAAGCCATAAACCCAACTGGCAATGAGGGTGGGCAAAGGTTTAACTTGTATTGAGGTTGAACTGGCTGGACTTTGAATAATTGCTAGGCATTGGGAAGTTATATTTTCTGCCCAAAATATGATTAAGAGGCAATGTGGGAAATTTGACAAGGATTGATTGAAGGCAACAACTAAAGAAAGCAATTTTATATACCTCCTGTGATGAGATAGTTCAGTCATTTGATTGCACATGTTGTTAATAAACCTACAGAACATATGATGTGTGACTCATGTTAACTGTATTTTTTTTTTAATTTTTAAATTTATTTTCAGCATAACAGTATTCATTGTTTTTGCACCACACCCAGTGCTCCGTGCAATCCGTGCCCTCTCCAATACCCACCACCTGGTTCCCCCAATCTCCCACCCCCCACCCTTTCAAAACCCTCAGATTGTTTTTCAGAGTCCATAGTCTCTCATGGTTCACCTCCCCTTCCAATTTCCCTCAACTCCCTTCTCCTCTCTAACTCCCCTTGTCCTCCATGCTATTTTGTTAACTGTATTGTTAAACCAGATTCACCGGAGTAGATTTTAAAGATCTAATTGGCTTTATTAAACGATTCATTAATTGAGCAGCATCTCATCTAGCAAATAGAGGGACTCCAAAGGGTCACAGAAAGGGAAAGGTTTTTAAAGTCAAGACAAGGAAGTCATAAACAGAAAAAAGATTATTTTGAGTGAGGTCATCTTCCTTTAGGGAAAATAGGGTCTTAGTTGGATAACCTCATCCTCCTTTGGGGAATGGATAGAGCCCAAGGGACTGGTTTCCTTATTGGTACTGACCAGAAAATTCCTGATAGACTAGTTAAGACTAAGACTAGTTCTCTTCGGGGGGAAGTTGAAACTGCAATTAGATTAAGTATTTAAGTCTGGGTTTGGTGACATGGTCTAGCATAGTGACTCCATTTTAGGCCTGTAGTTTTCTTTTTGATAGTATTTTTCAAGTGTATGTAGCTGCTATTGCAGTTAATAAAATACAAATCACTTAAAATATTACTGAACTCATACCTTTGTCATTATGTATTTTTTTTGTTTTGTTTTATGTATTTTGTTTTGTTTTGTTTTTTAAGATTTTATTTATTCACTTGACAGAGAGACACACAGGGAGAGAGGAAACACAAGCAGGGGGAGTGGGAGAGGCAGAAGCAGGCTCCCCGCTGAGCAGGGAGCCTGATGCAGGGCTTGATCCCAGGACCCTGGGACCACGACCCGGACCGAAGGCAGAGGCTCAACGACTAAGCCACCCAGTTGCCCTGTCATTATGTATTTTCTTTTTCTTTTTTTTTTTTTTATTTGACAGAGAGAGAGAGATCACAAGCAGGCAGAAAGGCAGGCAGAGAGAGAGAGGGGAGGAAGCAGGTTCCCCACGGAGCAGAGAGCCCGACATGGGGCTCGATCCCAGGACCCTGGGATCATGACCTGAGCCGAAGGCAGAGGCTTTAACCCACTGAGCCACCCAGGCGCCCCCCATTATGTATTTTCTTGATCAGCAGGTACTGAAAGTCTAACTGCTATAACAGGGAGCACTCTCCCAAATGTTGTCTGTAAAAAAGAGTCCTTGTCTTTGGGAGCACTGGTACATGAGAACCATCATAGTCCTTTGGGAACAAGAATGGGAATGGATCCTGCTGGGGATTGGAGATGTCAAGCTGGAGAGAAGAACCAGGAGAGTGCCATGTACTGGACATTACAAGTGAAGAGCTTTTCAAGAAATCAGGAGTTTGGGAGCCTGATTCTCAGCACAGTCTGACCTGCTGTGCTACCAGTGGGCCCTAGACAGGCTGACCAGTCACTGTGGCTGTCCGGCTGTATCCCCTGTACCTAGAACACTGGAACGTTCTTAGTAAATATTTGCAAGTAAATAAACCCTTAAAGGTTATGAGGTGGGTACTGCCATCCTCATTTCATGGGTGAGGAGACAAGCTCACTAGGGTTAAGAGATTGTATTTAGTGAGTAAATAGTAGACTTGGGGGTGGAGTTGAACCTAGGCCTCTTGAACACAAGAGCCCAAGTTCATAACTATGGTGCTAGAGGCCTCTGAAACATGCAAGGTAACCAAGATGAGAGGCACACAGGAGTGTGGCTGATGCTGTGGTGTTGAACGAGGATATGATTCATGCAGAAATGGTAGGGTCCCAGGGCAATGGGAGGGTGCCCTTAGAGCCAGACTCCTAGTGGGAAGCCATGTGGCCAGGAGAGAGTAAAGGGCCATCACCAGGGCCACACACAAGCTTGGAGAAGTATGCACCTGTCAGTGTTCCTGGACCAACCAGCAGCAGCAGGCCGGGCCCTACAAGAACTCTAAAGGTACATCAAAGCTGTATACCCATCCATCAAACACAGAAGCTGGCTCTTTCTGTACACCCAAAGGACCACTTTCCAGCCAGTCTTTGGCCTCCCTGAAGTCCATGTGGCTAGGTTTCCTACTTGGAGGCCACTGTGAGACCCCACAGATGAGCACACATCCCACTTCTTTAATGCAGTGAAAAAATCGGCCATGACTTTGGGTGTGCTTACCCATAACGGTTTGCAGAATGTTTACTCTAAATGTCCCAGGGACACTCTTTGAGTTATACAGGTGACCTTTGAGCAACACAGGTTTGAACTGTGTGGGTCCATTTAAACATTTTTTACAGTGCAGTGCAGTAAATGTATTTTCTCTTCCTTAGGAATTTTTTCATAACATTTCTTTTGTCTCACTTTACTGTAAGAATGCAGTATACGATATGTATAACATACACAATATGTGTCCATCAACTGTGTTCTCAGGAAGGCTTCCAGTAAACAGTAGGCTGTTAGTAGTTAAGTTTTGGGGGGAATCAAAATTATATGTGGATTTTCAACTGCATGGGGGTCAGTATCCCTAACCCCAGCCTTGTTCAGAGTCCACTGCATTTAAGAAGCAAAAATAAGCAATTATAAAAATATGTTTTTGCATCTACTTCCTTTGCTAATTCCCCAGAACACGGGCCACCAAAATGGATTTATTTTCTGAAATTTAAAACTTTTAAAATGAAGGCTTCAAAATCGGATACAGTGAAGACTAAAAACCTTGAATCTGAGAGCACCCCTTTTTTGCCTTCAATTTTCTATGGCTTCCCCATTCCTCTTTGTCTTGGATGCTCTTCTGCTCCCTCACCTTCAGAAGGCAGCCCTTCAGGCATATTTCTCCTCTCTTACTGCTCAGATGAAGCTCCCTCTGTCTTAGCAAAGGCAGTGATGTTGGAAGCTGCAGCCAGGCCCCGCCACCACACTTCAGATCACCTACCACTCGGAATACCCTGCTCTTTCCCATCGTTAGGAAAGACTCATGCCAGACTCATTGTTAGAAAAGACCTTGTGGCCAGCGGTGGGCTTCTCTTTTGGGTGGGCAGCAGCAAGTTTGGTGCTGTCAGCTCTCTCTGCATTAGTTCGGTTCAATCACTCTTTTGTGTGGTCTTTGGGTTCAGTTTTCAAAGACCTAACATGGCAGGCAGAAGCTCAGAAGGTAGATCCCCAAGTTCCCTTCCCTGAGGTGTACAATTGAATAGTACTCCTGGTACTACTGTGAAGGGCCTCCGCAATGGAATGAAGGTTATAATCAGCTGACCTTAAATGAGAGTGCTCATTATTGATGGTTTGGGGCACAATGGAATCACAAGAACCCCTAGAAGTAGCAGCAGAGGGCAGAAGTTTGAGTGTTGAGGGGGGACAGAAAATGCCATCCCCAAATGGGTCACTTTGGTGTGTGGATTCTTTTGAGCTGAAGTCAATCAAGACCTAGCAGACTCAAAAAAAAAAACTTTGACCTCACTCTTAATTACTTAAAAGAACTTAGATGGGAGCCTGGCCCAGAAAGAGAGCTATTACCAGAGATAACTTTTTATCTGAAAGATTGATTTGCTTGGCAGGGCACACATCTAATTACCAAACGTCTGCTCTTTGTACAGTGCTGCAAATTACCCTCCTCTCTTTTGCAGCCAGGTCCCTATCCCATTCTTTAGCTCACGGTGGCAAATAAGCCTCAACCATGCAACTTGCCCTTGAGTCTCATGCTTTTGGAGGTCCTGTATGTATGAAATTAAGTTGGTTTTTCTTCTGTGAATCTGTCTTATATCAGCTTAATTAGTAGACCAGCCAATGAACCTAGAATGGAAAAAGTGAAAAATTTCCCAGCTCTACAGAGTACACACTGTTTGCAAATGTCTTACATCTTTATGCAACCCTCCACTTATGATATGAAGGTTGTAGCTGGTCGCCTGGATTCCAGCACTTGTCACCATTTGCTTTATTGTGGCTCCAGAGGATATGTTGATAACCTTATGTTAATTTTACTTGCATCCCTTGCCATTATAGTAACAGTCTATTTTATGTAGGTTTGTGGAAACTCATTTCCACTCTTCAGTTTAGCAAACACTGGGTTAAGTGTCTGGTGTTTTGTGGGGCCTCATGGCTATAGAGATGAGCAGTCATGTTCTCGTGGACTCATGGGAGGGCAGAATAACAAGTGGCCAAGAGTGATGGCCTGGTTAGATCCCGACTGTGCCAGTCCCTAGCCCAGTGATGTGCCACTGTGTCTTCCTCTCAGTGGGTGGCTGCACGCAAGGGTTAGAGTCTGTGATATTGTGATTTATAATAAATATTTATTTGGTCTTTGTCCTGCTCCTGGTACAGAGCTCCTAAGGCTCTTGGAATTTCATAAATGAGAAGAGTACTAAAGGTGTCTTTTCTTATGTTATTGAGTTGACTTTTGGAAGCACCTAGGGTTGGGAGCTGGTTGCCAGGGGAACCAAGCTTGTAATTAGAGGTTTGGAAATTTCAGCTCCATGCCCCTGCCCTCTGGGTAGGGTAGCGGGGCTAGAGACTGAGTTCAGTCACCAATAGGCAATGATTTCATCAGTTGTGTCTATGCAATAAAACTACCACAAAACCCCTGAAAGACATGATTTGATAAGCTTTGGGGTTGGTGAACACAAGGAGATTTGGGGAACATGGTGTGTTCAGAGGGCATGGAAACTTCACACCCTTCCCCCAGTGCTCTGTGCATCTCTTCCATCTAGCTGTTCCTGATTTATATCCTTTTATATTAAACTGGTAATCTAGTAAGTATAATGTTTCTTTGAGTTCAGTGAGCCACTCCAGTGAAATTATCAAACCTCAGGAGGGGGTCATGGGAAGTTCTGATTTATAGCCAGTGGGTCAAGAAGCACAGGTGACCACCTGGACTTGGGGTTGGCATCTAAGGTGGGGGCAGTCTTATAGGACTGAGCCCCCAGCCTGTGGAATCTGATGCTATCCCCAGGTAGATAGTGTCAGAATTGAGTTAAATTGCAGGACACCCAGGAGAATTGCTTAGTGGTGGGGAAAGTCCTACATGTCAAAATTAGGAGCAGAATCAGAGAATCATATAGATCCATTGCTTCGAACAGTGCCTGGCACACAGCAGTGCAAGGTGAGTATGCTGGTGGCTATTGTCATCAGTAAGTCACTAGCCAGTCAGCTCAGATGGGTTTTGGCATTGTGCTGATGACACCCTGGACGCACCTATAGGTCCATATGGCAGGTAGGTGAAGAAGTAGAAGGTAGAAGATGCCAACCACAACTGGCCAAGAATTGAGGAAGAGCCAGAGCTGGTTCTCACCATCCTCAAAGTCAAGGCTGAGAGCAGAAAAAATAACACCAACATAAACATGAATTCTTTTCAAAAAGCATAGTGTTCAGGGCACCCAGCTGGCTCAGTGAGTAGAGCTTATAACTCTTGATCTCAGAGTCATTCATTCAAGATCCACACTGGGCACGTAGCCTACCTTACATACACACACACACTCACACACACACACAAACACACACACAGTGGAGGGGTGGTGTAGTGCCTGGCTGGCTCAGTTAGAAGAGCATGCAACTCTTGACCTCAGGATCTTGAGAGTTCAAGCCCCATGTTGGGTGTAGAAATTACTTAAATAAACTATAATTTTTAAACAAGATTTTATTTATTTATTTGAGAGAGAGAGAGCATGTGAGAAAGAGCATGAGCCGGGGCAGGTGCAGAGGGAGAGGGAGAAGCTGACTTCCTGCTGAGCAGGGAGCCCAATGTGGGACTTGATCCCAGGACCCTGGGACCATGACCTGAGCTGAAGGCACTTAACTGACTGAGCCACCCAAGTGCCCTAAATAAATAAAAAAAATTTTTTTAGAGTTTAATTCTTAAAAAAAAAAAAAAAAGAAGATAGTGTTTGCCTTGTGGACTGGAAGGTGTCAGGGACTTCTTAGGTGGGGTCATATATGGTGATGCCTGTAGGGTTCCCCCAGCTTCCCTGAGCTCATTTCAGGAGGCCTGTAGAGCAAGAGTCAATGTTGGTCTGAGTGGGAAGCCACGTTATGTCACTGCACCTTCCTGTCCCCGAAAGTAGGAATGCTCCTCCGCCTTCCTTCGCCCAGAGCTTGCCCGGCTGCTAGGCTTAGCTCACGTTCTGCTTCTTCTCTTCTACAGGGATTCTGCCTGACTTCTCATGGCACTGTGGGAAACCCCAAACACTAAATCCTCAAGTCTGTTGCTTACCTCCTCAGAGTATAGCATCACCCTGGCTGAGGGGTTTCAGAAGGCTCTGAGCCCAGTCGCACCTTCCATCAATCCTTCCCTCCCCATCTCTGCTCCTGAGTAGACCGCTGACTCCATCAAAAAGAGAAGCTTTTTGACGTTTCTGTTTGGAGGTGTTTCCCACACTAGCACAGGATGTTTGGGAAGGGAGAAATACCTCCACCGTGGAAAGGACAGCGAGTCTCTGGCATTTGCTTTGGACCGGAGGGCTTTGGGCTGGACAGTCTAGATAACCTTCACCCTGAAAACAGCCCTGCAGAGCAAGGGCGCTGGGGGAGCCACATCCCTCCACTGTGCAGGGGAATGGCTGTCATCGCCCATCCCTTCCCCAGAAGCAGTCATCCCTGCTTGGCTCCCCAGCATATCCTGTCAGGTGGCCCCCTGCCCAGGCCTCTCAAACAGTTGGCTGGTGAATCCATGGTGTAAGCTAAGCCAACTGCCCACGGCAGCTTCCAGGTAAAGTTTGTCTTTGATTTCATGCTTATGTTTTTAAGCCCCAAAAGACTACTGTTTCTGGGAAGGATTGGGTCACAGTGTGACCTTGGGTTGGCCCTTTGCAGCATCTATGACTCCAGGTCATAACTCAGGCTTCCTTGGATTATAGCTTTCTCCTCAACTTGTTGCCACACTGTTGCCAGCACCTTCTTCTCTGGAGGGATGCAGTGAGGGCATGGTCCACGCTAAAAGAGAGGAGCCCTACTTTGGGGCACTCTGCTCAAGGTGCCAGGCTGCACAGTGTAGCCACAGCCACAGGCCAAGAGGTGGTGGGAAGGACTGGGCAGCCGGGGTACCAAGAAGCCAAGCCCGAGTTGTTGGCCAGTAGCCCCCTCCTACTGATTTCCCTGTTGCTTTTGTTTTCATCTGTTTCATTATAAAGATCACAGTTGCATTTGAAAAAGAAAGTTCAAACTATAAAGAAAAAAGTCAAACTTGCTCTGTCTCACTCCAGTCCCCTCCCTGAAGTCCACCTCCCTTCAGCATTTCTGTTTCCAGTTCTTACTATGGTTACCTCCCTAACTCTACCATGTACACCCATGTCTTCATTTCTCAACTGTAGACAGTTTCTCTTGGCCGTGATCTATGAAAAAAAAATGTGAAATGAACACATTTACATGACCTTTGCTTATTATTACTTTTTATTCTTCAAATCCAGTGCTGCCAAAGGGTCCACTGAGTGCCTGCCAAAAATGCAAACTCCCAGGCCCCTGGAGAAAATTATTTGAGTGTGTGATGGGACCTAGGAATGTGCGTTTTTATCATCATCATCTCGACTGAATTCTTCTGTACATTACAGTTTGAGAACCATCATTCTAATGCCTACCTCTATAACTAAAAACATCTCATCAATTGGGATGCTTTTGTCTATCAGATACCCAACTAAGGAATGACATCTGCAAAAATGGAGAAGTAAGGAACTCTCCACTCCACTCCATTGTAAAACAATTGAAAACATGGGCAGAAAATTTCAGGATCAACTTTTTTTTTTTTAACTTCAGAACATTAACCAAAGGCTTGCAGCAGCCTGGGAAAAACTTCTTCCAGAAAAATGACGGATCGGATGAATAAGTCACAGGGATGAAAGGTACAGCATAGGGAATACAGTCAATGGTGTTGTCATAGTGCTGTTTGGTGACAGATGGTCACTACACTTGTGATCACAGCATAACATACAGAGAAGTTGAATCACTATGTTGTGCCCCTGGAACTAACGTAACATCGTGTGTTGACTATACTTCAATGAGGGGTACCCGGTGGCTCAGTCTGTTAGACATCTGTCTTTGGCTCAGTTCATGATTCCAGGTTCCTGGGATTAGAGCCCCACATTGGACTCCCTGCTCAACAGAAAGCAGGGAGCCTGCTTCTCCCTCTGCCCCTCCCCCTGCTTGTGTTCTCTCTTACACTCACGTTCTCTCAAAATCTTTAAAAAATAAAAAAAATACTTCTATGAAAAAAACCTTAAATTAGAAATGGAAAGTGTTATATATCAAAAAGAAAAAAGACTGATTCTGCTAAAAAATCAAGACTGAACTCTTCCCAAATTTGATGAATTTTAGTTAGTAATCAAGAAATGTCTAATAGAGAAAAGCCCAGGGTCAGATGATTCCTCTAATGAATTCTATCAAATGTTTAAAGAAAAATTAACATCAATCCAAAAAACAGAAGAGGGAACACTTCCTAACTCATTCTATGAAATTGTGTTATCCTGACACCAAAGACAAAGACACCACAAGAAAAATACAGATTGGTACTTCTTATGAATGTAGATTCAAAAATCCTCAACAAAATACTAGCAAACTGAATCCAACAGCATATTAAAATGGATTACACACCACAAACAAGTGGGATTCATCCTAGCAATTCAAATTTGGTTTAACATACAAAAACCAGTCAATAAAATATACCAAGGGGGGAAAACACATGATCATCTCAACAGACACAGAGAAAACATTTACAAAGCTAAACACCCTTCCATGACAAAAACATGTAACAAACCAGGACAAGAAGGGAAACTTCTCAATCTGATAAGGGGTATCTATGAAAAACCCAGAGCTAACATTATACTTAATGGTGAAAGACTAAACACTTTCCCCCTAAGATCAGGAGTAAGACAAGGATGTCCACTCTCCTACTTCTGTTTAACACTGTACTTGGGGTTGTAGGCAAGGCAATTAGACAGTAAAAGAAATACAGGCATCTAGATCGGAAAGGAAAAGATAAAACTATATTTTTAGATGACATTATCTTGTATATAGAACATCCTAAGAAGCTTAAAAAATGTTTTTTTTTCTGTAAAGTTGTGGGATACAAGATCAATATACAAAATCAGTTACACTTTTATACACTAGCAATAAGCAATCTGAAAGTGAAATTAAGAAAACAATTCCACACTGTTGATGGGAATGCAAGCTGGTGCAGCCACTCTGGAAAATAGCATGGAGGTTCCTCAAAAAGTTGAAAATAGAGCTACCCTATGATCCAGCAATTGCTTTACTGTGTATTTATCCTAAAGATACAAATGTAGTGATCTGAAGGGGCGCGTGCACCCGAATGTTTATAGCAGCAATGTCCACAATAGCCAAACTGTGGAAAGAACCTAGATGTCTATCAACAAGTGAATGGATAAAGAAGATGTGACATACATACATATATATATATATAAAACGGAATACTATGCAGCCATCAAAAGAAATGAAATCTTGTCATTTGTGATGACGTAGATGGAACTAGAGGGTATTATGCTTAGCAAAATAAGTCAATCAGAGAAAAACAATTATCATATGATTTCCCTGATATGAGGAAGTTGAGAGGCAATGTGGGGGTGTGGGGGGTAGGAAAAGAATAAATGAAACAAGATGGGATCGGGTGGGAGACAAACCATAAGTGACTCTTAATCCCACAAAACAAACTGAGGGTTGCTGGGGGGCGGGGGGTTGGGAGAGGGGGGTGGGGTTATGGACATTGGGGAGGGTATGTGCTATGGTGAGTGCTGTGAAGTGTGTAAACCTGGCGATTCACAGAACTGTACCCCTGGGGATAAAAATATATGTTTATAAAAAATAAAAAATTAAAAATTTTTTTTTCTAATCTTAAAAGAAAAACAAAGAACATTATCAAAAAAAGGTAAAAGGACAACTCACAGAATAAGAAAAAAAATTTCTAAATCCTCGGGACGCCTGGGTGGCTCAGTGGGTTGGGCCGCTGCCTTCGGCTCGGGTCATGATCTCAGGATCCTGGAATCGAGTCCCGCATCGGGCTCTCTGCTCAGCTGGGAGCCTGCTTCCCTCTCTCTCTCTCTGCCTGCCTCTGTCTACTGTGATCTCTCTCTGTCAAATAAATAAATAAAATCTTTTAAAAAAAATTTCTAAATCCTCTATCTGGTAAGTATTGAGTATATAGAATATATATACTCTTAGTATATAGAATATATATATACTCTTACTACTCAGCAAAAAAAAAAAAAAAAAAAAATAAAAAAAAAAACAAAAAAAAAAACCAGAACTCAATTTTAAAACGGGCAAGGGATTTGAACTGACAGTTCTCCAAAGAAGATATACATATGGCCAATAAGCACATGAAAAGATGCTCAATATCATCAGTCATCAGAGAAAGGCAAGTCAAAGCCATGAGATATCACTTCACACACCTGACTGGGTTTAATAAAAAAGTAAAGACAGTAACAAGAGTTGGTGAGGATGTGGAGCAATTGAATACATAGCTGGTGAGAGTGCCAAATGGTACAGCTGCTATGGAAAAGTTTAGCAGTTCCTTAAAAAGTTAAACATATAAGTACCATACGGCCCAACAATTTCTTGTCTAGTTATTTGAGAGAAATGAAAATCTATGTCCACACAAAAAAACTTGTACATAAATGTTCATAGTAGTTTTATTAAAAATAGCTTATAAGTGTAAATAAACCAAATGTCCCTCAATGGATGAATGGGTAACAAAATGCAGTATAGTAGTTAGTTCTCTGTTATCTGTGGTTTCAGTTACCATGGTCACGTGCAGTCTGGAAACAATAGTGTCAGAAGGTTAGTAGTAGCCTAACCTTACATCACAACACCTACGTTATTCACTTCACTTCATCTCGTCACATAGGCATTTTCTCATCTCACATCATCACAAGAAGAGAAAGGGTGAGCATAGTCCAATATTTGGAAAGAGAGACCACATTCACATAACCTTTATTATAGTATATTGCTAGAATTGTTATATTATTAGTTACTGTTGTTAATCTCTCACTGCCTAATTTATAAATTAAACTCTATCATAGGTAGGTAGGTATGTAGAGGAAGAAACATAGTATATATAGGATTGGGTATTTTCCACAGTTTCAGGCATCCACAGGGGGTCTGGGAACATATCCCCCCCCCCCCACCCCTGAGAAGGGAGAACTGTATATCCATATGGTAGACTGTTTTTCAGCCATAAAAAGAAATAAAGTACTGACAGGCTACAATGTGGATGAACCTAGAAAAACATGATGCTAAGTGAAAGAAGCCAGACACCAAAGGCCACATATTAAATGATACCACTTACATGAAATGTCCATAACTGACTAATTCATAGAGATTGCAAGTAGATTAGTGACTTTACCATATTTCATGTTGTCAAGGTTTCCAATGTTTGCCTTTGTTCTCTCATTAGCTGGCTTCCATCAGAGACCTCCCGATTGGCTGTACAGTCATTGCAGTGGCTGGCATGGGTTTCCCTCATGATCATGCTGGTCTGCTGCATCCCAAGGGCTTGCATCCATGTGGGAGGGTGGCTGGGGGGGTGCAGGGGTCCTGTCCACGGCCAAGCTGTTCTGTAAGATGTGTGGTGGGGGCTACTGGAGGGGGCTATGCCCCACATCATCCAAGCCCAGAGAATCTTACTTTCTTTTTGCCTTTCTTTAAAAAAAAATTGCTTTTTTATTGTGAAAGATAACCTTCAACATAAACAGCTTCACAAATTATTAGAAAGCAAACATTCATGTAGTCACTCCCCAGATATCACCGCAGGATCTCCGTAAGTCCTTCTTTTTTTTTTCTTCTTTATTGATTTTAATATCTTTTTTTAAATTTTTTTTGCTAACATTTTTTTTTATTTTCAGCATAACAGTATTCATTGTTTTTGCACCACACCCAGTGCTCCATGCAATCCGTGCCCTCTCTAATACCCACCACCTGGTTCCCCCAACCTCCCCCCCCCCGCCCCTTCAAAACCCTCAGATTGTTTTTCAGAGTCCATAGTCTCTCATGGTTCACCTCCCCTTCCAATTTCCCCCAACTCCCTTCTCCTCTCTAACTCCGTAAGTCCTTCTACTCACCTTTCCCCAGAAGTAAAGACTATCCTCACTTTCATGGTAACTGTTTCTTTGTTCCTTATAGTTTCACCACACGTATATGTAATCCTATACAATGTGGTTTAATTCTGCCTGCTTTTAAATTTATAGAAGTAAAATCTGGTTACCTATCCCTTCAGAGCAAATTCCCCAAACCTCAGGGACTTGAAACAAGGATAATTCTATTATTTTCTCTCAAGAGCTTGTGCTGGTTGGGCTCAGGGTGGGCGATTCCTGCTCAAAGCCTTGTATATGGTCATGGGGGCAAGGGGCACCTTTGGAACTCTTCTGCTCTGTCTCTGGTAGTCAATGCTAGCTGTTGGCTGGACCATCCACACGTGGCCTCTTTGTCCAGTCTAAGCTTACTCACTACACAGTGCCTGGGCTCCAAGAAGTAGCTGCTGAAGGGGACTGGGAGGGAGCTGTATAACCCTTTAGGACTTAGCCTGGAAGGCATACAGCATCATTCTTGTTACGCCCCTCCCAGATCCTAGGGGAAGAAACACAGACCCGCATATTATAATGGCAAGGCCTGGGGGAGGGAAATCAACAACCTACAAGATGATCATGTTCATGTACACGCATGTGCAAAGTGGTATATTGCAATAGCCAAAAGATGGAGGCAACCCAAGTGTCCATTGACGGATGAATGGATGAACATAATAGAGTCCCTCTATACACTGGAATATTATCCATCTGTAAAGAGGAAGGAAATTCTGACATGGGCTACAACATGGATGAACCTTGAAGACATTACACTACATGAACTAAGCTAGTCACAAAAGGCCAAATACTGTCAGACTCCATGTATATGAGGGACCTGGAGTAGTCATATTCATAGAGACAGAAGATAGGGCATTGGGGCTGGGGGAGGGAATGGGGAGTCATTGTTTAATAGGTATAGAGTTTCAGTTTGAGAAGATGAAAAAGTTCCGGGAATGGATGGTGGTGATGGTGGTGAATGTACTTAACTTTGCTGACATGCACACCCCAAAATTTAAGATGATAAATTTTATGTGGTTTTTTACCACAATATTTTAAAAAATTAACCTAAATTTTTAAAAGAACAGAACGTATAAACAATGTCTTTGGATAGCTCTTGCGTTTATAGCATCTTTGGAAAATACAGTCTGCTACCAAATCATACAACTTATAGTTTGGGGGTTTTTTATCTCTTACCCGCCATTGCCACAAGTTGATTGTTGCTAAGTTTTCAGGGCTGTGTACTGTTCCCCCAAGTGGATATGCCACCATATTTATCCATCCACAGGAGGGACACTCCAGTGTGGGGCTAATAAAAACAATGTTGCTAAGGACATTCCTGGGCTTGTACCCCAGTGTCCATGGGCACTTGTTTCTCTGCTCATGGGATAGATGCTCAGTCAACTTTTTGAGAGAACAGCAAACTCTTTTCTGAAGTGGTTGTACCAGCTCGCACCCCCATCAAGTGTGTGAGAGCGCCTGTTTCTTCACCTCCTCTCTGACACCCCAAGGGGGCCAGGAGACGTTTAACTGACCCACTTTGTTTTTTTGTTTTGTTTATTTGTTTGTTTGTTTTCCTGGCAGCTGCTCAGGGGCGGGCTGGCATTTGCACAGGTGCAGGCCTGCATCCTCCCAGGCCACAGCCTGACTGGGGAGGCCCTCCCAGGACAAAGTGGCTCCCAGGGATACACCTGGAAGCTGCAGCCCTCTCTCCCGTCTCAGGGCTCCTCGTCTGCCCACAGGGTTCATACTTATCTCCATTGCAGTTAATCCCTCCATCTGATCCTATCTCCTTCCTATCTTCCAAAAAATCTTCAAAGTCTCTCAAAATTTCTGGTCCAATGATGGAATTTTAAATTATTTTCCGTGGGTTTGTTTATCAGCCCTCAATATGGTTAGTGTAGTGCACAATGAGATATTCTATAATGGGAGAGAGGGGAGTCTGTGGGTGGGTTCTGGCTGCTGTCTTGAACCCCATCCTCAGCCCAGGGTCTCTGACTCACTCTTGCCTCTCAGGTCCCGAGCTTGGTGAGCCCTGAGAGCCCACCATGAACTGGGGGCTGTCCCTGCCCTCTGGAAATAAGAGGCTTGCTGAGTTTGTGTCCACCCAGCTGAAAAACTACATTTCACCTTTCCTGGCATCTAGATGTGGCCATGCGACTACTGTGGAATAGCAGCTTCTGGAAAGGTGGAACCTCGATTTTGCTCTTTTGAGCTCTCTTCCAGGCACCACCCAGGCCAAGCCCAGCACACTGGTTCTTCCATTGTTCTACTGCTGTTTCCCCTAGCCCATCCTGCTGGTGCTTGTCACTTTTCTGACCCAGGGTCTCCCCTTTCCCAGAAAGCTTGTTCCCATCTCCACCCTGGAGAACTCCTACTCATTCCTCTAAACCCATGTAGAGGGCAACTTTTCTCTACAACCTCCCAGCCTCTCAGACAGGTGGCTGGTCTCCTCGGCCTAGCACTTCTGCACCCACTGTCACTCTGTCTATGGGGTCTGGGATGAGAGAAGGAGAAGTCATAGTCTGAGTTCAGCCAGCATGTGCTACAGGGATCAGGCCCAGCCGAGGTCAATCTCCAGCTCTACCTCTTTGGTGAGAGTGTGAAGAGAAAGGGGGTGTCTCCAGGGGGCAAGCAAGGGCAGATAAGGGATGAGTTTGCATGCTCCAGGCCCTGCTAGTCTCCCTGGGAGGGCAGGCAAGCGGGCAGGCTGGGAGGCACCATATCCTCTCCAGTCCTGGGAAGGCAGCAGGCTGGGAGAGTGTCCCCATGTCCTTGGCATGGTCAGCCTGGCCCTGGATGTCCAGTTCTGACTCACTCCTTGTTTGGGCAAAATGCTGGCCTAGATGCCAAGTCCTGAGAGCTTGACAAAGGCAAGGGGAGTAACGAGATAGGATCTGAGAGCCAGCTCCTGGGAACAGTGTGGGTACCCAGCCTGTGTTTACAGCTGCTTCCTGCTCTGGCTCTCCGTCTGGTGAGCTGGGTGCGGCCACCGTCTGAGGAGGTGGGGGGATCCTCTCCCAGCCCTTCGGGTGGACCCTGCATACCAGTCCTGAGTGTATGAAACAATCACAGGGCAGCAGGGACAATAACATGAGAGCTGGCAGCAGGTAAAGGGGTTGAAACATTCTAAGGTTTTGGTGTTGGTGGGAGGAGAACAGAGATATTAATGTTGGAGGTTATTTGATTTAGAAGGTGACCTCTGAAATAGGCAAGGAAGGTCCATTTGCAAACAAGCACAAGGGAAAAAAATAAGAAAAATACAAAAACAATCCAAAAGAAGACAGAAAGGAGGAGTAGAGAGGGGGATCTGGATATAACTTGTTACAAATAAATCCAAATATAACTGTAATCACAAAAAATGTAAAAGGACCTAATGCTCCAGATACAGAAAAAGATTGCCACATTATATGAAAAACAATCCAGCTTTCTGCAATTATAGGAGACCCTCCTGAAACAAATATAATATTGAAGGTCAGGGGAGAGAAAGATACACCATGCAAAGACTAGCCAAGAGTGAACTTGAGCTGTGTCGGTATCAGATGAAATGCAATTTAAGGCAGCAAAGCCCAAAGTTGATTTGTTGGGAATACAAATATAAAGCCAAGCTTCTGGTAATATTAACAAGAAAAAGAAAAAGTGTAAATAACAACAACAACAAAACACAGTAGAAAAGAAAAGGAGACTTGGGGGCACCTGGGTGGCTCAGTCGGTTAAGCAACTGCCTTTGTCTCAGGTCATGATCCCAGGGTCCTGGGATCAAGCCCTGCATCAGGCTCGCTGCTCAGCGGGAAGCCTGCTTCTCCCTCTCCCACTCTGCCTGTTTATGATCCCTCTCTCGATGTCTCTCTCTGTCAAATAAATAAATAAAATCTTTTAAAAAAAGGAAGAAAGAAAAAGAAAGAAAGAAAGGAAGGAAGGAAGGAAGAAAGAGAAGGAGACTTAACCACAAATGCTTCCACAAGTAAACGGAAATATAAGGAGCTATTTGTCAAGTGTGTGGAAACAAACTTGAAAACATGAACTGAGTAATTTCTTGGAAAATAGTTTTCCAGAATGGACTCCAAAAGAAATTTAAAAACCTGATTTGTCTTACAATTAATGAAATGTAATCAGTAACTTAAAAACTACCCCTCGTGGCTCAGTCATTAGGCGTCTGTCTTCGGCTGGGGTCATGATCCTGGGGTCCTGGGATCAAGCCCTGCATTGGGCTCCCTGCTTGTCAGGAAGCTTGTTCCTCCGTCTCCTGCTCCCCCTGCTTGTATTCCCTCTCTTGTTGTCTCTCTCTTTATCAAATAAATAAATTAAATCTTTACAAATAAATAAATAAATAAATAAAAACTACTCCTCTTCCCTAAATGTTTCAGTAGCTTTACATGCAAATTCTAACTTCCAAGAAACAGATCATTTTAATCTTGTACAAACTATTTCAGAGAATAGAAAAATAAGAAATGTTTTCAACTCATTTTTATAAGGTGAATATAACCCTAGTATACAAACTTAGCAAGAATAGGACAAGGAAAAAAATTAATGGTAAACCTAAGCCACCTAGGTGCTGCACAATGAGGACTTTTTTAGATGAGCTACTGGACATCCTAACCAGGGGTGTAAAACAAGATAAGGAAATAAAAGGGACTGGATTTACCAAGATAATTACAGGGGCACCTGAGTGGCTCAGCCGGCTAAGTGTCCAGCTCGTGATGTCAGTTCAGGTCATGATCTCAGGGCTGTGAGATCAAGCCCCGTGTCTTGTGCCCAGCATGGAGCCTGCTTAAGATTCTCTCTCTCTCTCTCTGCCCCTTCCCCCACCCTGCCTGCACACACTCTCTCTCTTTCAAAAACAAAACCAAAAAAAGAAGAAAAACACAAAACGTATTTGCAGATGTGATTATATGGAAACCCAAAAACATCTGCAAGTAAGTTGTTGGAATTAAATAAGTTTGCTGGATTAGAGGCAAAATTCTTTTGCATTTCTATATATTGGCAAAAATCCCTTAGAAAATACAATTTTAAAAAGATACAATCTAAAATAGTGGCAAAAATACTTAAAAATCCAGAAATGAGGGTACCTGGGTGGCTCAGTTGGTCAAGCATCCAACTCTTGATTTTGGCTCAGATCATGATCTCAGGGCTGTGGGCTCAAGCTCCGTGCTCAGCTCAGAGTCTGCTTGTCCCTGTCTCTCTGCTCCTCCCCCCACTCACACATGCTCTCTCTCTCTCTCTCTCTCAAATAAATATATAAAAATATTGGGGTGCCTGGGTGGCTCAGTCATTAAGCATCGGCCTTTGGCTTAGGTCATGATCCCAGGGTCCTTGGATGAAACCCCGCCTTAGGCTCCCCGCTCAGCAGAAAGCCTGCTTCTCCCTCTCCCTCTGCTTGTGTTCCCTCTCTCACTATGTCTCTCTCTGCCAAATATAAATAAATAAATAAATAAATCCTTTAAAATCTTAAAAAAATAATAAAGAATCCAGGAAGGAATCTAGTAAAAAAAAAATTGTAACCCTAAAATGTAGGCACTTCTTATGGGCCATTACTGCTCTAAGCACTTTAATCCATGAGCTGATTTAATCCTTACCATATCCCAAGAGGAAGCTGTCCTTACTTTTCCACCTTGTAGCTGAGTGAACTGGTACACCCACCTAGCACGCAGTTACCTAGTGGGAGGATTTAGGTGCAGATAGCCCAGCCACAGAACCTGAGCTTTAGCCATGGGCTTCCCTGCCTCTTGTTGGTATTCATTGCCTCAGTGTACACATAGTACACATGGATCCTAGAAAATTTAACAGAAGAGACAAAATTAAAGAAAATAAAACCAGCTCTGTTGATTACCTTGTTACCTTGTTCGTATACATTCCTCCGGCTTCCATTCCAGTTCATTTCTATATGGTGTGGGTCACTCCAACTCTGGGGCCCACAACCCCTTCTCAGACCCCAGACAGCCTTCATCCTAAATTCTCTCAAGTCTCGATCATTGTACAGTGAGATTCTGCGGGGGGCGGGGGGGGGGGCGCGTAAGACTTTTTCTTTGGCTTGGTGTTGCTTTAAATAAATGAATTCAAAATCGGAGATTTTCTCCCCTGTGCCACTATAAGACATACTCAAAGATGCTTCCCAGGCCAGGCCACTTGTGGCAGAGTCACACTTGCCAGGGACCCCCAGCTACCCGGTATCTTTTGGCAGAGAAAGAGAGCTCTCCCCATGGCCTCTTCTCTTTGGTGGTGCTGTGAGTGTGCTAGGTGTTGTCAGAGGGCCTCCCATTACCTTCAGGGAAGTGAGCCGGCTTTGAGTGTCTTCTGTTGCTATGTTGGGGGTTGGGAGACACCAGATGTGTGTCACCTTCTCCTGGTGGGTGGGGGACTAAGAGTCTCTTACCATTATGTTGCTCTTTCAGCTCTGGAGCCCCAAACCAGTTCACTTTCTTCTTACCACCTTTCAGAGTTCTTCTTTGAGTGACTCTTGAATTATTTCCATGGTTTGTCATTGTGCTTGGTGGAAAGGAGTAGGGAGAGATCAGTCTATGCCATCTTGTTCAGCCCCAAGGCATCCTTTTACTTTGACCTATTTGTATCTTTCTATTTAGAATGAATTTCTTATAGGCAGGCATATAGTTGGATGTGGCTTTTTAAATCCAATCAGACAATCTCTGTCTTTTAATTGGGATATTTAGACCATTAATATTTAATGTGATTATTAAGATGGTTGGGTTTAAATCTATCAGCTTGCTATTTTTTTTTATTCATCTCATCTCTTACTTGTTCTCCTTTTCCTAATTTTTTTGTCTTTTTGGGTTTAGTACCTTTTAGGATTCCATTTTATCTCCTTTGCTTATTAACTATATCTCTTTGGTCTGTTTCATTTTTTTTTTTTTTAGTGGTTGCTTTTTTATTTCTAGTAGAGATTTTTAACTTATCACATGATAGCATATGATTTCACATACACTTTATAGACCTTACAATAATATATTCAGCTTGTATGGTGACAGATGGTAGCTATACTTGTGGGGGGCATAGCATAATATACAGACTTTTCAAATCACTACACAGTACCCCTGAAACTAATGTAACATTGTATGTTAACTATACTTTAATCATCACCATCCTCATCATCATCATAAGTGCTCAGCCTTTGTGCAAATATTGCCATCCATTTTACAAGTCCATCCTCACAATACATTGTTATAAATTTTGTGTTAAAAAATTAAGTATTTTAAAAGAGGTTTTAAAAATAATTTAAAATTTGTTAAATCGACTCCCATATTTACGATTTCTGGAGCTCTTTATTCTTCTGTGTATGTTCTCATTCCCATCTGGTATCATTTACCTTGTGCCTAAAGGACTTCCTTTAATATCTTTTGTAGTGCTGGTCTGTTGGTGATGAATTCTGTCAGTTCTTCTATGCTTGAAAAAAATTTTTCATTTTGTTTTTTAAAAAATTTTATTTTGAACCAATTACAGATTCACAAGAACTTACAAGTATAGTATAAAAATGTCCTATGTACCCTTCACCCAGCTATCCTCAGTGATTACATTTTGCATAATTATAGTGCAGTATCAAAATCAGGAATTTGACATTAGGGGCGCCTGAGTGGCTCAGTGGCTAAGCATTTCCCTTCAGCTCAGGTCACGATCCCAGGGTCCTGGGATTGAGTCCTGCATTGGGGTCCCCTGGTCAGTGGAGAGCCTGTTTCTCCCTCTCCCACTCCCCCTGCTTGTGTTCCCTCTTTTGCTGTCTCTTTGTCAAATAAGTAAATAAAATCTTTTTTTTTTTAAGGAACTAGACACTGGTACAATGTGTGTGTCTAATTCTATATCACTAGGTATACATGATGTGTATATGTAATTCTACACATGTAATTTCTCAAATGTGTAGATTCATGTAACCACTGCTATATTCAAATATAGACTACTCCACAACCATGAAGATCTGCCTTGTACTATCCCTTTATAGCCATATCCACCTTCTTCCTCTGCCACAATTCCTAACCCCTAGGAAACACAAATCTGTTTCTATCTCCATAATTCTGTCATTTTATAGAAATGGAATCATAGAGTATGTAGCCAACTGACGTTGGCTTTCTTCAATTAATACCCTTGAGATCCATCCAAGTCCATCCAAGTTACTGTGTATTTCAATGGTTCATTTGGTCTCTTTTTATTGCTGAGCACTGTTCCATACTATGGATGTGCCATAGTTTGTTTAACCACAAACCTACTAAGGGACATTTGGGTTATTTCCAGTTTGGGGCTATTACAAACAAAGCTGCTATGAACAATCATGTACAGGTTTTCATGCACTCATAAAATTTTATTTCTCTGTAATTAATGCCCAGAAGTGCAATTGTTGGACTATATGATAGTATGTGTTTAGTGTTTTAGGAAACTGCCAAACTGTTTGCCAGGGTGGCTGTATCATTTTACATTCCCACCAGCAATGTATCAGAGATTCAGATTCTCTACATCCTCAGTAGCATTTGGTGTTGTCGTTATTTTTTTTTTTTATTTTGACTGTTTTCTTTCTTTCTTTTTTTTTTTAAGATTTTTTTGTTCATTTTTCGGGGTAGGGACAGAGGGAAAGGGAGAGGGAGAGAATCTCAAGCAGACTCCCCACCGAGTGTGGAGTCCAATGTGGGGCTCAATCTCACTACCCTGAGATCACGAACTGAGCTGAAACCAACAGTGGGATGCTCAACTGACTAAGCCATCCAGGTGTCCTTATTTTGGCTGTTTTAATAAATGTAATGATATCTTATCCTTAAATATGTGATGATCATGCCATCTTTAAAATATTAATTTTAATTTCTCTAATGGATAGTGATTTGAACATCTTTTCATATGTTCACTTGCCATGTTTTTGATGGAATGTTTCTATGTGGTTTTGCCCCATTTCTAATTGGATTGCTTGTTTTTTTAATGCTGAATTTTTAGAGTTCTTCCATGTTATGGGTATTAGTCTTTTGTTGAATATGTGGAATGCAAATATTTTCTCCCAGCATGTAGCTTGTCTTTTCATTCTTTTAAAAGTGTCTCATGAAGAAAAAATTAACTTTGGTAAAGTTAATTGATCAATTTCTCCATTATGAGCAAGCTTTTTGTATCATGGTTATGTCTCAAAGACTTTCTCCTGAGTTACCTTCTAAAAGTTCTTTAGTTTTACATTTTACAATTAAAACAGGATTCATTTTGATATTTTTTTTAATACTGTGAGGTTTAGATTAAGGGTTTTTTTCCCCCTATTGATATCCAATTGCTTTAGCATATTGTTGAAAAGATTATCCTTCCTCCATTGCGTTGCTTTTTATTTTATTGTGGTAAAACTTATATCACATAAAACTTCTTGTTTTAACAATGTTTGCATTTCAGTGATATTAAGTACACTCACATTGTTTTTATTTTATTTTATTTATTTACTTGAGAGAGAGAGTGAGAGAGAGAGAGAGCATGAGAAGCAAGAGGGTCAGAGGGAGAAGCAGACTGCCTGCTGAGCAGGGACCCCGATGTTGGACTCAATCCCAGGACTCCAGGATCATGACCCAGGCTGAAGGCTGTTGCTTAACCAACTGAGCCACGCAGGAGCCCTACATTCACATTTTTGACAACCATCACCACCATCCATCTCCAGAACTTTTCATCTTCCCAAACTGAAACTTTGTCCCCATTAAACCACAACTCTCCATTCCCTCCTCCCCCAGCCCATGGCAACCACCATTCTACTTTGTCTCTATGAATTTGATTATTTTAGGTACCTCATGTTAATGGAATCATACAATATTCTTCCTTGCGTGTCTAGCTTGGTTCACATAGCATAGTAACCTCAAGGTCCATCCATGTTGTAGCATGTGTCAGAATTTCCTTCCATTTTAAAAACTATACTATATTATTTAAAAATAAGACTCTATTTTATGGATAAACGACTTTTTTTTTTTATCCACTCATCCATTGGTGGACATTTGGGTTGTCTCCACCTTTTGGCTGTTGTGAATAATGCTGCTATGAGTATTAGTGTACAAATACCGTTCAAGGCTCTGCTTTCAATTCTTTTGGGCCATTACTTTTGCATGCTTATCAAAAATCAGTTGACTGTACTTACTTGTGTGAGGCTATTTCTGGGTTCTCTATTCTGTTCCATTGAACAATGTCTCTGTCCCCTAATAAGCAATACATTAACATCTATATAGTAAGTCTTAAAATGAAATAGAGTGATTCTTCCCACTTTATTCTTGTTTTTCAGATTTTTAAAGCTATTTTAATTTCTTTTCCTTTCAGGTTTTAGAATAATCTTGTCTATAGCCATAAGAAATCTTGCTGAGATTTTGAAGGGAATTGCACTATAAACATCTTTACTACATAGAGACTTCCCATCCATGAACACAGAATGCCTCTCCATTTATTTAGATATTTGATTCTTTTCATCTGTGCTTTGCAGTTTCCAGCATACAACTTTTGTGTATATTTTATTAGACTTACATCTAGGTATTTCTGTTTTTGAGAGCAAATGATGTTGAATTTTTAATTTTGGTTTTCACAGCTTCATTGCTAGTATATAGATATGGAAACTGATTTTTTGTACCTTGATCTTAAATCTTTGTATCTTGCTGAATTCATTAATTAGTTCTAAAGCCTTTTAAAAAAGATTCCATGATAAAGAAGATGTGATATGTATGTGTATGTATACATATATATACATATATACATACACATACATACACACACATATTCATTTTGAGATTATATTTTGAGGTATATATTTGTGTGTGTATACACACACACACACACACAATGGAATACTATGCAGCCATCAAAAGAAATGAAATCTTGTCATTTGCAACAATGTGGATGGAACTAGAGGATGTTATGCTGAGCAAAATAAGTCAATCAGAGAAAGACAATTATCATATGATCTCTCTGACATGAGGAATCTGAAAGGCAGGGCAGGGGGTCGTGGGGGGGTAGGGAAGGGAAAAATGAGACATGATTGGATCTAGAGGGAGTCAAACCCTAAGAGACTCTTAATGTCATGAAACAAACCAAGGGTTGCTGTGGGGTGGAAGGGTAGGGAGAGGGAGGTTGGGTTGTGGACATTGGGGAGGGTATGGGCTATGGTAAGTGCTGTGGAATGTGTAAGCTTGACAATTCACAGACCTGTACCCCTGGGGCAAATAATACATTATATATTAATTTTAAAAATCCCACCAACTAAACTATCCCCAAATTCTGAACACAAAGAAACTATGTGAATTAATAAATACTTACTATTGTTCTAAATAAATAAAAAAGATTCCATGAAATTACTATATTGACAATTACATCAAGAGCAAAAAGGGACAGTTTTCCCCCAGCTTTATTGAGATATAATTGACATATAACACTGTATGTAGAATTTTAAGGTGTATAACATAATGATTTGATACATACATTGCAAAACGATTACCACAATAAATTGCCTTAACACATCCATGCCTCACATAGTTACAATTTTTTTTTTGTGATGAGAACTTTTAAGACTTTCTCTCTTAGAAACTTACAAATACACAAAACAATACTTCTTAACCTTAATCACCATGTTGTACAATACATCCCCAAAACCTATTTAGCTTGCAGCTGGATAGGGACCATTTTAGTTCTTCTTTTCTGATCTGTACCTCTTCTATTTTTTTCCAGCATTATATTCAACAAGAGTGGTGAAAGCAGAGTTCTTGCATTGTCTTGTCTTTGTAGTAAGTTTTGAAATCAGTTTGGAGTCCTTCAACTTTGTTCTTTTTTCAAGATCATTCTGGCTATTTTGGATGATTTGCATTTCACTATGAATTTGGGGGCCAGCTTGTCAATTCCGCCATCTGGGATTTTGATAGGGGTTTCGTTGAATCTGTAGATCAGTTTAGGGAGTGTTGTCATCTTAAAATTGTAAGTGTTGTCATCTATGAACATGAAATATCTTTCCTTTTATTTAGGTCTTCTTTAATTTCTTCCAACAATGTTTGTAGTTCTCAGAGTGTAAGTTCGTCACTTCTTTTGTTAAATTTGTAATTATTTTATTTAAGTATTTTATTCTTTTCTACACCATTGCAAATTGAATCATTTTTTAAACTTCCAGATTGTTCATTGCTAGTGTATAGAAATACAGTTGTTTTTGTATTTTGATTTTGTACCCTGTATCCTTGATAAACTTGTTTGTTAATTCTAATAATTCTTTAGGGGCTTCTTTAAGATTTCCTATATACAATACCATGTCATCTACAAGTAGTGATAGTTTTATTTCTTCCTTTCCAGACTTGGCCTTCTAATTTTTACTTGCCTCATTGCCTAGTTTGAAATCCCCCGTACAATATTAAATAGAAGTTGTGAGGATAAACATCTTGGTTTTATTCCTGATCCCAGAGGGGAAAATATTCATTCTTTCATCATTAATATGATATTAGCTGTGGGTTTTTCACAGATGCCCTTTATCAGAGGGAGGAGTAGCCCTTTCATTCCTAGCTTGCTATGTGTTTTTATGAAGAAAGTATATTAGATTTGTTAAAAGCTTTTTCTGTGTCTATTGAGATGATCATATTGTTATTGTCTTGATTCTACTGATATGGTGTACTACATTAATTGATTTTCAGACATTAAACCAATTTTACATTCCTGGAATAAATCACTTGGATTTGGTCATGTTGTATAGTATGTATGTGTGTGTGTGTGTGTACATACACACACACACACACACACACATAATATATATAATATTATATATACATATAATATATATGTACACATACATATATACACACATACATGTTACTGGGTTTAGTTTTGACTTTGGAGCAGGGCAATGCTGGTCTCATAGAGTGACTTAGGAAGTTTTCCCACCTCTTCCGCTTTTTGGTAAAGTTTGAGATTGTTTGGTGTTAGTTCTTTAAATATTTGGTAGAGGGGCGCCTGGGTGGCTCAGTGGGTTAAAGCCTCTGCCTTCAGCTCAGGTCATGATCCCAGGGTCCTGGGATCGAGCCCCGCATCAGGCTCTCTGCTCAGCAGGAAGCCTGAGTCCCCCTCTCTCTCTGCCTACTTGGGATCTCCCTCTCTCTGTCAAATAAATAAATAAAATCTTTTAAAAATAAATAAATAAATACATATTTGGTAGAATTTACTAGTGAATCCATCTGGTCCAATACTTCTCATTGTTGGCAGTTTTCGGTTTGTTTGTTTTTACTAACTCAACCTCTTGTTGCAGTTTATTCAGATTTCCTATTTCTTCTTGAGTCAGGTTTGGTAGTTTGTGTTTCTAGAAATCGTCCGTTTCACCTAGTTATCTACTTTCTTGGCAGACAATTGTTCATAGTGCTCCCTTATAATCATTTTCTATTTCCGTAAGGTCATTCATTAGTGGTATCTCATCTTTCTTTCCTGATTTTAGTAATTTGAGTCTTCTCCCCTTTTTTAGGTCAATTTGAGTAAAGTTTTGTTATTTTATTAACTTCAAACAATCACCTTTTGTTTTCACTTAATTTTGAGGATTTTTGTTTTCTTGTTTCTTTTTTATGGCCCAGGATATGGTCTGTTTTGGAGTAGGTTCTCTGGGCCTTGAAAAGAATGTGTATTCTGCTTCGTTGGGTAGTACTATATGAATGGTCTTCTATCTTCCTGATTCTCTGTCCAGTTGTTCTATCAATTGTTGAGAGAGGAGTATTGAAGCTTCAACTATAATTGTCAATTTGTGTAATTCTCCACTCAGTTTTATCGTTTCACATTACTTTCCAGCTCTTTTGTTTGGTGTATATGCATTTGTGATTGCTATATCTTCGTGATGGATTGACGCTTTTTATGACTAAACAATGTTTTCTTCTGTTCCTAGTAATTTTCTTAGGAAATCTACTTTATGTGACATTAATATAGGCACTCTGCTTAGTACATCTTAATACTCAGTGCATCTTTTTCAACCTATGCATGGCATTGTATTTGAAGTGATTTAATTTTAAGTATCATATATTTAGGTTATATATTTTTGTCTACTCTACCATTATCTGTTGTTTGTTATTAGACCATATACATCTAAAATAATGTAATTATTGATATGGTAAAGCTTAAGTCTGCCACTTGATTTTTGTTTCTGTTTGCACTCTCTCTTTGTTTCTCTGTTTATTTTTTCCTGTCTTCCTGTGGTTTACTTAAACATCTTTTTGAATTCCATTTTGAATTACCTATAGTAGTTTTGAGTGTATCTTTTTGTATAGCTTTTTAATGGTTGATCTAGGATTACATTAACTACACATAACTCATCAAAGTCTACTGGTGTCAGTATTTACCAGTTAGAATGGAGTGTAGAAACCTACCTCCCTTTATGTCCCTTTACCCTCCCCCAGTTATAGTATAATTATCTTAGATATGTCCTCTACATAGACTGAGAACCATTTTAGGGAGTGCTATAATTTTTGCTTCAAGCATCGAATATAACTTAGCAAACTCAAGAGGAGAGGGACTCTGTTATATTCATCAGGATTTTGTTTACCATGTTCTTCTTTCTTGCTATTTCAAGACTCCTCCTTTTATCATTTCCTTTCTGCTTAAAGAACATCCTTTAGCCATTTTTTTAGGGTACATCTCCTGGTGATAAATTTCTTAGTTTTCCCTCATCTGAGAATATATTTATTTTCCTTGTATTCTTGAAGAATCTATTCAGATATAGAATTTTGCATTGACATTTTTTTTTCTTCCAATGCTTAAAAAGGAAGTGCTACTTCCTCTGTTTTCCATGGTTTCTGATGAGAAACTTTGTCATTTGATTCGTTTTTCCCCTATAGGTGTCCTTTTTCTCTGCTTCTTCACAATATTTTTCTTTGACTTTAGTTTTCAGAAAATTAATTATGATAGGTATTGGTGTCAGTTTCTTTGGATTTATCCTACTTGGGATTCAGGCAACATCTTGAATCTGCAGGATTTTTGGTTTTTGCTTTGTCTGCTAAATTTAGGAAATTTTAAATTTTTAATTCTTTGAATACTTTTTTTTTAAATCCCTGCCCTCTTTCTTTTCCTTTTGGGACACAATAACACGGATGTTAAATCTTTAGTTATCATATTACATTTCCCCAAGGCTTAGTTCTTTTCTTTTCTTCTTTTTTTAAATTTTTCCACATTCTCTCTCTTGTTCGGATGAAATAATCCTCTTGTTCTATCTTCAAATTTATTTATTCTTTCCTCTATCCCCTCCATTTTGCTGTTGAGCAGAACTTTAATCTGTTTAGTCCCATCCATCTTTGTCAGAATGGAAGCCCTCCTTGGTATGAGGAAAAGTAGAAGAAAACTGTAAAAAAATTTTTTTTAATTTTTATCTTCTTTATACAGAAGGGCTTTTTAACAGTTAAAAATAAAGATACAGGGACGCCTGGGTGGCTCAGTTGGTTAAGCAGCTGCCTTCGGCTCAGGTCATGATCCCAGCGTCCTGGGATCGAGTCCCACATCGGGCTCCTTGCTCGTCAGGGAGCCTGCTTCTCCCTCTGCCTCTGCCTGCCATACTGTCTGCCTGTGCTCGCTCTCTCTCCCTCTCTCTCTCTGACAAATAAATAAGTAAAAATCTTTAAAATAATAAAAAAATAAAGATACAAATCACATAGGGAAAGCCTTAATAGATTTAAATACTCAAAAGTTCCAATTTTTATAACATCCTGAAAAAAGTCAGTAATAGATTAAATAGCAAATGGCAAAAGGTATGTGCCATACACATGACAGCAGTTAATGTTTCTAACTTATAAAGTGAGAAAAACATCAATGCTCTATATTTATGCAGGTACACAGACAATTTACCAAAGAGGAAATAAAATTAGACAATATAAGTTGAAAAAAATTTTAACCACATTACTGTTCAGAGAAATGAGAGTAAAAGATACTATTTTCTACCTACTCAAGAAGTATAGTTTTAAAACTGTGAATATCCAATGCTGGTGAGAGGCAATGAAAACACATACTCAGATAAGAGGTCTCTGTGACACAACCTCCTGGATGTGAGCTGAAATTCTTTGAGGAATTTTTCCTGAGGAAATCATCCAAAATACCAAGGCTTACTTTGGTAGCAGTGTTATTGATAACAGAAAAATCATCTTTTATCAAAGTATGTCTTGAAGGATGGTTGTATAATTAATCATCATCATTGTTAATTCATCATTCACCTTGAGCCAGGGAATGCTATCTACTAAGTTCCTTGACAACCCTTTGGTGTTAAGTCCATTATCATCTGCATTTTACAGAACCTCAGAATACATTGCTCTAGTCACATCCCACCCCTGTGAATGGTGGAGGTAGATTCCATTTTACCTCCATCCAACCCCTGAGGCCATCTTCCAGGCAATTAGAAACAATAGTAATTATGAGGGTGTTTTGTGTTGTTTTGTTTTGTTTAAGTAGGCTCCGTGCCCAGTGTGGAGCCCAATGAGGGGCTCAAACCCACCACCCTGAGATCTAAACCTGAGCTGAGATCAAGAGTTGAAGGCTCAAATTACTGAGTCGCCCAGGTGCCCCCATGAGAGTGTTTTTAACAAGTGTAGACATGTTTATAATATGATGCTAAATGAAAAAAGAGAATCTAGAATCACTTTATGATTTTAAGTGGAAAGAATCTAAAATTGTTACAAAGTGCAGCATGCAAAGAAGGAAATAATCAGAGAAGGAAGGGGTTTGGAGAGAGAAGGTGGACAGAGAGGCCATGGAACCAGGGCAGATATGAGGGGTGAGGAGTGGGAGTGGGGTGGAGGGCCACTTTTTGCCCCTGAGGACACTATTGCCATTGGCTGACCTCCTCCAGATTCCCAAAGGGGTCCTGGATTATGCAGAGACTACCATCTGTTATAGTCCTTGAAGGTATGAGGGACCTACAAGACCCTAGGTCTCTGTCGACCAGAGCTCCATGCCCCTCACTCCTCTACCCACTGGAGAAGTTTAAGGCACAATGTCTTCCAATTTGGACAAACAGCCAGTGGCACCTGCTCTGAGGATTGAAGTCAGATGAGCTGCAAAGGTCAAGGGAGTCAGAGAGAACATCTCAGGACCCTATAGTGTGCTCAGGAATGGCAGCAGAGGGCCAGGGATGGGTGATGGCCTCCCCTCCAAACTTGCAGCCTCCATTGTGGAGGGCTTTGTTACCAATGCGGAAACTAAGGCAAGGAGAGATCAATTCACTAGTCTGAATTGTGAATTCACTGGCTCTTTGTCAAAAGGTGTTTTGCACATCATTGCAAGCCCCTGTTCCCCTTCTAGGCCCCCAGAGCAGGGCCAAGTGATCTGAGGATTCATGCTGCCTCTGGGCAGCTACCAAGAAAGGGCACCGGTGGGGGAGGTGTGTGATCAGAGACTCCACAAACTTCTGCTCCACTGGAGGAAAACATCCTTAACTGTTTTGAAGCCAAAAGATAGAAGGAACGTTGTTTTTCACTTCCTCTGAATTGAAATTGGCTACTAGGAGCTTCCCTAACCCCAATACCCAGGAATCTGGCGCCTAAATTTAGATTGTCCTTGGAAGGTCACTGGATCACCCTGGCACAGGGTCAGTCGGCAGCTGCTCAAGATAAACTTGGCTTTTCTGCTGATTCAGGCCTTTCCCTCACACAATTAATGAGATCCTGCCGCTCTTCCCCTGGGAAAGCAGAACAATAGCGGCAGATGAGCAGGTGGCCTTGGCTGGCATGCTGGCCTGGGAGCCCCTCTCCAGAGATCAAGGAGTCATGACCCTGCCTAGCCCTAGACCCCTCTGACCTCACCGGCAGGCCCTTGCCCACTGTCTTGTCCTTGTCTCATGGAGCTTCATGGGCACCCCAGTCACGGTGCCCCTTCCCACCTCTGCACTCTCGAATGGAACTTCTTTCCTAGATCTTGGCTGAACTCTTATCTCCTTAGAGAGGACTCTATCCCTCTGCATGACACTGCCATCTCTCTAGCCCATGGCCATAGACACACCTGAAAGGGCCCTACCCAATTACAGGTTGAGGGCAGGAGCTTGCTGGGTGTGTCCTCCACCCAGAGACAGAGCTCAGTGCGAAGCAGGTGGTCAGGAGACCACCATGAGTAGGAGGGAGGGCAGGCACATCTCATGCCCCTCCTAGGTCCGGGCTGGGCCTCTCTGAGTGGACTCTGGTTCCATGGCAGCCCTGAGCCACAACCAAAACAGTTGTGTTGGGACAGAAATCTGATGGGGATAAGTGGAAACTGAGGCCTTTCCATCAAGTCCCCAAAATACTGTGAAGCTGTCTGCAAAGAGATGGAGGCTCACTGGGGCCACCCTGGGGTGCCAGGCTGGGGGTGAGCCCTGGGATAGGCCCAAGGTGGTGGAGAGGGAGGAGCAGGTAGGCAGGCAAAGGGGGAGATCCTCGTGCTGGCTGCAGCTCCAAGCTGGCTAGAAGGGGTGGCATGGCCAGAGGTCGGCCGTGAATCACAGGAAGCCCCTCGCCAGAGAGAGATGCATAAAGAGGGCTCTTGCGAGGAAGCTCAATCCTGGGTGGTGATGGGGAAATCCAGTAAGTGGACGGACACTTCCAACTTGGGCCTCAGGGAGCAAGGCTAGGAGACAGGGGCAGAAAGGCATCCAAGAGCAACTGATCTCAGCAGCACAACTTACAAGAGCAGCCTCTACCTGAGGGATACACTGCAGGCCTAAGAGGCCGTGGTGAAAGCCAGACCAGCCTGAGGGCCCAAAGAAAGGCAAGTCTGGATAGAGCACAGAGAGTGTGCTCTTGGACTGGTCAGGCCCAAGGCAGACAGGCAGGCAGGCAGGTGGATGTCACCCTGGGCAGCTCCCAGGACCCAGCACTTTGTCCATGGGCAGTGTGAGCCATGATGTGGGTTTCGGGCAGAAGGGCCTCAGGAGAGGGGCCTGCCAGCATGGCCTCCCTGCCTTGAGGAGAACAGCCTGAGTGGGCAAGGATGGGGCCCAGCTGGCCTGAGGAGGCTACAGGAGTCATCCCAGGAAGAGAGCAGTGTGGAGTGTGGTGGGAGACCTTGGGCAAGGTCCCTGGACTTGGGCCAGAAGGGAGTAGTATTGGGAGGGTGGGGTGCGTGGTACAGCTGAGCTCCCTGGAGAGGACAGGAGGAGGCGAAATCGGGAATGTGGAGGGAGACTGGCCGAGGAGTTTGCAGCAGGAGGGAAGCAGTGAGGGGATGGCTGGGAAGAGCCAGTGGCCCACAGAGCCCTAACCCATGCAGGGACCAAGGAGGCTGGAGGGTGAAGAAAGCGGTAAAACTCCCCCCCCCACCACCTTCACACTCACAGACCAGCAAACTTGCCTTGGGTACTTCCCCATGTGGGATGAACAGGGTATTGGCCTTATCTCAGAGCCATATGCAGAGGGAGAAGGAATCAGGTCCCAGGAGGGACAGATTTAGCAAAACTCCTAGGCTGTGGCTGACCTCAATGTCCAGGCTTTCTCTGTGGAGGGCCCCGTCCAGCCGAGCCAAGCACCCTGGACCAGAAGAAAGAACCAGGGTCCCAGCCACCTCAGTCCAAGACTGAGTACAGACTTTGCTGGAAACAAAAGGGCTGATGGGGAGTAGGGAGGGAGCTGCCAGAACAGGGCTGGTGCCCCCATGGCGTTCTGAGCTGCAGGGTCTGGTGCCCCCACCTGAGTCTCAGGGGGGCCCAATGTCCATCCCAGCGGGCCTTTTGAGAAATGGCTGGGCCATTGTGCAGAAGAATGCCCGGAAATCCCGAGCCTCCCGCCTCTAGCGAGGATGGGGGCTCTTCCTCCTGGCCAGGAAACTCCAAGTTGCCTTCCGGAGGGTGGCCTGGGGCCTGGGGTGCCAGGGCACCTCCACCGGTGGGAGGGCAGAGCACAGCACCTCTGTGTCCCTTTGTGTTTCTCCTCTCTGAGGGCTCGGGTAGGCCCCCAAGCCTGGGGCCACGGGCTGCTCCTAGGAGGACAGCCTGCTTGTAGAGTGACTGGAGAACACTGGGGACTTCCCAAAGTGGTGTCGCCTGAGCTGGGCCTCAAAGGATGGGGGATGGGAAGCATCTCAGGAAGAGGAGCGACCAGTGCAGAGGTTGAGAGGTCTGGGAAATCCCGGCGGCAGGGGCAGAGTGAGGGTCTCCGGAGGTGGTGGTTAAGATCCCTGTTCCACCTGCTTCCTGCTGGGGCCTCAGGCCCCAGCTAGGCGGCGACCCGCTGGGCACTGGCGCTGGTCAGGACCTGGGGCTGGAGGTTCCAGCCTGACCCAAACAGCCGGCCCCTTGGTCTCTGGGAGACACAATGCCAGGACTGAGGGGGAAACCGCGCAGTGGTGAAAGGGTCAGGGATGGGATTGGACCCCAGGGCGAGATTCCTGTAGTAATAGGCCGAGCTGTGCTTGGCTAACCCAGGAAAAGGGACCCAAGAGTCCCTCACGCAAACCTCTGCGCGACGGTGATGGTGGGGCCTCCCGCAGACCTTGGCCAGGCAAGAGCGGAGCTGGCCTGGGCGTAGAGACCTTCACTCACTCCGGGAGGTAGCGGGGGAAGCTGGTACAGTCATGAGGCTCCTGAAATGGAGAGGCTGGGACACAGGAAGGTGGCCCGGGGAGCGCGCGCTTAGCAACCCCAAGTCAGTCCGGAACGAGATCTGGACAACAGCGGGTGAAGGGATCGCTGGCTGCGGCGGGGCAGGGAGCTGTCGGCGCCCTCCGCTACCCCCCAAGGGCAATGGTTTTCCTAACTCCAGCTGCCGGAGGCGCCTGTGATTGGTTAAGGGCCGACGGCCGGCGCGCGGATTGGCTGCTCGGGGACCAGGGGCCGGGCCGCGAGGCAGAGTCCGCCCCCGAACCTTCATATGGGAAGCCCCCCACAAGCACCCGCAGATCCGAGGCTGTGCGGCAGACTCTCCCGGACCGCGGATAGGAGGCGGTGAGCCGAGCGCCCCGGCGCAGAGGCACCAGAGCCAGTTCAGGGCGCCTAGCCGCTCCACCGAGGCACCGTCGCGCCCTGCCCGGAGGCCCGGGGGCCGTCGGGCGCCCGTCTCGCCTCCAACCATGGGGTCGGCGGCGCTGGAGATCCTCGGCCTGGTGCTGTGCCTGGTGGGATGGGTGGGCCTGATCCTGGCGTGCGGGCTCCCCATGTGGCAGGTGACTGCTTTCCTGGACCACAACATCGTGACGGCGCAGACCACCTGGAAGGGGCTGTGGATGTCGTGCGTGGTGCAGAGCACCGGGCACATGCAGTGCAAGGTATACGACTCGGTGCTGGCACTGAACACCGAGGTGCAGGCGGCGCGGGCACTCACCGTGGGCGCGGTGCTGCTGGCGCTCGTCGCGCTCTTCGTGACCCTGGCGGGCGCGCAGTGCACCACCTGCGTGGCCCCAGGGCCGGCCAAGGCGCGGGTGGCCCTCACGGGCGGCGCGCTCTACGCGCTCTGCGGGCTGCTGGCGCTCGTGCCGCTCTGCTGGTTCGCCAACATCGTGGTCCGCGAGTTCTACGACCCGACGGTGCCCATGTCGCAGAAGTACGAGCTGGGCGCAGCGCTGTACATCGGCTGGGCGGCTTCCGCGCTGCTCATGTGTGGCGGCGGCCTCGTGTGCTGCGGTGCATGGGTCTGCGTCGGCCGCCCCGACTTCAGCTTCCCGGTCAAGTACTCCGCGTCGCGGCGGCCCACGGCCACCGGCGACTATGACAAGAAGAACTACGTCTGAGGGCGCCGGACTCGGCGGGGCCCCTCGCACGAGCCGGACAACTGGCTAGGGAAGCCCCGCATGGACGGCATCCGAGGCGAGGCCGCCCCCGCGCGGTCTCCGCGGAACCGCCCGCTCTGCGCCTGGACGTGGCACACCGACCGCCAGAGACCCAGCTCCCGCCCGCAGCCCGTTCTCTCCAATAGCAACTAGCCGGGTCCTGGGCCGCGCCCTGCTCTGAACAGGAGCCACACACTTGAGAGGACTTGTTCGGTTTCTTTTTCTGTGCGCAGAGCTTACTCCGATGTGGGTGGGGCGCGGGTCCCTTTGGCAGAGTGGACAATGGACTGAAATGCCAGTTCCCTCCCAGACCCTCAGGGTCTTGGATGCCGTCATCCTTACCAGCAGCTCCTGCGGATTCCAGGAGGGCAGACAGAGAGCGCAGGGACCCCAGCCTGGGCTGCGGGAGGGATGTATACAACTGGCCTCTCCCCCAACAGCAGGGGCCTGAACCCAGGGGGACTAAAAGACTTGGCCTGGACCTCCCTGCCTCACCCCGGCAGCTCCCCAGGAGATGCTTATGGGCACCAGATCCTGAGTGTGGAGCTGGGGCCCTGCCCTCCTTTGTAGCTTGTGGGGAGGGTAAGAATTTGCTTAGTAAATGGTTTGAATACCCTCCCACCTGTGTCCTGTTCTCTTTCCAGTCACTACTCATGCCCAGCAGCCCCCTTCATCCACCCGCCCACCAACTGCTCCCTAAAAAGCCTTTTCTGAGACCTCCCAGCACTGCCCCTGTGTTCCAGAGGATCCGTGGCCTGACCCATCCCTCCCTGCCACCTAGGCACCTTTCTACTGGGTGGGAAGCACAGCTACAGTCTTCGGCAACCCAGGAAGGGGAGATCTGTAGTCAGAAGAGCCTGGGGAGAGGACGATGCAGACCCCGGGAGAGGATGCAGGTTGGAAATCCACCCCCCACCCCCCCAGCCAGTGTGGGGTCTTTGGATGCAGGAAGAGTCGAGGGTGGGCTGCCAGGCTGCTGGTTTTAAGAGGCTGGCTCCATGCCCCACAGGTTGGGTGTTTTCCCACTGCCCTCTCAGGGCTTGCCAATCTGTGGATCGCACCAAATGGCCAGACAGCTGTAAAGCACTGACTGGGCCCTTCCGGCCAACAGTGCAGCGGGAACAGGGGCGAATCCAGGATGTGTTAGGCTCCACCGGAGCTAGCGGCAAGACCGCAAGCACGTTGCTATGGGAAGGAGGCACTTGTGCAGGTTGCTTAGAGTGCCCGGGCAGGGTTCCAGCCCCTTGGTCCTGGCTCTTCTGCCAGTCTCAGCACAGCTCTGCGCGGGGCCTGTGCTCATCCTGCTGGCCTGGCGGCCAGCCCAGACTTGTGCTAACCATTAGCACCACTTCTGTGCCAGCCCCTGCTGGAAGTGCCCTGCGTAACCTTTCTCTTGTGAGTGGCGCCCCCAGGGAGCCGGTGCTGGCCTGGGCCTGTAGGGAGGAGCTCCAAGCCCAGCCAGCAGGGCTTGGCATCTGCCCCCAAACCTGGCCTTGGGGGCTCTGTCCAGAAATGCTTGGGCCAAATCCAGTGGCAAGGAGTCACCTAGGGCTGGCCAGGCTCCCCACTGTGAGGAAGGGGAAGAGCCCGAACACTGCCCTGAATCCCCGAAGTTGCAGCAGAGCCAGGGAGCTGGACTTCAAGGGAGGCCGAACTATCTGGTAGCCTGAGCTCCTTGCAGTGGGATGAGCTGCAGCAGGATGGGTCTCAATGCCCAGAGGCCCTCAGCCACCCCCCATGGCAGCCTCCCCTTGGGCCTGTGCAAGGCCCACAAACGGTCCTCAAGTGCAAAAGTGTGTGATCCTGGGGCCTTGGTGGGGCTGCTGGAACAAAGGTCCTGGGGCCAGCCAGGCTAGTGTTTGGACAGGAGCACAGACCGAAGGCTGCATCCCACACAAGCCCAGAGATCTCCAATTCCTTCAGGCCCCAGGAATCAGCAGGATTCCAAAGGGAAGCTGTACAGTCCCAATGATGCAAATGCTCAAGGTAGACAGCTTAAGGGCCGGAGGAGTCCAGCTGATGCTGCCTGACTCATGTCAGGAAGGCCAGGAGCACATTCCATTTGCCAGAGATCAGGCAAGAGGAGCTGGTCTCCAGCATAGCCAATCCCTCTGTGCCCACTACCCCTTCCCAAGAGCCACCCTGTGACCTGTCTCCACCAATCTGTCGCCTCAGTTCCAGGCCACTATTTCTGGGATTTTTACCAGCTTAAAGCCTACCCAAACCACTCTGCCTCCTCCTGCCTAAGGCCCCAGGTGCCACACCCGGGTGGCCATGTTGCTCCAGCCTGCCTGTTTCGCCAGCACCCTTCTCCCAGGCAGAGTAGCCAGATGGCCTCTGCCACTTATGTGAACAGCTCCCTCCTCCCCAAAGGGCAGGAATGGCATTGTCTTTGCCTCCAGACCCCCTCAACTTTCACAGGGGCTCTGGGGATGTGTCAGAGAGTGGATCCAGCTGATGGCACAGCTCTCCTGAGAACTCTTGCTATTCTGAAGACTCTGGAAGTTGCCGTGGTTCTGTCCAGTTTGAACTTTCTATGATCAGGATGTGGTGAAGCTATCTCTGTCCGGGGCCCCTCAGCCAGGAAGGGTGGGGACCTTGTACTTGTTATCTGCCCAACTGTCCCATTAGCCTGGGGGGGACCATGTACCTGTGGGGATGGCGGGGGTGGGGTACTGGGACAGGAGATGCGGAAGGGTGAGATGATGGCCGTGAAGTAGGGCCTGGGAGGCAGGCACAGTCAGGAGGGTGGGCCTGAGCCGCTGCCAGGGCCAGGAGGACAGGAAGAGGTGGTGCGAGGGCAGAGCCGGGCCCCGGCTGGCATGGCTGGGCAGTGGTTGGTCCAGGAACCATGTGGAGCTCCAGTGCTGAGCTGCCCGGCCTCCATTTGCTGCTCTCCAGGGATCCTGGAGGCCATCCCCCATGCTGATTTACTGCTGGGCCTCGAGGTCTCCCAGGCACAGGAAAAGGCTCCTCTGTACCCGAAGAAAGCTCAGGACAAAAACAAGTGCTGGCCCTATGACCATAGCCCAGACTGAGGCACCAAAACTAAAATGAACATTTTATTCCATTAAAAACCAGCTGTCCCTGCATCTAAAACTATGTCCATAACTTAGAGTCTAAATAAAATCCAGTTAATATAAATAAGGAGGAGGTCGTGTCTGCAGAGATCAAACTCTAGAGAAGAAAAAAAGGAAAAAATAAGTATATTTTCAACAATTCTGATGGCCCTATGAATTAAACAAATGGCCCAGGCCTTCCCTCTGTCCTGATGGGCTTGCTTCTGGGTAGCCTCCACCACTCACAGGGGAGAGAGGTGGTGACCCTGGGAGGAGAGCCACCCTAGAGCCACAGAAGTGCCCACCGGCCTCACTTCACCCCTCCAGCTGGGTCCAGGCTGTCACATGCTTGAGAACCCTCAGGGCCTCATGGCCCTTCACCACCCTATCACCCTTGCAGACCCTGCCTCAGTCCAGGGGGCCCTCACAAGCCTTCTCCCCCTGCCTGGCTGGCCCACCCTGCACCCAGTCTTGGTGACAGGACACACAGCAGTGCTGGTGTCATCACTAAGCAGCCTACAGGGAAGGGCGAGGCCACAGACACCAGCGGCCTCCTTGAGAGCCCCTGCCAGTAACCTTTGATGTGGGTCATAAACTTACACCCTGCCCCCATCCTAAGGCTTGGCTCTCACTGTCCATGGGGTGTTGGCCCCCTTTCAGTTGAGGAAACAGCCAGAGCCCAGTTAGGTACCCAGCACGCCTTGCTAAAGACCCAATGGGTCTGAGCCCAAAGCCCCACCCCAAGCCCTATACACCCTTGCAGACCCTGAAAGAGGGACTGTGGGTCCCTGAGGTCCCCTCTACCGTCCTCAGCAGAGCCCACTAAGGCCCCAGCAGAGGAAGAGTATCTGCCCCCCACAGCTTCCAGCTCACAGGGGATGGTGGGGGAGCGGGAGGGGACCCTCTACATCAGGGCCTTGACAGGCCTGTCTGCCTCAGCGGTGAGTCCAGCCCGGGGCCCAGGGAGAGGCAGGGCTGGGCGTGGGCATCCGCAGTGTGGGGGGCCCTGGGCTGAGAAGTGGGCCTAGCTGCCTGGCCCGTTTGCTAAGAGGTCCTTCAAGAAAGAGCTGGCATGTGTGGCACTGGGAAGAGCCCTGGCTTGGCAGCATCGTCATGGACTGCCTAGTGACAGCCTCACGCTCATGCAAGGCCCACAGAGACAACATTTCCTAGTTATCAGCCGTGTGGCTGCCAACAGCTTTGTTTTCACCTAAGTCAAGCACGCAAGAGCCTGGGTAGAAGCCTCTGTGGGCCCTAGCCCAGGGCCTGATCTAAGGCTGCAAAGGGCACCAAGCTCCAGGAGGCTCCCCACCCCTAAGGGTCGCCTTCTCCCCAAGCAGTGCCAGGAGGCCTGCATGTCCCTCACTGATGCCCAGCCCATGGTGCGGTCAGGAGAGGGTAAATGCCAACTCTTGCTGAAGGGGTCCCAGGAGCTTAATGAAATTAGCTCCCTCAGTAATATCCCACTGTGACACTGCCACCAGCCCAGGGACAGACACCCTTGGGAAAAAGGCATTGCCCCCATATCTCCTCAGGAACCCTGCTTGGGTCTGAAACACAAGAATAAGCCTTGGCTTGAGAAGGGAAAAAGGAGGGAATGGGGGGCTCTCTTTACACTTCAACAGGGCTGGCTGTGCAGCAGGACTCCCCTCCACCAGAACCCTCCAGCATCCCACCCCTCCCCCACATCTCACCCTCAGGACAGGAGGGAAACAAGCGCATCCAGAAACTTGCTCCGATCCTCGGCTTTCAGTTCAATTACTGAAGTAATGAAAGAAAAACAGCTCGTGAGGGGGAGGAGTAGGGCAGAGAGTGAGGCGCCGTAGGAAAAACAAGGCAGGTTATATTAACTCCCTCTTTCTGGTTATCCAAGATGGGAACCACCCTCTGGCGCATTCCAAAATGTACTCAGCCCCTTAGTGGCCTGGAATATTCTGAGCTCAGAGGTTGTATTTCTCTGTCCTCTGTATTTAGTCCTCAGAAATGGCTGGTTGCCCTGTTGGTGAGGCTGGCTGGGTTTACAGTCTGTGGGGAGGGCCCTCCAGGCTGCTAGGGGACCAGCAGTGACAGCCAATGGAGACACAGGGATGTGATAGTTTAGAACAGGTCCGGGCAGAGAAAGGCCTTCCCACCCTGCTGGACACAGTTCCCTGCCCCACTGTGGGTTGTAGGAGGCCCTGAGGTCCGGCAGGAGGCTAGTCTGCAGCTTTGCTCTGGTCAGTCTCTCTGCTTCAGTATCCTCTTCTGTAGAAGGGAAACACGACACGAACTGCCCCCATTTCCGGGGGCCCTCATCGAACAGCGCAAAACCAGGCCAGCCTGGTCCTATGAGCCACTTGTGTCACAGGCCATGGCTCCAGCAAACCCAGGCCCAGCCCACCCAGGAGGGTGCTTGCCTGCCCTCTGCTATGCAGTCCCCTCTCCCCCAGCTCTCCTCCCCCACGGGAAGCCAAGCGACTGCCAGCCCACAAATTCTCCCTGTGAGAAGCTGGGAAATCCTGCAGGCCAGCCAGCACCAGCTTCTCCCACATCTCGGGCATGAAGTAGGAATGGAGGTGTTGCTGCAGGGGTGAACCTACCCAACACAGAGCTGCAGCCTGAGAGGCAGCTGGGGTGAACATGGGGTCTCTGATGCCAAGGGCTCACTGTAACAGATCGGCTGATTTGACGTAAGAAACTGTCCTTTCTGACAGGTGGGAATTATGGGCCAAGGTATATTCTCCTGAAATTCATGTGTAGAAGGCCTAGCCCCCAGCACCTCAGGCAGTACATGCTGGATTTGGAGATGAGGCTTTTGAAGATCTTTAAACAAAATCACAGGGATGCACCCTAATCCAATCTGACTGGGGTTCTTATAAGAAGAGATTGGGACACAGACACAGAGGGACAACCATGGGAGAACACAGCCAGAAGACGGCAATCTATAAGCTAAGGAGAGGCCTCAGGCCTCAGAAAAATCAGCCACTGTGTACACCTTGATCTCGGACTTCAAGCCTCCAGACGGTGAGAAATAGATTTCTATTGTTTAAACCCCCTAATCTATGGTATGTCGTTAGGGCAGCCCAAACACACCGATACAAAGTGGTGACGGGTCTTAAAAACCTATCAGCTGGGGCACCTGGGTGGCTAAGTTGTTAAGTGTCTGCCTTGGGCTCATGTCATGATCCCAGGGTCCTAGGATCGAGCCCTGCATTGGGCTCCCTGCTGGGCAGGAAGCCTGCCTCTCCCTCTCCCACTCCCTCTGCTTGTGTTCCCTCTCCTGCTGTGTTTCTCTCTGTCAAATAAATAAAATCTTAAAAAAAAAGATCTATCAGCTAGAAGAAAAAGCGTATGTGGCCCCATATAACCCATGTTCCACAATGGGCTATGGAGAAGCTGTGGGGTGTTGTGGGGAGCACTGGCCAGCCTGCACAGCCACCACCTGGACTGGGCTCTTCCATTCCCTGGACTCATGCAACATTAGGTCAGGGCCAGTGCACAGATGGTCACACAGGACCACATGGCAGCCTGACGCGGGACCCTTCACGACCACACAGACAGGAGCTGCTGGCCTGCAGTGACCAGCACAGCCTTGGAGGGAAAGGTGACCCTGATGCATGAGGCTGGCCCAGAGGGCTCTAGTGACAGTCCTCCAGACTTCTCGGGGAAGTGTTCTCAAGGGCTAGACTATAAGGTCAAAACCAGGCCCACAGCTCTATGGACAACACCTGTTCCCCCTGGCTGCCCATCAGGGCCCAGAGAGGAGGCCCTACGCATCCCAGAGCTCCCTGAGCCACCTGAAGCAGCCAGGCCCAGGGCTGCCTCCAGGAAAGCGAGAGTGGTGCTGACATGGTATTTTTGTCAATGCCAGCTTCCCTGATTCAAGGCCAGCACTGACCTTGTAAGGGCCCCAGTTCCCCAGACTCTTACCTGAGAGGTCGAAATGGTTGTGTAGCGTTCGGGAGTTGGTGCTCTCCGCTGCCTTCTCAAACGCCCGCCCAAAAAAGCTGTAGATACATAAGAGGGATGTTGGGGGCCCTCCCACTGTGAGGAACCTTCCTAAATTGCTGGGACAGACAACAGGAGTTGGCCCAGACTCCTCCCTGGCTGCCAGTTCTGCCTGTTGGGCTGCTGAGTGCGAAGGTGTGGGGCAGGGAGATGGCCAGGAGCACACACCCATCCCGGGGGGCTCAGGGGGCTGTGCACGCAGTAAGGGCTGGCCATGGAGGGAGATCATCATGGGGAAAGGACTCTTGAACTGGCTACGGTCAGGGAGGATGGGCAGAGGAGGGGCGTGTGCTCCCAGCCCCCACAGTCCCCACAGTAACTCTCACACGGGACTGGGCACAGCAGGCAGAGCTAACCACCGATTGGCACAGCCACGTACAGCAACAAATCGCTGGCGAGATAGAGGACGCAGGTGGCCGTGGTGGCCCGTGGGGGAAGGGCTTGCTGGCTGCCTTGAGAACCCAGCCCAAGAGCCCCTGGCCAGCTCCGCCCGGTGTGACTATGAATCCAAGACCCACGGCATGGCTTTGGAAAGCAGCCCAGCAACATGCAAGCACTTATCTTAAAAAAGTCCATTGTCTCTCCCAACTTGCTACTAAATGGCCTTTGCAGACACAGAAGGAGGTCAAAGCTCACAAGAGCAGGGCTAGGGCTGATCCGGATCCAAGACCAGTGTCTTCCACAGCAGAGGCCAGTAAGAGCTAACTGGGAAAACTGAGAGGCACAGGACACTGAGTGGTCCTTGGCTCCCGAAGCCATCGCACCAGGGAGGTGGATGGGGGTGTCTTTCTGCCAGCTGTCAGTATCTTACCAAGGTCACCTCTCTGGATGTGCTGGGGAGCACCAGGCCTGGGGTACTGACTCTGCCAGGGACACAAAGACCCCCAAGAATGGTGACATTAGCCCCTGGGATAAGTCACAAGGCCACAGAGCATGAAGGGAGCCACAGGGAAAACCAGGGAACCCCCAGGGTCCAGCCTGTAGGCCAAAACCAGGTGTGGATGGGAGGGGGCAGGAGAAAACCTGACCTTGCTACAGAAGGATGCAAAGAACCTAGGCCAGCAGACGTAGGGGAAACATTGAGAAGACAGTGAGAAAAGCTTCTCAAAAGCGTAAGAAGATGAGCCTACACATTCACAAACCCACCGGTACGTTGTCTATAACAAAAAGTCGGAAACAGCCTGAACGTCCAATAGGCGATGACAGGTAAACTGTCATCCACTTAAGAGGCTTCCTATGGTTAGAAATCACTTTTGTAAAAATGTGCACAGAGGGCTGATGCTTGGCGAGAAAACAAAACAGAACTACACCACTGACGGAAATCCAAAATGTTTCCTAGATGCTAAATAAAGAAAAGGCTGAGGGAGGACAAGCAGCCACAACCCCACAGTCTGAGTGACTAAGCAGTTGTGTTAGCTTCTGCTGGGGCTGGAGCTGGACCCTCTACCCGCTGCCCAAACCATCGGGGGGCACAAGTGAGCTCAGCTTCCAGAAGGGTAGCAAGCTCTGGCAGGCAGCTCGTCTGGGGGTGCACATCCCCCACACAACACTAAACAGTTTCTCGTATTCCAGCTCTTATAACTGAACTTTTAAATGTGTTTGGCAGGGACGCCTGGGTGCCTCCGTCGGTTGAGTGTCTGCCTTCGGCTCAGGTCATAACCCCAGGGTCCTGGGATCAAGTCCCACATCAGGCTCCCTGCTCAGAAGGGAGCCTGCTTCTCCCACTCCCTATGTGCCTCCTCCAGCTTGTACTCTCTCTCTCTCTCTCACTCACTCTGTGTCTCAAATAAATAAATAGAATCTTTAAAAAATTAAAAATTAAAAAAAAAATGTGTTTGGCAAATGCCTGGATTTGGGATTCACTGAGCAGTGAATCTGACTCACCTGGGTGAGGCTGGGGATGGGAGACACTGCCCAGCTCTCCTCAAGGGTTAGTGTGAAGCCCAAACAATACTCTTGGTGAATGATCATTCATGAGGGTTCTGAAGGCGTCACACAGAGCTGTTCTTGAGGAACTTTGCCGGTGTAGCCTAATTTCTGGGGTGGGTGACCTGAAACCTCTCAGATTTTCAGTATAAGCTGCTCCTCAGAAAAAAGGGTTGAGGACCAGGGAGGGCTGAGTTTCCCACCCAAGGCCACACAGAGCTGGGACACCTAATCACACCTCACTGTAGGTGTGTAGCCTCTCCTGGGGGTGGTCTGACGTTGGTCCTCCTCGGGGAGCCAGATACCGCTGCCTGGGAGGGAGGCCTTGAACAAACTAGAAGCATTCCAAAGTCCAGTCAAGGGGTAAGGTAGAAGTTCAATGGCTAACTCTGCAGCCCACATAGCTAAACCCCCAAGTCCTGCCATGTGATGGAAGAGGCTGTCCTCACTTTGGCATTGAGGGCAAAGATCCCCTAATTCCGCAGAGCCCACAGGCCAGTGGCACCCAATGCCCAGGAGACGCAAAACCTGGCTCACTTCTTTCTGTCAGAGCTGTCGGTCTCTGGGGGGATGCCCACCACAGTCACAGTGCCCTGCTCCACACTTAGGGGCGCAGCCATCACCAAGGGCAGCAGCTTGCAACGCCGGTTCTTTGTCTGCGGAGGCAAAGTGCACCCTTAATCACGGCCTCACGGAGCGATTGCTCCACTCAGCGCCTAGGAGCCCTAACAGGGCCAGCCACCCACTCCCCAAAAGCCTCCAGGGGCTTTCTCTCACCAGAGAGTCTCAAGTCCCCATGCAGCCACCTCCCAGGCTTTGACACCCTGTTCCCTGCATTCTTCTGTGCCAACACCCCTTGGCGGTTCCCTCCCTCACCTCCTTTAGGTCCTGACCCAGTTGTCACCTCCTCCCGGAGGCCTTCCCCAACCAACCCTCCTCTCATCCTGCTTCAGCTTGTCTATGGTGTGTGCCACCATCTGACACTGCACAAAATCTTTCCTCATTTGTCCCCTCTGCCGGCATGTATACTCCCTTGACACGGAGACTCAAGTGTTTCCTTCACTGCTGTATCCACTGCACCCACATGCTACAACAAAGGTGACCAGCTATCCTGGTCTGTGCAGGACTGAAGGGGCATCCCAGGGCATGAACCAGGATAGTTGGTCATCCTATGACATCAGAGCCTGGCTGGTGGGGGTTGCTCAAGAAATGTCTGAGGGGTGCCGGGGTGGGGTTAAGCATCTGCCTTCAGCTCAGGTCATGATCCCAGAGTCCTGGGATCAGCCCTGTGTCTGGCTCCCTGCTCAGCATGCAGTCTGCTTCTACCTCTGCTCCTCCCCGCCGCTCATGCTCTCTCTCTCAAATAAAGAAATAAATAACACCTTAAAAAAAAAAGTTTGAGAAGTGATGGGTCCTGTGGGAAAATTCGCCCATTTTCCAGATGAGGAAACTGAGGCTCAGAGATCAAATAATTGACCTCGTGTCACCCAACTGGTAAAGGAGGAGGCTGAGATTTGAACAGAGCCTAGAGGACTCTCGAGCTCGTGTTTTGTCCCTAGTCCATCTTTTGTCATCATTTGATTGTCTTCACATAATCATCAGCTAATTGTTTTATAGGTCAATTTGGCCATAGGAGATGTCAACCTCCTATTAAACATTTTGTTTAAAGTAGCCCCCAGCGTAAACCCTCACCCAGGAAGCAGAGTGAGGCTCTGATGTTAGCTGGGCCGGGGGAGAGGGGTGTCCCTGGCCAAGAAAAGAAGGGTGTTAGGCAGAGCTGAACATAGCCCTAGCCCTACACCCTCCGCGAGGTCCCTTTGTACTTGTCCCGGGGACGGGGAGGTCAAGAGCTCTGAGTCTCTACCTTCTGGCATCCACCCACCCAGCTCCTCACCGAAAACACGAAGGACTTGAGCAGGTATCTGCTGAGCAGGGTCAGGGATGCCGGTTTGGAAAACAGCGCAATGTCCGGAGTGCCCTGCACGGGGAGGACACAGAGATAGTCAGAGTGGGCTATTGGTAGGCATGTGCTGGGACCCATCTGTCCATGGGAAGCCTGACCTCCATGAGGGAGCAGTAGAGGAAGGGCCCCTGGGAGATGACAAGGTTGGTGCAAAGGCAGCTGGCAATGGTCTGCTGCGTGGCTTGCAGCTGCTTCTTGGCGAGTTCCAGGCCATGGTAGAGCTTGTCCAGGTTACTCCTGTAACGGGGCAGACACAACTTTGGCACAGTCACAAACAGAACACTTGGTTCCTAAGAGGGTGGGTGGGGATGAGTTTCACTCTTTTCCTCCTGCCTTCCCTAGCATATGAAAGGAAGGATTAGCGGTGCCTGGATGGCTCAGTATCTGACTCTTTGTTTTGGTTGTGAGACTGAGCCCCACACTGGGCTCCATGCTGGGCATGAAGCCTGCTGAAGATTTTCTCTGCTTCTCCCTCTGCCCAACCACCCCCCAGCCCCGCTCATGTTCTCTCTCTCTAGAAAGAAAGAAAAAGGAAGGAAGGAAGGAAAGAAGGATTAAAACATGTATAAACCCACAGTGACCAATATAAAAGGTGGGAAGGGGTTCTTGGTATCAGAAGACAGGAAACTGAAAGCCAACAGAGGGAAGACACTGCGCAGGAGGTTCTGGAAAGCCCGGAGGACTTTGACAGAGGCGGGGCTAGGGTAAAGGCCAAATGGAGGACCAGTGTCCCCCCCACCTGATGGGTGGATTTTTATCTTTCTCCCCCAGAAAGGAGGGTTCTTCTCTAAATACATTAAAATGAACTCTCTGTGGAGAAGTGTATCCAGAAGTTAAGAGCCCCAAAGTGTCATAATGACACCCTACCCACCAAGATGAAGCAATGTCTTGTAGCCAGCAGGCTATGCCAAAGCCTCACCAGGCTTCTACACCCACCCTCTTGAAAGTGAGGACCACCAGATATTTCAGAAATGTCTGTGCCCTAAATAAATGACCCTAGATGAAACACATGATTTGGAGAACAAAAGAAAACTTAAAATGAACTCTAATTAATATCTTCAAAGAGACTGGGCAACAAATAAATTCAAAAATCACTAACAGGATGCCATGAAAAAGGAACAATCAGAAACTGGAAGTATTTGTGGAAAGTAAAGTGACAGCAAAAAAATTAAAAATTCACTCAAAGACTAGAGAATACAGTCAAGAAGCTTCCTTCACATTGATAACAAGACAGACATGGAAAACATAAGGCACAAGTGAGAGGCAGAGCATTGTTCCAGGAAGCCAGGAAAGAAAGAATTAAAAATGTATGTGATGTATGTATGTGTGGGAGGAGTAGTAAAGAAATAGTACAAAAGCATGCCTAAGCTGAAAGATCCAGGACTTTGGATAGAAAGGGCTCGCCTGAGAACCCAGTACAATCCATGAAGCAAGATCCACATTAGGCACGTCATGATGAAATCACAGAACACTGAAAAGAAAAGAAAAAAATCCCTCAAGCTTCTTTTGGTGGGATGGGAATGCATTTACAAAGAAACAAGAACCAAGAAGGTTCAGATTTCAATTAGCAATACTTCCTGCTAGAAGGAAGGGAGCAATGGAATCCACATTCACCTGGAAATTACCTTCAACATTGAATTGTAAATAAGCTACACCAGGAACCAGAGGAGGGAAGAATGAAGATATTGTCAGATATGCAAGAACTAGAACGCTTACTGCACATGTGCTGTCTTTAAAAGTTACTTGAGAATTGTGCTCTAAAATGAAAGAGTGAAAAAAACCAAAGATAAGGATCCTAAGAAACACTGGCTCTAACCCATGGCACAGTCAAGGGCCAACAGTGGTGGCAGCAAACAGCAGGCCTAGAGAGCTGCAGGTCCAGGCTGGTGTCAGAAGACAGAAACCCAGGCCTTCCTGGGGTTTCCTGGACAAAAAGGATTCAGGGAATATATCCTGGAAGGAGAGCTGGGGAAAACGGGATATAGAAAAGAAAGCAATTAAGATCTCCAGGAAAAACAAAAAGCAGTACCAGAAAGTAATATAATCACTGCATGAGGGACTCTGTTATATTTTATTAGCACAATGAAGTAATACTATTGATTTTCATCATCTAGAATCTACCCATAGCCAAGGGTGAGATGACTTGCATTCTATTCTGTAACCCAAGATTAAGTGTTATTAACCCTGAAAATGTAAAAGTATAAATTTTACAAAGCGAAAGTTATGGGGAAAGAGAAAAGTAAAAATGCTAATATCCTCTTCTTACAAAGTAGGGAGACAAGAGACAATGGTGATAGAACAAGATGTAGGCGTGGAGCTACAAATAGTGGCATAACTGTACCCACAGGAGGGGAAAGGAGTGCAAAAGAGGAATAAATGTCCCCTCATAGCAACAAGTCAGTAGACAATGTCTAAAAATGCTCCATCAACTCTGGGATGAGGACAGTTAACAGTTTATACTATGGTTATGGCATTTCCTCAAATTTCTAGATAAACATAGGTAGAGCAACCACTTTGTAAACCAAAAATCTAGGACTCTCACAACAAAACAAGAGAATAAAGGAACACTACAGACCTCAAAATAAATATAAGCAGGGGCAATAGACCATTAACTAGCCACAAGACTGTTGTATTGCTGGAGTCAGTGTGGGAGGGAGCAGGGAAGTAGCAAGACCTAAGAATGATGAAAATTCCAGGCAACTGGGAACAGCAGGCCAAAGCGAGAGTTTTGCCCTGTCCAAGAACAGGTGAGTGCAAGGAGCTGTGGTGAAGTGCAAGGGGCTATGGTAAAGACTAGGGGGGCCAGAGTGGTCTAGCTCCGGAGTCAGAACTGCTTTCCACATGAGGAGAAAATGCTGAGAATGGAATAAAAATTGAGTAAGATAGAGACAATATAAAAAGAGAAAAAGAAGGTATAGATAAAAATGCACAGGGATAGTAATGGAAGTTCGAGCAGCTAGATTGGAAAGGAGGAAGTAAAACCATTTCTATGTGCAGATAACAAAATCTTGTATATATGAAATCCTAAGGAATACACTAAAACACCATTAGAACTATTACACAAATTCAAAATGTTGCAGGGTACGAGATCAATCTGCAAAGATCAACTGTATTTCTATGCAATAACAATGACCAGGCAAAAATTAAGACAGCAAGTCCGTTTACAATAGCATCAAAAAGAATAAAATATTTAAGAATAAATTTAACACAGAAGCACAAGAAGAATTCATTCTCTGAAAACTACAAAACATTGTTGAGAGAAATTAAAAAGGATCTGAGTTAATGGGAAAATATTCCATGTTCATGGACTAGAAGACTTAATATTGTTAAGACAGCAATACTCCCCAAATTTATCTATAGGTTCAATGCAATCTGGCTTCTTTGCAGAAATTAACAAGCTGATCCTAAAATGTATATGGAAATTCAAGGAACATGGATTAATCTAAACTTACTATAAAGTGATAGTAATCAAAACAGTGTGGTATTACCACAAGGGTAGATATACTGATGATGGAACAGAATTGAGAGTCTGGAAATAAATTCCCACACTTACAATTTTCAACATGGTGCCAAAATGATTCCATGGGGGAAAGAAGTCTTTTCAACAAATGGTGTTAGAACAATTTGGATGTCCACATGCGAAAGAATTAAGTTGAATCGTTCCTTGCACCTGACACAAAAATATACCTCAACTGAATCATATCTAATGTAAAGGCCCAAATTATAAAACTCTTAAATGGTTTCTTAGATATGACATCAAAATCATAAGAAACAAAAGAATAAACATAACTTGAACATGATTAAGATTAAAAGCGTGGGCTTCAAAGAACAGCCTCAAGAAAGTTGAAAAGATAACCCACAGGATGGGAGGAACTATTTGCAAATCATAGGTTCGATAAGGGATTTGTGTTTAGAATATGTGAAGCAATTCTTACAACTCAGTAATAAAAAGACAACTCAATTTAAAAATGGACAAAGGGCTTTAAAAGACAATTTTCCAAATGAGCCCTACAAATGGCAGTAAGTACCTAAAAAGCTACTTAACATCATTAGCCATGAGGGAAACACAGATGAAAACCACAAGATTCCACTTCATACCACTTCACACCAGGATGGCTATCAATGAGAAAAACTGACAGTAACAAGTGTTGTCAAGGATGTGGAGAAATTCAAACTCTCATACACTGTTGAAGGGAATGTAAAATGATGCAGACACTTTGGAAAACAGTCTCGCTATTATTCAAAAGCTTAAACAGACTCGTCATGTGACCCAGCAATTAAGTGTGTACCCAAGAGCAGTGAAAATAAATGTCCACACAATGTATCTATGTGTATTTCTGGCAGCAGTATTCGTAACAGTCAAAAGGTAGAAACTACCAAATGTCTGTCAACTGATCAAATGATGAATGAAATATGGTATGTCCAGATAAGAGTTTTATTTGCACTAAAAAGGAAAGAAATTCCTTCATATTATAACATGGATGAACCTTGAGAACATTAGTGTGAGGGAAAGGAGCCTCAAATTTATGATTATAAAGGACCGTGTATTGTCCATTTATATCCATTTATATGAAATATCCAAAATAGGAAATCTGTTAAGACAGAAAGTTGATACGTGGTTGCCTGGGGCTGGGAGAGATGGAGGATTTAGGAGGCGACGGCTAAGGGAAACAGGGTTTTTTTCTGAGACAATGAAAATGTTCTAAAGTTAGGTAGTGGTGTAACACACAGTTTACAACTGTGTAAACATACTAAAAGCCATTGAACTGAACACTTTAAACGGGCAAATTATATAGTGCATGAATTATATATAGCTCAGTAAAGCTGCTTTAAAAAAGTATGCTAGAGAACAGGGCCAGGAAACCTCAGAAAGCAGACCCTTACATTTTTTAACACTGCACAAAAGCAACAGAAGTGGCAATTCTCTCATGTTAGAAAAGCTGTCTGAATTATGCCTCTTCTGAAAAAGTCAAGGAAGTGAAATTCACACACAAAAAAGAGCAAGAGACAAGGACCAAGGTCAAATCCTCTCAAAGTTACTATCAAAAAAAAGGAGCAGAACAGCATCCCTATCAACAATGAAAGTGCTCTAGAAAGATATGCTCCCAAAAGGTCAACATTGTATTGTTCTATTTCAAAGCAAGCTAAGAGATGTTAAAAAAAAATAAAATAAGACATCTCAGGAAATGAGATAAGAGAAAATCAGAAATAAAAGGAAAATAACTGATGAATGAAAATCATAAAAATCACAAGATTGAATAAATACCACAAATGTCTGAAGAGGGAAAAGGAGGTGAAAACAAAAAAAAATTTTTTTAAATCAAAAGAAAGGAGATTAAAAGGATTTAAGAGGAAATGACACATACTGAAGATAGATGGGAAATGTGTCACATGCACCCCTAGTTCTGGTAGACTGTGATTCAATTTCTGCAGAACACAGTCACCACCACACCCTGGGGTCCCTGTGACCTGCCTCCCTGAAGAGTGTTAGGTTGAGGGCCAGAGGTGGCCTGTAGGGAGAGTGGAGGGGGGACAGTGCCCCACAGTCACACCCACTACCTGGAGAGACTGTCCAGAGCCTGGATGAAGTTATCTGTCCCAGAGCTGTCCTTCTTGGGGCTCTCCATCAGCGACATGGTGGCAAAGACCACGTCACTGGCCAGGAACCTATGCTTGAAGCCAAAGTGAATGCTGAAAGTCTGCACGCGCATGTCCTTCATCCTGCAGTGGGAGAAAGCAACATGGCTGTCATCCCTGTGTGCGTGTGGGGGTACTGAGTTGTGGGTGAGCTCTCACTGCCAGGCCAGGCCAGCAGATGTACTACTGTCCCTCCCTGGCCTCTGCTAATGCTCATGGCAAGACCATTCTGGTCCTGGAATGCAGGGGGTCAGAAGACCTGACATCCCAGTCCTGTAACCCAGGGCACTGAGTGCCTTGTCCAAAGCTGTTTCACTGGTTGGGGGACAGAGCAGGGATGTGCCAGGCCCCTTCCTACATCCAAGGTTGCTAGGAGTAGCCACAGAACTCTCTAGGCAGAGCTTGCCTGAACTTGGCCCCAGTGGGCCCTTCCCAGGGCCATTTCCTGTGTTCAGTGAGGGCTAAACCAGGTCAAACTAGAGCTCTGTACCTTGGCCCCAGGATTTAAGGACCTGGACCTACTTTTAACCCAAAGAGAACTCAAAACTCCGGGAAAGGCTAAACAGGTCACACTCATATTGTGCCATCGTGCTTTTGCATTATCTTAGGAATGTGGTTATAGCTGAAGCCTGAAGGAAAGTTAATACAGAAAAACATGTGTTTACCCAAATTTATTTGCAGACTCTTCGATCATCTCCCGCAAATTCTCCTTCAAGGAGATGTCCATGGACTGGAACTTCTGCTTCACCTGTTTCAAGGGGAGGCTGGAAAGATGACGAACATTGGTCATATAAGCGACCTGGCTTCAGACGGGAGATCATTAGATATCAGAGGACGGAAAGCACCCTGTGAGGAGTCCCAGAACGTGCAAACAAGGGATGATATTCAGATGATATCTGGGTGAGGTGCTTCTGGTAGAAACAAGCAGCCCCTGGATGTTGGTCACAATGAAAGGGAGAGAACTTTCCCTTGGGCGCTGAGGGACGGGGGCCTCTGGGCCAAGCTGGTCACTCACCCCACGTCGGCGAGGAACTCCTGGAGCCGCTTCTGCCCGTGCACAGACCAGAGCTTGAACCTGGCTGCGGTGTAGCACGTGTTACACAGGCTGTCATGGAGGGACCAGTGCTGGTAGAGTGCCAGGCGGAGGCTGGGGCAGTCAAGGAGGCGGTGGCTTTGGCTGCACATGGCCCCGCCCATCCTGGGAGAGCCTGTCCGCACAGCCCATTGCTACATGGGCAACCTGGCACTCTTTGAACTTCTTGGCTTAGCCTGACCCATATAGAGGACGTGTAAGGGGGTGGGCACACACCATTATCACCCTTGAACTGACAGGGAAACTGAGGCATGGGGGTTCTGACAGTTTGTGTCCTGTGGTGACAGAGAGAGTCCTTTGGCCACACAGGGCAGTCCAAGCTGTCATCCCATCTGCTTCCTGTGCTACACCTAGCTCGGGCCTCCCCCACACCTGTCTCTCTGCTGGGACCCCCATTCTCACCCTTCTTAAACATGCTCTTTACTGTTGGTGGGGCTGTGAGACTGTGTGTGAGGACGATCCTGTCTGCCTGCACGCCTCTTGTGCCCTCCTCCAAGGGCCTCAGCAGGATGCCAGTCATGTTGATGCTCTGACGTATGCCAACGCACATGCCCCTAGAGGCCTGGCCTCTGGGCACGTGGTGGGCTCCGTCCTCTGTGCTGCCCCTCCTGATGGCTGGGCCCTGATCCCCAGACGTCATATGTCAGGTCCTGGGGGGCTCCCCTTCCTGGGATCTCTGCTGCCTCACATCTGGCCCCTCTTCCTAGACATGGTATGACCACCTCCTACTTGACCTGTCTAGACCCGTGTTTACTGGTCCCCATCCATTGCAGTAGGCACAGGGCAGCATCATTCCTGCCATCATTACCTACCACCGAAGCAGCTAGGCTCCTAGCCACGCCTTGCACCTGTGGCTGCCACAGTCTGTCTCTCCACAACCAGCAGCCCAGGGACCTCTGAAGCACAAAGAACTAAACTCCCCAACCCCCTCAACCTCCCACTGCCCTAGGCCCTCTGACCCTCAGACCCCACCCATCTTTCCAGCCCCTTCCTCAGGCTCACCTCAGGGTCTTTGCACGGCCACAGCCCTGGCCCAGGTTATCCTCCATCCCGTGGAGTATGGCTAAGTCTCAGTCTGAGATGTGGCCTCCTGAAGGTCTTTCCTGGGCACTGCCACCCAATAAGCCCCTGGTTATTCTATCAATGCCCTACCTTCTTCTCAGGAAACATTGGTGCTCTGTAATCATATGTTGGCTTACTTCTTGCTGAATGACTTGGCAAGAGTCTGTGCTCATTGCTAAACCACCTATGCTGCACAGGTGGGCCCTGCAAGGCACCTGTCCACACGCACCAGGCCCACAATAAGCCCTAAAGAAATAGATGATGCTGCCAAACACAGTACTGGCTGGCATTTCAGAGCCAAAGGTACCCAGAAGCACCAGGACAGTGGCCACTCCCCAGTCCCCGGTGCTCTGCCTGGCCTGGAGAGCACACCAGGGCCCCTCTCTCCTGGCAGCACAATCCACACCTGCCACTCCGCAGCCCCAACCACACCACCCACAGGCTGGGCCCACAGACGTGACACAACCAGTGGTGTGGAGCTGAGCGAGCCTGAGCTGCAAGGATACTCATACTCGAAGGAGATCCGCGTACAGTCCACAGAAAGGGCGTTCTCCTCATCCTCATTCCGGTGGTTGTGCCGGGACACGTGGCGCTGTAGGACGCCGACGTCGGTCACGTACTTCATCCTGGAAAGAAAGCCCCGCCAGCCGCCTGGGTGGGCGCCTTCCTCTCACACACGGCCAGGCCACGCGGCTTCCCTTCTTCCCTCGGGAGGGCCCCCCCCCCCCAGGCTCAGGCGCTGGCCCACCGCACGGGCTGTACCTGCCAGCACTGATGGAGCTCCGCCACCACTGCAGAGAAGCCAAGTGTGGCTCCAGCACCAGCGCCTGGTGGCCGTGGCTGTGAGGAGACTGGGAGAGGTGTGCTCTGGCTGGGCCCCTGTCCCCCTTCCACTCTCCTCTGTGTGGTGGCTGTCCGGCCCTTACTTTTTTGAGGCCTCCTGAGGGTGGGCACGGTGAGAGGCCACAACCCCATCCTCCAGCCACAGTCAAGTGGACGGACACATAGTGTCAGTAATCCCAGCAGAGGGTGTGGATCCCACACAGGAAGTGCTCCTGAGCACAGCAGGGGAGGGCAGACCCCAGTCCAGGTCCCTCTGCTGGTGGCCACTGAGCAGGACACTGACAGTGGAGCCTCACCAGAGGGGCTGCCACAGGTAAGGGACAGTGCCTGGAAGGGCACGTGCCCCATGCCATCCTGAACACAAAAAAGGGGGAGCAAGGCCCAGCAAGGTGTCCAGGCCTATGAGACTCAGAACCCTCCTGGTCCCTGGGCTATACCGCAGGACACTGGTGGGCAGAGTGGGGTAGGAGAGGCAGGAACAGGGGGCACAGGGATCTCTGCAAAATGCATAAGGGGTCCAGAATGCACAAAAGCTGTGCCATGTGATAGGCAAGGGTGCCCTTGGACAAGGTTAGGGTATGGGACCCTGTTGATTCCCTTGGAGCTCCCATTTGATGGTCACCAGAATGGGGATGAGAGTCGGTGCCAGTACCCCATGCCTCCCTAGTGTCTACATTCTGGCGTAGCCCTTTAGCTCTCCATCAGGAGGGATGGGGAGCACAAAAGCCTGCCCACCGAGAGGCAAAAGAGAACTCGGCTCCATGCCAGTCCTCCTGGCAGTCCTTGCCAGCCTTCTCTGTGTCTTTGAGATCACATCCACCCTTCCTGGCAGGATTCCTGGGGCCCTCACCTCCTCCTCCCAGCTCCCCCCTACAAGGACATATGGAGAGCAGGGAGACTGAGCTCCCTCCCTCATCTCTGGCTCCATCTGCTGGGCTCTCCAAGGGTGGACACAGCATCCACACCAGGCCACACACCACTCCACCACAGGTCCTAGTCCTAAGCCCTTCCTCAGTGAGGAGGATCCAGGCCCAAGGCCCGCTCCCTCCTCCACAGGGCTCTGCCACCCAACTTCCCACTACCACATGGGGCTGCAGCCAGGCCAGGCCCAAGGCCACAGCATAAGCCAACCTCAGACAGTCTGAGGGAGCACATGCTTACTGGGTGATCTTGTCTTGTACCCACTGGTCTGTTAGTCCAACGATGGCCCACCTGGAAGAGAAGAGGGCAACAAAGCTCACAGGAGCATCCTGCTAACATGGCCTGGCCCGGGCCCACCATCAGACAGGCAGTCTCTCCACTGCAGGGTAGAAAGGTTATGGGGCCAACTCAGAGCTCCCGGCCCAGTGTCACTGCTGTGGGAGCTTTGGGGACCCAGGAGGAAGATCTCCCAGGGCAAGGATGGCAGGCCTGATACTGTCTCTGTGTCCTGGCTGACCCCACCACTCTCTGCTCTCATCCTGCTGGAGTGGGGCTACAGCAGACACCGCATTCAGGTGCTAGTGGATCCTGACGCATTGTTCCCCCACCTAGCCCCTCGTGCCACCCGCCCACTATGCAATATACCCTGTAGGATAGCAGACCCTCAACACGCCCATGTCTCCCTGTCTTAAAATGGTGGGACATGGAGCAATAGCATTTAGGCCTCTTAAGAGCCTTCCAAGGTCCCGTCTCTTAGCTCATCTATTGTGGATGAGATGATCATGGAGACCCAGGTTGGCCTGACCTCCCCAGGGCTGTGCCCAGCCCCTGGCAAGAGGGACTAGGACCTTGGGTGTGTACCCTCGGTCAGTCTCCAGGCTGCATCCTTCAACACCCTCCTCTGGGGTGAGAGCCAAGAATAGTCAGAGATGCTGGGTATAGGTAAGGCAGGGGACGCCCTGGAAGGTTCACCTGGGGGCAGGGTGTCTGAGCACCCTATCTCAGTACAGCAAGCATCTCTTCAGAAGGTATTCTTCAAAAAAAGGCCACCCTGCTATGTCTTCCCTGACCTACCCTTCCTCCTTCCAACCTTTCCACACATGCATTTCATATCAGGTTATTTTGCTTTTGTCCTTGTGCTGTTTCTGGAGTTTTCTGGAGGTATTTCACAGGGCCACATTCTGACATCAGTGCTCAACTGGGGTGCTTGTCGTGAGTGGGCTGTCAAGGGTACTCCTGAGCATACAGCAGGTGCTCATCAAAGGCTCCGCAGTGCTGATATGGCAGTCACACACTGTGGCTACAGGGCACGGTAGAGGGATCCCACCTGACCTTGCTGCAAGATCTCTTGATTTACAAGATGGCCCCTGTGCCAAGGTATGGGATTGTCAGTCCACACCATGGACGAGGACCTGAGGCAAAGAGAGCTGAGCCAAGTGTCTGTGGATTACAGCTGGTCACCAGCTCAGGATGATGATACAGCAACTCTGGGCTTCAGTGTGGCCAGTGCCTTGGTCCTGCCCCAGCCCTTGGCTGTCCTAAAACCCTGATTCAGCAAAGACCATTATAGTCCCCACTATGGGCTCAGGGCCAGGAAGGGCCTCCCCCCCTCATCTCATGGAGGAGAAAACCAGGACCCGAGTAGAGGGCTGAGGGGGGTGGAGCAGGCCAGATCCAGACTTTCTTTGCTCAGACTCGGTTTAGTTTCTAAACCAGCCTAAGTTGTGTTGAGCACTCGTGCTTATGGCCTGCGTCTCAAACTCAGGGGTGGGCTAATGGGTATTCCTGTGCTGGATTCCACTGCACATTAGGGATGCAAACATGTCTAGCAAGGCCTGTTTTGTTCAAATTCCATACTCCTTCTGTTACCCAAATTGACCAGGCATCAAAGCTGAATGATAGGGTGGGAAAGGCAGAGCTGTAGTCAGGCCCCACCCTCGACCCTCTGCATCCAACAGTGTCCCCTCCATTTCCCCCAGAACTTTATAGGCAGGCAAGAGTCTCAGGAAGAAAAGCAGGTCCATGAAAATTCCCGGAAAGGGGCTGTGTCTGATATTCCTGGTGGGAAACCGCACAGAGATGTCTTACTCCAGACCCTGTTCTCACTGTGGGAGGACAGCTGCTTGGAGAGAAGGAAGCCCCACACAGCACTGGTCTTGGTGGGGCCTACCTACCACAGCATATCGTTCAAGTCCTTGGACATCATCCATGCCAAGTCGAACATCACCATGGCTGACTACAAGAAAGAAAGAAGGCTGAGATTCAAGGCAGCTGTGCTCAAAAGAAGGGTACACATTGGGGCTGGGCTGTACACCTGGGCCAGACCTGAGCTATCTAGGGTCCCAGCCAAGCCCCTGAAGATTGAAGGTCTTCCCAGCTAGGGAAGGAAGCGTGGGTGGATTCTTGGTCAAACTGAGGGAAGAAGACAGAGTAACTCAAGTGACTTACGGGGGGTCCTCTGTTAATTCACCATTCCTGTGTGTACACTTTGTCATGCAAGGGAGAAGATCTGGGTACAGCACCGTCCTGGGCCTTTACACATCTCACTGGTGCCTTGGTGATACCCGGGGAGGCACTGAAGCCCCCATGGGTTGGGGCCCATGTCCACATGCTCTTCCCAGAAGGCTGGCGGCCTTAAACACACACACATACTACCAGGAAGGCTGGGTGAGGCAGGGCCTTTGTTACCGTTACCTGGACATTAAAGAGGGAGGGTGCCTCAGGACCTCTGTGGGGAGCTCTTTCTAACAGGGCTGTCTGCAGACAGAAGCATCTGCTCCCTGTGAGCAGAGTCTGGGTTTTGGTGGGAGACAACAAGAGACATCAGTGTCCAACCAGAAGACTCTGAAGTCCCATTAGCTGTGACACTGGGCTGCCCACCAGAATTTCCAAGGGAATGGTTCACACATGTGAAAGGAGCCAGGCCTCTGTCTCCCAACCCACCTCACCCACTGCTTAGAATTTTCCATGTCTTTGGGCAGAGCCAAAAGGGCAAAGACAATCCTTCAAAGGACGATGGGACCTTGACAGGAAAAGGGATACTAGAAATATGGTGTTCAGAGTTCAAGGTCCCAGGGCCAAATGCTAAAACTGAACACAAGATATTTTACTGGAAACTTATTTTCGAGGGCTCCTTAAAGCCCTGGGCTCTGTTCGACACTTCCAGAGTCAACACAGTACGTTTTCCATATGAAATTCTGTTCCGTAACACACACCATAATATGCAATTCTCTGAAATTCTCGAGGTTTCTCTTCTTAGAGACTAAAACAGACTTGTTCTGTATTTTTGATGATGAACACAAATAAAAGCAGCTGTCCTAGGGGCATCTATTAGTGTGCAGGACCAACCTAAGACCTGCCTCGGAAATGAAGGCAGTACTCTTCCTTTTATGGAGAAGAAGCTTAAGCCTCAGAGGGGCTGCCCCATCTGCCCTAGGTCACACAGCAGAAGTTGTGGGGTGCAGGTTCAAACCAGGCTTTTGTGGCTTTAAAACCTATGCTCATTCCTCCTCATGTTTTAGGACACAGCCCTAGAATCAGAACTCTATGGTGAAGTACACCCATCCGTACATACCGAAGTCCCGTGATATTCATACTGTTCGTAGTCAAAGAGGATATCTCTTCTGTAATGACATAAAATGCAGGCCCTCAGCAGGAAGCAGTGCAAGGAAGACCAACATTTGGAAAATGCTGAAACTTGACAGTATTCAGAGAAACACTGATTAAGTCAGCCACTTACGGACCCTTTCACAGGATATACATGTATAGGGCAGGGAAGGGAGTGACATTGACATAAAAGGCTTACGGCAACAAAAAATGTAAAATGGCATAGACTAGTCCCAGAATCCCACTTCTAAGAAATTACCCTAACACAACAGTTCAAAGGAACAAGCAAACAGCACTGTGTGCCCAAGGCTGTTCATCGTCTCCCTACTTGTTGCAGCAAAATACTGGAAGTAACCTCTGGTTCAAAAAAGAAGGGGACTGGCCAAGTTAAGTACAGTGCATGTTATAAAAGCTGCTTGGAACTATCAAAAATGGTTATATTAAGTGAAAAAATGCAAAATGGTGTGCATATTATGATCATATAAAATATGCACAGTATGGCTACCCCAGGAAGATTGACCCAAAGTCAGAATCTCTTCCAATCAGTGAATAGGATTCTATTCATTCTTCTTTCCTTATGCTCCCCAAAATGGTTTTTCAATGTCCTTCCACGAGGGGGTCGCTGAGCACAATACTTGTTTACAAATCAAGGACTGGATCTAGCAAGGAATTCTCAGCTCAACAGCATGCCTACACAGTCACCTCGAGCTATAGTCACCTTTCCAGTTTTGTTGTTTTTTTTTTTTAGAGCATTTCACTTTTTTTTAAAAAAAGATTTTATTTATTCATTTGAGAAATAGTGAGCAGGAGGGAGAGGCAGAGAGAATCTGAAGGAGACTCCACACCGAGCTCAGAGCCCAATATGGCGCTTGATTCCATGACTGTGAGATCATGACCTGAGCTGAAACCAAGAGTTGGCTGCTGAACCAACTGAGCCGCCCCTGCATCCCTAGAGCCCTTCACTTTTTAAAATTGACAATATGGAGAGGAATTAAGAATAATTCGGTTTCCTTTGCACACGCTTTTTTTCTATGAAAACCTTTACACAATTAGCATCTATCTCGTTTAGAAAGAACTTAACAAATAAAAGTACATCTGGAAAACTACAAATATAAAAGACAAGGAGCTGTTTCCCCTAACAGCATGTATCTGGGAGACCTCTGGGCCCAGTCCTGCCACTCGTGAGATCACAGGGTGATACAGAGGAGACCCAGAGCTCTCCTCCAATGCAGGGGCCACATGCTCACTCCTGGAGCCACTGGCCCAGAATTTCTAAACTAAATGAACTATTCTCAAGTGGGAAAAAAAAATGTATCCAGGCCCCATGGAAAACACAAGTATTCCACAGGGATTACGGGCTCTGTGGCACAGCGTACTGCTTCAAATATATACTCACCTCTGGGCCTCCCACTCTCTTCGCTGCCTCCTCTTCATGGTTCGTGCCACTATCTCCTGATGCGGGGACAAAGAGAACAAAGGGCTGAACAAAGAAGCCAGGAATTTATCCCTGTAGCCTAAGAAGGTTCTGATGAGGCACAAGCCACCAGGCATGGGCCCCCATCCCCCAGAGGGAAAGCATAGGTCATTCATTCCCATGTCTGAGCTCAGGCTGGTCCTGGAGGAGGGAGAAACTGAGATGGGGAATAGCCAGGACTCCTCTGGCCCAGTGGCTCTGAGGATACCAGATTGTGGACAGGAGCAGATGCTTCTCCAGTGCCTGGTCCCGCTACACTGGCCATGCACTCCGTCTGTCCATTCCAGCCTTCAATTCTCCCCACCACTGTGTGATCCAGGATAAGTACATCGCCACTTCATACTGGCTTCCCCACCAGATTAATAAGCACTAATGTTTCCTATATCCTTCCACGTGCCAGTCACTCTTCTAATTTGATAGAATTATCCCTTTAGTTCCTACAGCAAAGACATGAGTAGCATGGCAGGTTTACAAATCTATGGTCCCAAGGCTCCTGCTTCCAGAAAGATGGAAATTTTCCATCTAATTTTCCCTATATGTCTGAAATGTAAATATATCTGAAAACCCTGTTGATATATATAGAAAGCAAACAAAAGACTGAAGGTGGAGAGGAAGGCCAACAAGCTGGGGGTCCTAGGACCTGAGGAGTGAGGTACAGATGAGTTCCCCAGGTTTTCGTATGGGCTTATATATCCCAGACTTGAAGCTGAAGAAGCCGGCAATCTGGAAACACCAACAGGCACAGAGGAAAAAGTCCCCAACAAAAGCCAAGGACCCAGAGGAGCAGCCTCCAAAGACAGAAAACTTTGAGATAATAACTGGCCCACTCAAGCCACCGCACCAAAAACACTGTGGCCCCACCCCTATCCAGCCAGCAAAGATCAAGTGGGAGCCTAGACTGTCACCCTGATAAATATCTCCCACCTGTAACACCTCCACCTTTCACTTGCAACACCTCCCAACATGCTAACTGTGGTGGTATCAGAAGAGGCCAAATAGTGAGCCTGGATCTTCCTTACCCAGTGGTAACAAAGAGCAACTCCTCTCACAGCTAACAGAAGTTAAGTGGGAAACCTTGAAATTCTACCTCCACCTGGCTATAAAGGGATCATGCTGCCCGCCCCCTACTTTGCCAGAATGATGTCAGAGAAAGCAGATAAAATGGAAGGCTTAAATAAGATCCAGAATCTCAAAACATAATATAAAAATGTCCAGGTTTCGGGACGCCTGGGTGGCTCAGTCGGTTAAGCCACTGCCTTCGGCTCAGGTCATGATCCCAGTGTCCTGGGATCGAGTCCCACATCGGGCTCCTTGCTCATCAGGGAGCCTGCTTCTCCCTCTGCCTGCCATTCTGTCTGCCTGTGCTTGCTCTCTCTCCCTCTCTCTCTCTGACAAATAAATAAATAAAATCTTAAAAAAAAAAAATGTCCAGGTTTCATGTGAAAAGCACTCATCACACTAGGAACCAGGAATATCTCAAACTGAACACACGAAAAAAGAAACCCATAAATGCCAACACCAAGATGACAAAGATGTTAGAAGTATCTGACAAAGATTTTAAAGCAGCCACCACAAAAATTCTTTAATGGGCAATTAGAAACGTAGCTGAAATGCATGGAAAAAAAAAAACAAAACAAAACCAGGAAGCTTTTACGAATGAGTAGAAAAATAGAATAGAGAAGAACCAAAGATAAATTTACAACTGCAAAGTATAATAACTGAAATAGAAACTCAGTGGCTGGGCTCAAGAGCAAAATGGAGGAACAGAGGAAAGAACCAGTAGGTACAATGATAAAAATTATCCAGTCTGATCAAGAGAGGAAAACAGACTGGAAAAACAAACCAACAGAACCCCATTAACATGTGAACCTACAACAAAAGACCTACCCTTCATGTCATTGGTGTCCTGGAAGGAGAGGAGAAAGAGGATTGGCTGAAAACCCACTTGAAGAAATAATGGCTGAAAAATGAAGAAGTATGGCTCAAAATTTGGCAAGAGACATAAACCTACAGATTTAAGAAGCTGACTGAGTCCCAATAGGTTAAACCCAAAGAAATCCACACCAAGACACATTGTAATTAAACTTCTGACCATTAGAGCCCCCAATTTTTTTTAAATCTCAAAAACAACAAAATGAAAATGACATTTTACCTATAGGATAAAACAGTTTGAATGGCAGCAGATTTCTCACCAGAAACCACAGAGGCTGAAAGAAGGAGCATAACTTTCAAGTGCTGACAGAAAAGAACTGCTAACCCTGAATCCCACACACAGTGAAAATATCTTTCAGGAACGAAGAGAAAAAAATTAAGAAAGTCTCAAAAAAAGGAAAACTAAGAGAATTTACTGCCAGCAGATTGCCTTTAAAAAAAAGAAAAAAATATATGGTTAAGGGCGTTTCTATAAACAGAAAGAAAATGAGAAAAGAAAAACCCTGGAATGTCAGGATGGAAGAAAGAACATGCTGAGTAGAAACTAGGTAAATACAATAGGCTTCCCTTATCCACTTGAGTTTTATAATCACGCTCTGTTGTTGAAGCAAAATTTATCCCACTGGGACAGCCCATGTGGATCTAAATGTACACAGAGACTATTTTTTTTAAAAACTTACATTATAAATAGAGGAAAATAAGGGAAGTAAAGGAATCTAAGATTTCTACATTTATAGCCTGTTTTCTCTAAATCTCTCTGAGTATGCACCTTTATAAATAAAAATATTTCTGAGAATATATCTTGGATACCAGTTTATTTACAAATCATGAGGATTTAATTACATTTGAAGTATTCTCAAAAGTGTTTGGGCGCCTGGGTGGCTCAATTGGTTAAGCATCTGCCTTAGGCTCAGGTCATGATCTCAGGGTCCTGGGATGGAGCCCCACACTGGGCTCTCTGCTCTTCGGGGAGTCTGATTCCCCCTCTCCCTCTCCCTTTGTGCTCTCCCTCTCTCTCTCAAATAAATAAATAAAATCCTTTAAAAAAAAGTGTTAACTTTTATTAAAATCAGGTATGTAGGCCTAAACTTGAAAGAGAGCAAATACAAATTTAGAGCAGCAAGTAAAACACTCCATGAACAAGTGATAAATACTAGAAAATTGGACTGGTTTCCAATGTCATTCAAAATAAAACAGAAAAAAAGAGATGGGATCCTGGTTTAGGTTAAAAGACGATTAAGAGAATAGCTAGTTACAACTGTGTCAACTCTGGCTGGATGATTCAGACACAAAAACAGCTATAAAATCTACTTTGGGAGAGGCACCTTGGTGGCTCAGTGGGTTAAGTCTCTGCCTTCAGTTCAGGTCATGATCCCAGGGTCCCGGCATTGAGCCCCACATCGGGCTCTCTGCTAAGTGGGGAGCCTGCTTCCTCCTCTCTCTCTGCCTGTCTCTCTGCCTACTTGTGATCTATCTGTCAAATAAATAAATAAAATCTTTAAAAAAAAAATCTACTTTGGGGGCAATTAAAGAAATTGGAATATGGATTGAATAGATGACATTACTAATTTCTTATGTATGATGATGGTACTGTGTTTATAGAAGAGAATGTTCTTAGGAGATGAATATGGAAGAATTTGTCAGGGAGCATCATGGTGTCCGCAACTCATTCTCAAATGAACCGGGGAGGGGGGGAGCATACATAGAAAGAAGGCAAACTGGCAAAAAAGGAAAATGTGAAAAATTGCTGAATCCAGATGAAAGGTTTATGGGTATTCACTGTACTATCTTTTTAACTGTTGTACACGTTAGAAAAATATCAAAACACGTTAGAAAAAAATTTTAAAAAATCAAAAATATCAAAACAAAATATCAAAAAAATATCAAAACACGTTGGAAAACAGTATGGAGGTTCCTCAAAAAGTTAAAAATAGAGCCACCCCACGACCCAGCAACTGCTCTACTGGGTATTTATCCAAAGGATACAGACACAGTGATTCAAAGGTGCACATGCACCCCAATGTTTATAGCAGCAATGTCCACAGCAGCCATAATGCGCAAAGAGCCCAGATGTCCATCAACAGATAAATGGATAAAGATGATGCGATATATATATATATATAATACACAATGGAATTATTATTCAAAATGAAATCTTGCCATTTTGCAATGACGTGGATGGAACTAGAGGGCATAATGCTAAGCGAAATGAGTCAAAGACAAATGCCACACAAGTTCATTCATATGTGGAATTTAAGAAATAAAACACATGAACATAGGAGAAGGAAAGAAAAAATAAAATAAGATGAAAATAGAGTGGAAGACAAACCATAAGAGACATGGATATCTAGGAAATAAACTGAGGTTTGCTGGAGGGGAGGTGGGTGGGGGGATGGGTAACTGGGTGATGGGCATTAAGGAGGGCACTTGAAGCAATGAACACTGGGTGTTATATGCAAATGATGAATCTAAATTCTACCCCTGAAACTAATAATACAGTATATGTTCACTAAATTGAATTTAAATAAAGAATTAAAAAAACACTAAAATTATAAAACTTCTAAAAGAAATAAAAAAGCCGGTGGAAAATTATGTATATCATTATGAGTATCATAGAAAGCATTCACAAACTCAGATTCCAAATAGATGCACTAAGAAAGTTAATGGAAGTTCTGACAGGTTCTGACATTAGGAACCATCGACATTCTCTTTAACACCAAAGCCACTGGTCAGTTCTGCTTGCTTATCCCCCTACAGAGCCCTTGTATCTGTGGACACACTACACTGAATGCTGGAAGATCCTAGGGATTTCCCTGGCTCCTTCCTTCCTCATTCAGGTCAAGTGTCCATGTCCACCTTCATGAAAGCAGCCCATTCCCTGTCCAGCCCCTTATCTTGTTTTAGTTTTCCTCAAGCAACACAGCTCTCCCCCTGAAACCATCCTTGAACTGCGTTCATTTATACATTCCATACGTCTCCCCCACTGCAAAGGAAGCTTTGTGAAGACAGGACTTTGTTCTCCCCGGGGGACCCTAGAGCCTAACCGATATCTGGCACATATTAGGTGCTGATATACTTATTAGTCAGGATATAGAATTCCAAGATTCTAATCTGCAGAACGTGAATGTTCCCAGGGAAAAATCCCACCAGATACTGATATGTGGGGCCCGATGGAAAGCAACTCACTAACAGAGAAAAGAATGCTATAAATAAAGGAGCATCAGATCACAAAAAAAGAGCTCTTAGAAATCAAAGCTTAGAAGATGAGACCACAAGTTGGCCAGAGAGTGGAACAGATAAAGAGTTGGTCAAGAGGAAAGAGAATCTAAGAATGTGCCTGAGGTCCCCGATCAGACCACCCAAAACTCTACAGAAGGGACTGGTCAAAGGCGGGGAAGGCAAGGAGAAAACATTCCTACCTTTGCAGAACATGCCCTCTAGATGGACAGAATGTCCTGAATGTCCCCAAATTGGCTCAAAAGAGCTCTGCTCAAGCACCTTATTAGGAAGTGTCAGGCCAAGGATGAAGGGAAGAGCCCAAAACATTTCAGAAGCGAGTTTCAGCATGCACACCAAGGATTGGGAGCCAAAAGGCCTCAGCTTCTTCCATAACACTTGAAAACTAGAATAAAACATGGCCTAAGGCACCTGGGTGGCTCAGTGGGTTAAAGCCTCTGCCTTCGGCTCAGGTCATGATCTCAGGGTCCTGGAATCGAGCCCCACAGCGGGCTCTCTGCTCAGCAGGGAGCCTGCTTCCCCCCCCACCTTTCTGCCTGCTGCTCTGCCTACTTGTGATCTCTCTCTCTCTCTGTCAAATAAATAAATAATATCTTTAAAAAAAATAAAATAAAACATGGCCCTCCTGTTAACGGAATAACCATCTGCCATTTTTAATTTCCCAGGTAGCAGAAGCCACTGCATTGGGTAAGCTACTTCTGTTGGCCAGGCCCCAGATCAGGTAAGCACCTCAGACCCAAAAGTCACGAGGCTCAAACTACTCTTATTTTTGCATGCAAGAGGCTTACCCTGGAGTGACCACTAGGGACTGAGCCTAGCTGAGAGCCACAGACCCATGCTGTTCCTCATGGTGACTGCAGAGAGCAAGTCTTGAGAAAATGAGGAAGAGAGTTGATGTTTATGCTATTTATTGTTTTTCTTTATCACTTTTTTGGTAATTTTATTTTTTATTTGAGAGAGAAAGCAAGGGGAGGAGCAGAGTGGAAGGAGAGGGAGAGAGAATCTTGAGCAGACTCTGCATTGCGTGTGGAGCCCGACATGGGGCTTGACCTCAAGACCCTGAGGTCATGACCTGAGCCAAAACCAAGAGTAGAACGCTTAACCGGCTGAGCCACCAAGCCACCCCACTGTATCACTTTTTTAAAAAGTATGTTCTCTAAGCGAAGAGCTGAGCCATTCTAAGTTTCATCTCATCTGATGAAATTCTACTGTATGGACAAGGATGTCAAAGGTCAGAGAAGTTCAGTAACCTGCCTGAGGCCACACAGACAGGGGATGGCAGAGCTCAGGGTCAAGACCCATGCCTGCTGAGTCCCAGCCAACCTTGGGCCCCGCAGGCTCCAGTCTGAGCTCTGACCTCTGGGAATGACAAGTTCCTCAAGACTATGGGAAGTCCCAAACTCACCTCTTCCAACCGTGTGCGCTTCTCAGAAGGCTCTGACCCATTGTCACTTTCACTTCCTGAATGCTCTTCATCCTCTTCTTCATCCCTAAAGATATCATCATAGGCAGGAACTTCAAGGTCATCATCTTGTTTAATGAGTAGTTTGATCTAAGGTTAAAACAAAAAGCAATCAAGGCTCTCCTCTCTCATTGACAGAAAATTCTCTGTCACATGTTTTTCTCCTGGAGAATCTTCTTTCCCAATGAGCTGACTCATTCAGTTTTCTGTACAAAGAGTCCCCTGTTTGAGAGAAGAATTTCCGACTTCTCAAGCATTTTCCTGTTTTCATTTCCACTCCCTGAGGCACTGGAGTTGTACCACACAATACGAGAAAATTCCAAAGATTTAAAACTATCCCCAGTCATTGAAGTCTGAGAAAAAAGCTCCCTCTTACGCCACACACTAAGCAAACAAAATGAATACCCTCCAACTTGGACTCTGATGGAAAACCTGAAGATGTGTGACACTTCGGTGCATACAACTGCTGTCTCTAGAAGCAGGGCCAAGCTGATTTTGCTTAGAGAGAGAACTTTAGGGCCAACAGTTTGATAACAAGGCTGGGGGTTGGGGAGGGTCAACTCAGAGAATGGTTAGGTGGCCACCCTGTGCCAGGCTCCATGCTTGCTGCTGGGGCTCAAAGAGGAAGCACAGCACGGCCATTTTAGGCTAACAGTGGCCTCTTACACTATTGTCTTCTGGTCCTCACACCACCCTTTGGCTGGACAGAGAAAATGCTAGCCCCACTGTAGGGCTAATGCCTCTAGATCCTTTTATTCAATGAGGTCAGCTGGGCCTGAGCTCAGAGGGCAGGCTCAGTGCAGACTTCTGATCCCTACACTTCAAAGGTGAAGTGAATTCCAAAATGCATTCTGAGTGCCTCCAAGGCTTAGGCGCCAGTTTCTCACCAGAGAAAAGCAAGACCAGGTTCTTGCCCCTCAGGCTGTTCCAACTCCTATAGCAGAGGTGGATACGTGCCTTGCTTAGATCACCAGATGCGATGTTGTCCATAATATAAGAGGTACAGAAAGACGGACAGGAGAACTCAGGGAAGACATGTGCCCCAAAGGTGGAGATACCTGGGCATCATTGTACACATTCACGACGTTGACTGGTCTGTGGGTGTCACACACAAAAAATATGGCATCTTCGTCAGGCTGGAGGATATCCAACAGGTCTACGTTAGCTCCACAGTTTATGAGGATAAAATAATGGAACTGGAAAGAAGAAAGAGGAGAGGACGTTGTGAAGTAAGTGCCTTGAGGAGGTTCTTCACTTCAGCCTACTAGGCCCCTAAGTCCTTCTTCTGAGACACATCAAGCCCCTGGCACTGGGCAAGGCCTGGATGGTGAAAGGCTCCAAAAATGGCAAGTGCTGGTCTGTGTTAGTGCTTTAACATACTCCACATGCTATTTCATTTCCATGATGACACCATGAGACAGGCCCCATGGCTAGCCCTGTGACTGTCTCTGCTTCTCAGAGCAGCACGTGGAGGCTCAGCATGACTCAGTTTCATGCACAGGACCAAGAAGTTGACGAGCAATAGACCAAGACTTCAAAGGCATAACAGAGCCTCTGCAGATCTCAGTCACCCTACCGGACGGTGTTGCCTCTCTGTACTGACAATGTCATACAGGTCTAAATTTGTAGCAAGTCTTGGGCAGCCCATACTCAACGGGCACATAATATTAAATTAAGTCTTATTACGTCCTATCACTATAGACAATCCCTTCCTTGTAAACACCAAGTTGGCACCAGTATGCTCCTTCCGTGATGACAGGAGCTCCAGGCAAGGATTTATCTCTGCTAGACAGTCCAAAATGTGGCCACAGACCCCAAAGACCCTCTTCCCTACCACAGCCCTACCCTGTGGGATCTAAAATGTCCCATCTTTCAGGATAGCCCCATGCAGAGGTACCAGGAGTCCTGGCCTCTACTGTTTAAATTGCAAAGGGAGAAGACATATTCCTGGATTAACATTTGGAAGCTGGGATACTTTTTCTTGGAGAGAGAATGTAAACTAGTGGTGTAGTGTAACATAATTTTAACTAGGCCATATAAAAAACTAACTGCTAAACTCTAAGCAGCTTACAATGAAAATGTCTGCAACACAAATTCAAAGGCAGAGGGTGTCTGCCGTCACTATCTTTTTTTTTTTGGTTGTCAATTTTGTCTCTACAACTTGAGGGTAAGTCACCCTGTATAACTCATTTTTTCCTTCCATGTTGTCTAATATAGCTGATAGTTAAATATACATACAATCTATCATGGACATAGAAAGAATGCTGTGTAGTAAGAAATTGCAACTGAGTAAAATAAGACTAATTATTCCAAAATATTTCTTCCATACCTGTTCTTTATGCTCAAGAAATGCAGTTTCAAGTTCTTGCCACCCAGAAACTGGAACCAGGGTATACTGCACGTGATCGCACTGGAACAGGGCCTGAGAGATATTAATTTCAAACCTATTAAATTTAGGATATCTACAATTAACTTTGAAAAGCACTTAAAAAAAAAGATGGATTGAGAAATGAATGACATGTGATAAAGTAAGAATGGTAAAATGTTGGAACGCCTGGGTGACTCAGTTGGTTAAGCAGCTGCCTTCGGCTCAGGTCATGATCCCAGCGTCCTGGGATCGAGTCCCACATCGGGCTCCTTGCTCGTCAGGGAACCTGCTTCTCCCTCTGCCTCTGCCTGCCATTCTGTCTGCCTGTGCTCGCTCTCTCTCCCTCTCTCTCTCTGACAAATAAATAAATAAAATCTTTAAAAAAAAAAAAAAAAGAATGGTAAAATGTTAATGGGGAAAACTAGGTTATGGGTATATGACTGTTCACTGTATCATTCTATCAACTTTGCCTAATTTTTGAAAATTACTAAAGGAAAACATTGAGGGGAAAGTTGATCTTATTTCTAGATCTTCTGAGAAGCAGTGCCTCACACAAGGGCCTGAGCAAAGGTCATGTAAACTGGATCATATTCAAAATAGAACCAATGATCTTCCCTAATAGACAAAGGAATCTGAATTTCTGGTATTGTGTATGAAACCACGGTGCCCTCAGTTATCACAGAGTCCTCTGTCTGAAATCCCACATTCGCGAAGACACGCGGGGTCTAAGGGTCTCTCCAATGCAACCATTTTTTTGTCCCACGTTATTGCAAAATACTAACTAGTATTCCTGCTTTTTGCCGAATCCTTCCCTGACCCACCCAATACTCCTGCCAGCGACGAGTGCCCCTCCCTAGGTTTCCTTTGCTCCATCCCCTATGGTAGCCTGAGCTCTCATCATGGGGGCTGGGGTGAAGAAAGGTTCCCTACTCTGCTCCTCACCTCCAGCCCCGACTTCCAGCCCACCCGGCACCAAACTCCTCCTGGGGCCCCACCTGCATCCTCACCTTTCGTCCCGGCCCTTCCCTTCCAAAATACGCAAGGCTCACCTGGAGGATCTTGCAAGCGCACAAAGCGTCCACGTCCGAAGCCACGAAGAGAAGGACCCTCTGTCGGGAGAAGAGCGCAGTTGAACGCAGAGACCCGAACACTGGCCCCTGGTGCCCTCCCACGGCCGCTCCCTCTCATCCCTTCCCCCGACAAGGCCACGAGGTCCAAGAAAAGGGGTCACCTGGCTCTGGACCACCTCGTAGAACTCCTTGCGGAAATCGGACACGAACATGGCCACGGCGGCCGGACACCGAGAGTTACTGCAGAAACTCCTGAGAGTTGCCGGGGTGGTCAAGACTCCCGCCAAATCAGGACTCGTCCGATTGGCCCAGGATCCAACCAATCGCTACTTAGTTCCCTGCCTTTCCCTCTTTCTCATTGGGTCATATTGGAGGCGGGCACTAGCACTCCGCCATTCAGGCTGGAAAAGTCAGGCCGGCTCCTAAAGGAGCGTCATCCACAGGCAGTACGCAAGCACGGTTGCCCACTTCAATCCTGACTCCCATTTACCCACAAATCTGACGCTTGGTGGACATCTTTAGTTTGGGAAGAGAAGCTTATAGCCTCCCACTGGGAACTCCAGGAAAAAGAAACCTCTCCATAAATTAAATCCACTTATGCAACGAACGGAGTCGTCAGTTTACGACTTCAAAAAGCTCTCGGCGTAGTTCGAAGGCTGATGTGTAGCTTACTTCCGCCAGCATCCTCGAAGGCTGCAGCAAAAGCCGGGAAGTCTACGTGCATTCTGGGTAGTGTAGTCGAAAAGGCGAGCGGACCTCACTAAATTCCTCTAGAGGGGAGTACTATTAAAATGTAATTTAAAATAATGATAAAAATTACCCAAGAGCGACAAAAAATAGGAATTTGTATTTTAGTATATACTCCAGAGAAGTTTTAGACTCTAGCGCCTTTGCCCGGCTTCTTTTCATTTGCAGCCGACCCCTGTCCTCCTCATCTCCCCCTGGGTCTCAGGTCCGGCACTTCCGGTGAGCCTCCCAGGGCGTCCGAGCGGAAGCGGCGGCTGCGGCTGCTGCGAGCAGAGAGGGTCGGCGGGCTCTCATCGTAACGTTCTCTGGGCGAAGCGGCATCTTCGAGGCAGGGGTGTCCACCATGGTAAGCGCGGCCTGGCGAGGGCTGGGAGCTGGGGCTGGCGGCTGGAGCCAGGGGCCGAGGCCGAGTCCGGCAGGGCTGACAGGACGGCCGCGGAGATGCCGAGTCACCCGGGCCGGGCAAGAGCCGGACCCTTGACCACGAACGGCCTTGGCTCGTCTTCGTTGTTCCCGGGCACAGTTCGAATTTCCTCTCAGTTGGACTTAAACTCTTTTAGGGTGAAAAGGAATTTTCTACGTTTAGGTCCACCCCATGGGTCTCACAAGTGCTAGGCATGTAACAGGTTTCCATAACACCAAATTAATGGAAAAGTTGCTGGGGGTGAGGAGCCGAGTCGGGGGACCCCCCAGGGATAATGCTTGGGGGCCATTCCCATGGGCGGGAACACTCAGCCCTTGCCCCAGTTCTCCTCCAGCGCGGTACTTCTGGGTCATGGTCTCGGTTGTAACGACGCCTTTGGCTATTTAAGCGATTCAGTAAAGATAACGGTAGTAGCTAGTTTTTGCTGGCGCTCTTTCTTTTACACAGTTTTTAACACCCACAGTCCCTTATTACTCCTCATCCCATTTAATCCCTACAGTGCCTTTGGAGGTAAGGATGATTATCATCATTTTAACCGTGAAAACACCCAAGGTTTAAAAAAGTAGTTTAGGGGGCACCTGGGTGGCTCAGTGGGTTAAAGCCTCTGCTTTCGGCTCAGGTCATGATCCCAGGGTCCTGGGATCGAGCCCCACATCGGGCTCTCTGCTCAGCGGGGAGCCTGCTTCCTCCTCTCTCTCTGCCTGCTTCTCTGCCTACTTGTGATCTCTCTATCAAATAAATAAATAAAATAAAATAAAATTAAAAAAGTAGTTTAGATCAGGGAAGTGGGAGTGGAAATTTGAAGCCAAGTGTGTCTGGCCGCAAGATTAGTCCTGTTGCCATTGTACGGCATTGCCTCAGTGTCACTTGTTTATTTTAGCAAAAAGAAGTAATGGTTATTAGGTTTTATCCGAAGTGTGTCATTGTTGAATCATGCTTCCATTCTCAAGTTCATCCACTTAAACACGTTGAATGCCTGAGAGGTCTAGGCAATATGCTAGGCATTGGGATTATAAAGGAAAGTCCTAAAGGAAAGTAGGACTTGGGGTTGGGAGCAGCAGGGAGGGGCAAAAGGGCAGGTTCATGGGTGGATTGAAGGCAAGTTGTTAGGGGCATTAAATACTTTGTGGGGGGTTTCTAATTTAAGAAGGAATGAAAGCAAAGAGAAAAAATGGCTTAGATGGGGTGGTGTAGTGAAAAGCTACGGGAATCCCCCACTGGTCTACCTTCACATTTGTTACGCTTCTGGCCAAGACTGTGGAACAGAGTTGTGCTTAAAAGAAGAGATAAACCCTTGAAAACTACTATGCTAAAGCTCCCAGGGATTGAAGAGCCATTTGAGATTCTAGGCAGGAACATACTGTGTTTGTATTTCAGGAAGATCGCAGATTCATCTTGCTAATTTTGGAATTGCTAGTAATAGACCTTATCAGTAGACGGCTTTGCCTCTATTTAATGTGTATTTGGAATCCAGTCAAGAAAGAGTTGTTCAGGGGCGCCTGGGTGGCTCAGTGGGTCAAAGCCTCTGCCTTCAGCTCCAGTCATGATCTCAGGGTCCTGGGATCAAGCCCCACATCGGGATCCCTGCTCAGCAGGGAGCCTGCTTCCTCCCTCTCTCTGCCTGCCTCTCTGACTACTTGTGATCTCTCTCAAATAAATAAATAAAATATTTTTTTTAAAAAAGGGAAATAGTTGTTCATTATGAGATGTTTTTTAAAACTTGTAAAAAACACATAAATTTACCATCTTAACAATTTTTAAGCATAGATTCTGTAATGTTAAGTATATTCACATTGTTGTGTATTGGATGTCCAGAATTTTTTAATCCTATAAAACCAAAACTCTGTACCCATTAAACAATTCCCCCATTTCCCCTCACCTGTTCCCTGGCAACCAACATTTTACTTTTTGTCTCTATAAATTTGACAACTCTAGGGACCTCATATAAGTGAAATCAAATAGTATTTGTCTTTGTGGCTGGTTTTTTTCACTGAGCGTAATGTCCTCACGTTTCATCCATGTTGTAGTATGTGATAAGATTTTCCTCCCTTTTTTTTAAAGATTTTATTTATTTATTTGAGAGTGAGAGGAAGCAGGAGAGAGAGCACAAGCAGGGGGAGTGGCAGAGGGAGAGGAAGGGAGAAGCAGGCTCCCCGCTGAGCAGGGAGCCCGATGTGGGACTCGATCCCAGGATGCTAGGATCGTGACCTGAGCTGAAGGCAGACGCTTAACGACTGAGCCATCCAGGCGCCCCGTGATCTTCCTCCCTTTTAAAGGCTGAATAATATTCCATTGTGTGTGGGTAGACCACATTTTTTAAAATTATTTATTTATTTGAAAGAGAGAGATCGCAAGTAGGCAGAGAGGCAGGCAGAGAGAGAGAGAGAGGGAGAGGAGGAAGCAGGCTCCTCACTGAGCAGAGATCCTGATGCGGAACTCGATCCCAGGACCCTGAGATCATGACCTGAGCCGAAGGCAGAGGCTTACTTAACCCACTGAGCCACCCAGGTGCCCCTAGACCACATTTTTTTAGCCTTTCGTCTGTTGATGGACACTTGGATTGCTTCCACCTCTTAGCTATTAGGAATAGTGCTGCTATGAACATTCGAACATGAGACAAATATCTTTTCAAGAGCCTGCTTTCAGTTCTTTTGGATATGTACCCTGTTGTGTAATTTTACATTAGTGGGGGTTGGGAGGAGGGACATCGGTAATTGCAATACTTGAGAAGACCCCAGATTGCTGTATAACATGTTTTCTAAGCCTCACCATAATCCGCATGTTAAGACCTGGGATAGTACCTTTTTGGTGGCACCATGTCTTGAGTTTACTTATTAACATGAGGGCGTACCACAGTGTAACAACATGAGAACACCTTGGAGGGGCACCAGTCCAAGCCCTGGGCAAAGCAGGGAAGGTTCCTGGAGCAAGGAAAGGATGGTCATGGAAGCCAGGGGAAGGAGTGCAAACACCTCATGCCTGCTCTTCCTGTTGTCTAGAATGCTGTTCCCTGTTTTTGTTTGTTTGTTTTTGCCTGGCTCCCTCCTGGCATTCAAGTCTCTGCAGAGTCCCTTCCTGACCACCCACTTAAAATAGCAGTCCCAGGCACCTGGTGTCTCAGTCGGTTAAGCATCCGACTTCAGGTCTGAGTCCCATGTTGGGCTCCCTGCTCCACGGGAAGTCTGCTCCTCCCTCTCCTTCTTGCCTTCCTCCAGCTAGTGCTCTGCTCTCTCCTTCACTCTCTCGAAGAAATAAATAAAATCTTAAAAAAAAATATAGCATTCCCAGGAGCTCTCTGTCCCTTACCCCATCTTGCCCTCAGAGCATTGATCAGCACCAGACACAGCAGGCATTTTCTCTTGTTTCCCTTGTCTTAAATGCCAGCTCCTCCAGGGTGGATGTTGTACCTGTTTTGTCAATGAGCAAACAGCCTAGACTGATGTTCTGCTAGTGATTAGATCAGAGCCTAGCAGATAGCAGGCACTCAAATTTAAAAAAATAGATTTTTTTTTTTTTAATTGTTGAAGAGGGAAAGTGTTCCAGTTGGAGGAACCAGGTGTGGCAGGTGTAGGAGATTGTGGACCGTAGTAATGAGTCCCTGAGGTACATGTGAGGTCTGGCCTGCATCCTTGGATGAGGGGTGAGAGACTGAGAAAGGTTAATGACAGGCCTAATGTGGCCAATTGTATATTTTAATAAGATTGAACCTTCTAAAAGCAGTGGAATCGAGACGGGAGGGACGAGACTGGGCAGGGCCAAATGTGTAGAAACAGATCTGAGATTCCCATGTTCCGGGGAAGTAAGTGCTTCCAGCAGACTGCTGTGCTCCATCAGGATTTTGGTGCATCTTGTTCTTCCAGAACATTCCGCCGCATTAACTGCCCTGTTTGGGCTTTCGACGTGAGAAATATACCTTTGTTCTGTTCTAACTCCAACGTCTCTTTCCTTCCTTGTAGTTCTCCTTCAACATGTTTGACCACCCGATTCCCCGGGTCTTCCAGAACCGCTTCTCCACACAGTACCGCTGCTTCTCCGTGTCCATGCTCGCAGGGCCTAATGACAGGTCAGATGTGGAGAAAGGAGGGAAGAGTATGTGCTCGTTTTTATTTTGAATAGTAACCTTTCCTGCCCTCAACCTGCAGTGCTTATAGTCTTCAGTAGCCCTTGTTTTGCATGTGTAACCAGAAGCTAGTTACAGCGATACTCTTACTTGCCCTAGACTTGCTAAGGGGGGCCTAGGGTGGGGGGGAGAGTCCTAATTATGATTAGATTTATGGCTAATAGCTATTGGGTTCCCCACCATGAATTACAGCGAGTAAAATTCCTCATGAAAGACCATCATGAAATGCTGGCTACCTCACAAGTATCATATAGTATGTTTTAAAGATACGACAGAGACTAAATTTTGGCTTTTGTTCTGCCTTTTTAATTTTATTTTCTTAATGTTTTTAAAATATTCTTTCCACAGTAATTATGCCGCCCTCAGCTCTCGATCAACTCAGTAAGTATTTTCTCCATGGCTGGGGAACCGAGGTTGTTTACATGTGTACATCAGAAACTTGGCACATGCTCTTCAGTATGTCCAGACATAGGCGACCTTCATCATTTCTGGTTGGGAATTGTCCATGGAGGGTGCACGCTGGACCGGAGAGCTGGGCCTGCAGATGCCCTGGCGAGGTGGTGGCCAGCTGTCCAAGGGCCAGCAAGTACTCAGTTCTAGGTCCCTCCCCAGTGAAGGGGGTTCTACTCTTGTGAAACCCCCCACTCCCCCCGCAACACATATATACACCTTATTCGGATCCATCAGGACTAAAGGAAAGTTCGAGCACCAGTGCTTTTTTTCCACCCTGCTGAGGCATCACCCTGATGCTACTGGCTGGGTTCACTAGGTTTTTTCCTAAAGGAGGCAGTGGGCTCCCAGGAGTGTGCTGTGCAGCAGACTTCTCATCTCTCCCCCAGCTCCAGGCCCGAATTCCTAGCGCTGTCTGCCCCTCTGCATTGAAAAGCACATTAAAAACTGAACTATTGTTTGCTGCCACGCTCATCCGGTCCTTTCTTTCATAGCAGGAGTGAGAAAGTCCCATGGGTGTGGGAGTGGCTATACTTCCTCTTTCTTCAACCCTTCATCCCTTGAGAACAACCCATGGAGACCTCATGCCCCCCAGCCATGGGCGCAATCAGTTCCTTTTGAGATTCAGTGGTGTTTTTGGTGTGAATTTCTCTTATCTGAGGCAGGAACCCCTGGAGGCCACCAGAGGGCAGGTCCACACTCAGTGTCTGGTATAGTGGGTGGGGGGGGGGGCAGCACCATTGAGAAGGGGTGTGGGTCTGGTGCATTCCAGCTTGGGCTTTGCACCTGGCCTGTAGACTAGTGACTTGGGCTCTGAACTTCAGTATTCTCATCTTTAAACAGGGACACACAGCAGCCACCTGTCAAAGCTTCTGTATGGCAGGAGTTCCTCCTCCTGAGAGGGTGCCCAATGGGAGGTGTGTAAATAGCCCAAGCCCATGTGACACCAGTTAAGGCAGGAGGTCGCCTTTAGCCAGCAGGCCTAAATCAGTGCTGGCAGTGGCAGTGGCCACACCCGGTGGAGGCCTGTAATTCTGGCCTCTGTGCAGCCAGGGGGTTAACAGACCCATGGGGTTCATAGCCCTATCACAGAAATGGAAACAAGGCCCCCCAGAGAGCCTGCCTTTCCATTTGAGCTGAGCCAGGCACTGAGTGCCAGGTGTGACCCTTGTTACAGGTGTCTGAGAAGAGACACGGATCGGGACAGGGGGCTTAGATCAGCGTTTGGATCTCTTAAGTCATGGAAGAAATTTTGTCCAAACGAAATTTTACAGAGAGTCTTCATTTATAAAAGGGTCACTGCTCAGTTTGGAGGAGGTGAGACAGGCAGAGGGCTCAGGAGCCCCAACACACTTCTCTAAATCAGAAAATGTGTTGTAAAAACCACCAGCCTGAGGAGCACAGGGGTTTCTTCCAACCACAAGAATCTTGGCTCCTTGGCTGGAACTTCTGCTTCACAGCCCTGACTGACCACTGTTCTGCTTCACGATTCCGAAGCTGACAGGTGCAGTGGGGACAGAAGCCCTGGCCTCTGGGCCCTTGGCGATTGTACTCCAGCCTCCAAGTCACCCTTGGTGATGGGGCGAGAACACCCACGCCCACTGCTGCCACTTCTGGAGGCTCTTCTCCCCCGTCTCTGGCTTCCTGCCCAAGCTTCTTACTTGATCTGCATCACCATAATTTTCAGGGAGATCCCAGGCGGAGTCTGCCATACCTCCTGCCACTGAATGAAGTTTTTGTGGCCACATCTGCTTAAGCTGACAGGCTAAAGTGAGCTTCGGTGGTTAAGCCTCAGACCTGGGCCGGCAGCCTGGGTTGAATCCTAGCGCTGTCGCTCCTGGGCTTCTTGCTGACTGGGCATGTTAGTTCCCCATAGATAAAAGGAGTAACGGTCATTCTTACCTCACTGGTATGGAAAGAGTAAGCAAGAGCCTGGAATGTAGCAAACACTTGTTACTTGTCACTGCATCAGTCTGTGCCAGACCCATCCCCAGATCCCTGACTCTTTTGGGTCTCCTGCTTCACACTGCCTGTACCTCCTGCCCTTCTGGGTTTGCCTGCCTCTGGCTGTCCGTGCAGCCTGGTCTCCGGACCACTAAAGTGAGGGGACGTACTGTGTCATGCATGACCTTGCTGAGAGCCCACTTTGACGAATGCTCCCACCCAGCCTAGTGTCTGGCCCAGCCTCCCTCTCCTCCTGACCACACTCAGCCCAGTCTCACCTGATGGCCAGCCATTCACAAACTGCCTGGGCTCCCCTTCCTTCCATGCCTTTGTTCAGGCTGCTTCCTCTCTGGCCTTCCCTCCCCAGCTGGCCTGCCCAGGACTCACCTGGAGGCCTGACTGCAGGAGTGCTGCCTCCCCCATGCCACCCTTCCCACTGCACTGCAGCATCTCGGTGCACGTGTTTCTTTCCTACCCACCTTTCTAACTAGAAACCTCTGCAGGTGGGGTTTTTGTCCAACATGTGGTTGGCAATTAAATTATTTACAAACACATGAGTTACCATATTACTTTTTAAAGTTGGGATTTCCGAAAGCCTCAAGCGTAAGCCAGTACTGTATCCCCAGGTGACCAAACGTTCCTGCGCTCTGGGCCAGGTGACGTGCATGGGAGAAGTGTGGGCAGGCACCCAGGGGCCTGAGCGCCTTGTGGGTCTGCCTGCTCTGGGGAACTAGGCCCTGTGGAGCCATGAGGGGCACCCAGGGAGGCTGATTTTCAGAGGAGCACCTTTGGGGAATAGAACTTCTCCCTCACAGAAGCTGTGCCTCATCCTCTCTCTCCTTTTTAGGCCGACTCAACATTACCTACCCCATGCTGTTCAAACTGACCAACAAGAACTCCGACCGCATGACGCACTGCGGTGTGCTGGAGTTCGTGGCTGACGAGGGTATCTGCTACCTCCCGCACTGGGTGAGTGGGGCCGTGCCGGTCTCTGAGAATCTATAGGCCTATCTCAGGATTGGGGCCCCATAGGAGGGTAGCCCCCAGTGTGTGTCAGGACTACAAGGATGGGATGCAAAGCAAGGCTTTGTGTGCTGGGGGGTGGCCTTTTCTTTGACAGTTGGTCAGCCAATAGCCCAGAAACCGCAGCCATGCTCTTTACCTGCCATTTCCTGGGTAAGGCTTTTGTAAAAATAATAGAGCAGGAGTATTTTTGAAGTGGTCTGAGTACCGAGTTCTATGTTTTAATACATTTGCTCCCACTTCTACTAATTTCTCCCCAGTTCTGTCACGCGTGGGTATGTACACGCTCGTGTGCTTCCATGCTTGTCTGTAACTGAGTCCTTCCAGAGCACATCACTTCCTTGCCATAGAAACAAAGCCTTTCTTTTTTGCCTTCAGACTTTCTCTTGAGCCTGGGTTCTTCCTGAGTGCTAGGCCTGGCCAGCCCCCTCCCTACCAGGAACCCTACTCTCTCATCTCACTTGCTGCCTTACCTCTCCTATGTTGTTTTCCTAGCCTCAGTCCCCCAAGGAGCTCTTACTCATGCCTCAAAGCCCAGACTCAACTTGCTTCCCTGTTCACTTGCTCTCCCAGCACTTGCCGCTCAAAACCTTGCCTTATTGTCCTGTGGGTTTACAGGTGCCCCTCATGGGCATGAGGCCTTGTCCTACTCATCAGATAGAGTGCTGTAGGTGGCTGAAGTGTTGGGCACTGACTACTTCCCCAGGTCATTCTGAATCCTCAGAACCCCTTTGTGACTCTTACAAAGAGGTAAAAGAGGAGACAGTAACCTGGGGAAAACCGTACAGATATAGGGTTTGGGTGGCCCCTTGTCCAGGCTCTCAGACCGTTTTGGATCAGAAAACTGGTTGGATCCCTTTTGTTGAGGAATATTGTATCCCCTGGGAGGTTTCTTTAGATAACGTGGACCTGCTTCTATCTGGGCTGGTCTTCCAGCTCTTGTCCAGAGTGGATGGTTGGCCTGGGGTTTCCCAGCTACTGCTGGGATCAGAACCAGCCTGAGGATCTTTCCACCCCCAGTGGGTATGTGAGCAGGGGTCTTTTGTTAGCTGCTTGGTGGCCTCTGTCCCACCTGGAGCTCCCAGGTTTCTTCAGGGCAAGTCAGCCTGGAACAGATGCTGGACTTTCTTCTAGCACCCGAGGCCTCATCTATTGGCCTAGACCAAGATCCTGCCCAGGACACTGGGAGCGTGTGGATGGATGCCTATTGCGAGGTGACTGTCATACTGCCTGTACTCCATGGTGACCAGTGCCTTCCAGGGGCTTGTGCACACAAGGAGCAGGCCAGCCCTGGAGCAAGCCTCCTCCCTGCCGTTGGGGTCTTCCATCAACTACTTCCCCCCCAAAGTCCTGTCTGAGCCTGCTGATTCAACCACAAGCAGGGGACCCGGGCTCCTGCCTTTCCTCCTTGAGCTGCCAATGGCTGTGACCTTCTTCCAGCCATCGGTTAACCTCTGTCTTCAATGGCAGATTTCCCAAGGAAATCCCTAAGGGACTGTGAGCTTGGGCTGCAACAGACTGACTGCCAGTCCTTACAGCACTTCCCAGGAAAACGTCCCTCTCCAAGGTCACCGAATGTCCCAGTTACCAGGTCTGTTGCCTCTCCAGCCTGGTGAGCACCCTTCCAATGAGAGTTTGTGGAGACCTCAGCAGGCTTGTCTGAGGGGCCCTACTCATTCTCCAGCTTTGCTCATGACCTCTGCCCACCTTGGCCCTGGCCTTCCTTCCTCTTATGTGCATCTTGTCCTTGGACCTTTAGAGTCTCCTCCTCCAGCTACCTCTGTGGAGCCTCTGTGGTCAGCAGTGCTATTTGACAGTGCCATCTGGGTTAAGTGTTCTTGAGGGGATATGATGCCCAGGACCAGCTCCAGGGCAGCCCATTGTGGGATGGGGCCGGGAAGTGGGGCAGTGACTGAGGAACCAAGGTCAACTGACCTGATCACTGTTGAAGCCAGGGGTGGGTGTGTAGATGCTGACTCATGCAGTTCCGCATTTTTTTTTTTTTTTTTTAAATCTACAACCCACTGTGGGGCTCAAACTTAAAACCCGTGGATCAAAGAGTCTCATGCCCTACTGACTGAGCAAGCGAGATACCCTCCCATTTTCTGCTTTTATATGTTTGAAGTTCTCTGTAAGAAACTCCAAGGGGCGCCTGGGTGGCTTAGTCGGTTAGGAGGTCAACTCTTGGTTTCAGCTCAGGTCATGATCTCACGGTCATAGGATTGAGCCCCACGTCAGGCTCTGCGCTCACACATAGCCTGCTTGAGATCTCTCTCCCTTTCCCCTTGCCCTTACCCCTGCTCAAACTCATATGTGCACACGCATTCTCACTCTCTCTCAAATAAATCTTGTGGGGGGGGGGGAGACTCTAAAATAAGAAAAGCAAAAAAACCATTCCAAGACATGCAGGGTTTCTCATTTCTGGCCTACCCTCATTGACCCCCAAGTGTCAGCCTGGTTGTGGTATCTTGATTTCCTGCCCACCAGGTACTCACAGGCCTATGTTCTTCTCTCTGCACCTTGTTTCTCAGCCAGCATCCACCACACAGGACAATTACATAGAGGTGTGGGGTTGTCTTGTCAGTTTTATATGACCCCCTGTAGCAGATGCCTCTGAGGGCTCGTCACTGCCCTGTGCCCTAGCTAGGGGGCCATTCCATGTGAGGTGAGCCCACTGGTTGTCATCACTGTCCTGCCTCCATTGCAGCCGTTTACCCCAAGGCCTTGTAAGTTGGATGTGGGATAGCTCAAGGAGTAGGGGCGGTGAACTTCCATGGGGAAACACTTTGCTTGTAAGAGACCTAGCACTGGTAGCTGTCCCTTCTAGGTGACCCTTCCAGTGGACCATCTTTTTTCAGAGGCTGGCAGAGACACCCACACTGCCAGCGGCAGCCTCCTGGTAGCACTCCAAGGCCTTCCTTTCATGTCCTTGACTTGTGTCCTGGCTTGCTTTGTCCTCTTTCCTAATGTCAAATTACGGTTAAATTACCTGTCCTCAAGTCCTCATCTCAGACTCCTCTTCCAGCGACCCAAGAATGAGGCTGTCTGAATGTTGGACTTGGGCCTGCCGTATGTGTGGTTAGATGGCACTGACGCTGGCCATTTCCAAGAGCCTCATGTAGCCTTCTTCTTCCTTTAGATGATGCAGAATTTGCTGTTGGAAGAAGGGGGCTTGGTTCAGGTGGAGAGTGTCAACCTTCAAGTGGCCACGTACTCCAAATTCCAGCCTCAGAGCCCTGACTTCCTGGACATCACCAACCCCAAAGCAGTGTATCCTTTTGCGATAAGAAGGGTTCTTCTGGACAAAGGAGGGGTGTGCCGGCAGTCGGTAAACAGCGAGCTTTTTGATGACCATGTGCCGCACGGCTTTGAGGACCACACATTTGTTTGTGATTGAAGTTGTGGTTTGAGAAGAAGGGTATTTGGCCAGCATGTCCACCCTGGCCTGGCCCTGGACAATCTTTCCAGGAGCTCTACGGCGGGCCTCTTCCAGACACTTCTTTGAGGGCAAAATGGAGCCCTTCCTCCAGGTGGACTAGGGTACCTGGCACAAAGCTCAGTGTGCTTTGGTGGAAGGAGGCTGGCTGTTCTCCCTCCAGGCCCTACCCCAGTGGGCCCCCGGTGCCCCACCTCAGCCATGAGCACTTCTCAGCCTCACCTTTTACCCAGGGTTAGCACTTTGCACTCCAAACCAGTAGGGAGCATTGACAGAGTACATTTTCTGTCAGCAAGAAGAAAGAAAAGATTATAGGTTTTAGTGGTTTTTGGTATAGTCTCTGAACGTAAGCCAGACATGTGTGTTGATAATTAAAGGAGTAACCGGCATGGGCAAGGAGCATGCTGTAAGTCCTCTATGGTCTAGACCTCTGGCTTGGAGGCCCCATCTTGGCTATTCACATCATGTTACAGAGCTGTCACTCTGCTGCCTGTTTTTAAAAGGCTTGAAAAAAAACACAATTTAACAATACAGATAGGTAGACAGTTAAAAAAAAAAAAAAGGTCTCTTTCCACTGCCTCCCCCCAGTTGCACATCCCCGTCCCCACCCCAAACCCAGGAGCGAGCCTGCTGCTGGCCACGTCCTGGATGTGGGTGCACTGTGTTGTCTTCTGCTGACCATGTCTGTGGACAAGCCTGTCAAGTCCCCTAGGACAGGGCCCTGGACATTGTGGGGGTCTGGGGAGCTGTGCTCACTGGCACTCACTGTTGAATGCTTCCAGACTTACAGGTAGGATGACATCCTGTGGCAAGATCTGCTTGCCCGGGTACCTCAGAGCTCCGCCTTGGATATACTCACCTGCCTTGCGGGGCCCAGAAGTGTCTGCCTCCGTGACTGCAGCCCCTTACGGTTTTTCTCTGGTTTTCATGTGTGTTTCGACATAGAATTACCACACAGTTTTCAGAGGCTCTTTCTAGAGCCTCATGGTTAACTTTTTAGCCCGTAGAGAAAGAGTGTCCCCTTTGTCAGCTGAGAGGCAGTGTGGTGCTCCCCGGGCAGGCTGACAGGATAGAGACACTCATAGTAAAAGCCAGACTCAGCCCAGAGGCTGAGGGCACACACAGCTGTGAGGCAGAGGCCAGCTCCGCCCCCAGAGGCCCAGAGGGCTGGCTGGGACAGCTCAGTGCCTCTTGCCTCCCAGGGCCACCGGGGGAGTTAGGGCAGGGCACCCCAACAGCGTGGCATTTTATGCAAGGGGACAAAGACAGTATGCACAGAATACCCTTTACACAAAGCTGTTCTCATCTTGGAAGACTGTCTGAGTAAGAAACAGGGTGAGAGGAAGAGTAGGGATTCTAGTCAGGCTGAGTCTTGTACCCTCCGTGAAACTCTGAGAGCCTCACGTGCTGTCCCATGTCCCAGTGCTGGGTTCTGGAGCCACAGTGTATATGTGACCTTTCTATTTAAAATAATCCTCCAAATTGATGAGGATGACGTGGTAAAAATATTCCGTGTGAATAGGCATTACTCCCTCGCCTGGGCATTTGGATTATTCAGTTTCTAAGACATTCTTATTAATTATTATTAGAAAAAAAGTTTATAGGTTACTTTTTCCTTCCTAATTTTTTTTTTTTTAATTTTCCTCTTTAAACATACCCCTAAAATTGGGTTACCACCCAAAAGATAGAAACAATGAAAGTGTCAGAACATTTTTGATTTTTGAGGGGGCCTGTTTATCATACACTCTTTTTTTCTTCTGTGCTCCCATGGGATTTTTAAGATCAACTTGTTCAGGTATAGTTTACATACAGTAAAATGCACAATTTGATGGGTTGACGAATGGGAACACTTGTATATCCGGAACGTCTCCATCTTTCCAAGAGGTCCTCTGTGCCCTTGCCTGCCCATCTTCACCCGACCTCCAGCCCTGGGAACTTCCCACTGCCTCCTGGCCCTCAGAGAGCTGCCTTTCTTGAGGGAACACTTTGTGGCAGGTTCTTTCCCTCAGCGGCATTTGCGAGATTCATCCGTGCCAGGAGCTTACCCTTCCATAATGATTGCTGAGTCATATCCCACTGTTTGTGTGGTAGAAATTAATGACGGTGATTATCTAAACCCCTCATGGAACTTGTTTCAGATTTGAGGTGCCCATGTTGCCATGTTACCTTGACAGTGTGTGTCTGCAGATTAGAAAACGCCTTGAGAAACTTTGCCTGTCTGACCACGGGGGATGTGATTGCCATCAACTACAATGAGAAGGTGAGTGTCTCCACCATAAGGCCAGCAGGGCCTGGAGTCCTGGTCAGCAGAGGTCACAGCCAGTGGGTACCAACAGTGTCCTTCTGGGGTTTGAATGGGGGTTCTTTTTAGGCAGAGTATGCCTGGCTTTTATCATGATGGCTGCCTGCTCCTTGCTTGTTTAAGTCCCCATGAGTTCATGTTTAGAGTCCTGTAGTAATTCATTCATCAGCTCTGTTTCGAGAATTGATTGATTGCGTTTTCAGGTGCCTGAGCTTCACGTTATTAATTATGTGTGTGCGTCCCATGATGCCAACAGTGTTGACTGTGTCTCTGTTGGGAAGCTCTTCACTGCACCCATAATCTGAGCTAATCCCTTTGCTGGTCTGGGGAAACAGAAACAAAGCAGCCTGGGTCCTTGTCCTTGTGATTTGAGGAGCTGGCCCCCTACAACATGCCCCAAGTCCTGTGGGGCACAGGGAAAGCAGAGCCTGGCTCTGCCTACAGACAGTGTTACATGAGGTCACCTCTCCTTCTCACGGGAGCACATGTCCTCTTCCTCCTGTTTTCTTCAGCCCTGGTTTTCCCTTGGAAGCTCCCCTGGGACATGAATCTTTTGGGTCTGAATACCGTATATGTTCGTCTGTGATTCAGTGCTTCCTAGCTCTCTAGATCTAGACAATGTCTCTCGTCCTCCTGTTTCTCATTTGTGTCCTGTATAAGCGACACAAAATTCAAGACGCTATCCACGTCCCCATTATCTGTGGCAACAGGCGGAGGAGAGCTGTCATAGTTGGCAAGCCTGCCCCTTCCCCATCTTGCCACAGGCATGGAGCACAACCATGTGGACACCCTCACCCGCTATGACTGTGGATGGTGACCCTCGTGGAGTTGCTGCCAGAACAGACCTCCTGGTGCTCAGGAGTGACCACAGCCCCTGCTCGACTTTCCCCAAGGCCAGCTCCTTGCCCCTTCACACACTGTCCCGTCCCGTCGGGGACTCGGGCTCTCACAACCGAGAATAGGTACCTGGGTTCAGCCGCTTGCTCCCTCCATGTCAATGTAGGGATCCAGAGTGTTCTCAGTTTCCTTCTGTTCGAGGCATCTGTTGCTGAGAATCCTTATTTTTCAGTTTTGTGGTTTTTGAATCACACTTTGATGTTTTCTCATAAACTAAAAAATAATCTTGTTCCCTTTAGCTAGTGGGAAACAATTTAGGTGCTCTCTACCTTAACTGAATACTTGAAGCTTTCATAATTAATTATGGGCCGCTTTAATGTAAACATTCTTAATATGAAGGTAGTAATGCTAAATATAATCCGAATTGATGATAAAGGAGTATACTGAAATTTTTGCATGAAGAGGGAAGGTGAGTGGCATAGAAATGAAATGCTTGTTTGGACCTCTGCTTTTGGAAGTTGGGAAGGGTGGATACTCTAAAGGGCCTTTCTGATAAAACCCAATTTCTTTAGGATAAAGTCTAGATTGTGACTGCCTTGTTGGTCTTGCTTAGAACATAGGAGGTTTTTTGGGGTTTTTTTTTGTTTGTTTGTTTGTTTTTTATAAACATATAATATATTTTTATCCCCGGGGTACAGGTCTGTGAATCGCCAGGTTTACACACTTCACAGCACTCACCATAGCACATACCCTCCCCAATGTCCATAACTCCACCCCCCCCCTCCCAGAACATAGGAGGTTTTTAAGAATCTCTCTCAGTGTTGTCCTGTGTGCAGATGACCATGCCAATGCGTCAGTGAGCGATCAGAACTGGAGGCTTTCACATTAAAGTAAGGCCTTTAAAGGGGCTTAAACAGATCCAGAGGTGGATGTTGTCCTCATCCCAGGAGAAGGAACTCAGATACTCTATGGGAGAAGCAGCCCCCATTTAGTTAAACCCTCAGGATTACTGTAGATTGAGCAAGCAAACAGGAGTTCATAATAAAACCACCAGATGCCCAAGCAGAGACAAGAAAAGCAGACACAGACCCTTAGCGAAATCAGTATTGGCATTTTCGTTTTTTCTTGTCTTTTGTGGGGTTTGTGGGTTTTTTGGAAGATTTTATTTATCTGAGGGAGATCATGAATTGGGAGGGGGCGAAAGGGCAGAGGGAAAGGGAGAACCCACTGAGCAGGGAGCCAGACATGGGGCTCGATCCCAGGACCCTGAGATCATGACCCGAGCCAAAGGCAGACACTTAACTGAGTCACCCAGGCGACCCAGTATTGGCATTTTCAGATGCAAACATCAAGTAATTACGTATAAAATGTTCAAAGAAATTTTTGTAAATGGAATCATAAAACTTAGCAATCAGCAAAAGACTACCAAAAATAACTAGGCACATTTGAAAAAACAGTCAAAGAGTTAAATAACAGCTGATAGAGAATTCATGAAATGAAAGCTAAATCTGCAGAAGGGCCTTAGAATTCTACACAGAGAGTCAAAGCCATGAGCGCAGGGGAAACTAGGGTACTGGGGATCCTGAGAAAGTCACACATACTCAGTGAAAATGCCAGCAGGAGAGGACGGAGGACTGTCGCTGTTGTGAAGAGGCAGTAAGGGAAATTGCTTTAGAGCTGGCCTTCACCCCACATTTACAGGGAGTATAGTGTATATCCCACAGGGTGAGTTGCAGACACCGAATAGGATATGGAGAGGTAGGCAGAGAGAAGGTACTTAAAAAGAATGGTAGCCATTATAGCCTAAAATAACAGAAAACAGTTGACCCTTGCAGAATATGGGGTTAGGCCACCCAGCCCCGCACAGTGAAAAATCTGTGTATAACTTCACACTCCCCAAAACTTCACTACTAATAGCCTACTGTAGACCGGGAGCCTTACCATAAACAGGAACAGCAAATTAACACACGTAGTGTAGGGTTGTGTGTCATAAACTGGGCTGTTGTAGTAGAGTGAGCCAGAGAAAAGAAAATGTTACTAAGTGTCACAAGTGAGAGAAAACAGGTTTAAGGCACTGGACTGTGAAAACTCCCCGGGTAAGTGGTCCAGTGCAGTTCAAACCCATTGTTCAAGGATCGACTGTATCTCCAAAGGAGGACGGAAAGGAACTGTCACCAGTCATCTTCATCTTTAAAGAATGAAAGCAAAATCAAAATACTTCCAGATTAACAAAATCCAAGAGAGTTTATTTACCTGTGGAACTTGAAAAGCATGAGCTTCAGGAGTAAGCAGTATCCTAGAAGGAAAGACCAGTGTGCCAAAAGGAACGGCGAACAAATAAACTAGCAAATCCGAAGTAAATCTTGGTAAACATCCCACATAAAGCAGAAATAATATTTAACATGTGAGCCTGAAACAAGGACATCCCAAATACTGGAAAAGAAGAACGAAAGTGTTCTCTTTGCACTCCATGAGAATATTCAATCAATAAAAATAACTAGAAACTCTCTGTACGTGTTGAATGTTTAAAAACACTTTCAAGTGACTGTTTTAGGGCGCCTGAGTGGTTCAGTGGGTTAAAGCCTCTGCCTTCAGCTCAGGTTATGATCCCAGAGTCCTGAGATCGAGCCCCGCATCGGGCTCTCTGCTCAGCAGGGAGCCTGCTTCCTCTTCTCTCTCTGCCTGCCTCCCTGCCTACTTGTGATCTCTGTCTGTCAAATAAATAAATAAAATCTTTAAAAATAAATAAATAAGTAATAAATAAAATGACTGTTTTAGAGGCAGCATGACCACACAAAAAAACTAAAAAAAGTCACAAGAATTTCTCTTTACTGCATGCAACGCAGTCTAGTATTTCTGTTGTGCTCCTTGCAAAATTTTTCTTTCCCAGCTCTGGTTATGACACAGTTGGCTTTATGGCCCACTAATCAGCTGTGACCTTCAGTTTGAAAGCACGACTGTAACAAAATCAGAACTTGTGGCCCCAGTGTTGACGGATATCTTGGCAGTATTGGTGGTGGTGTAGACGGGATGGCCAAACCGGTGGAGTTAGCCCAGGTATTGAGTGGAGAAACTGGGTTATATCCACACAGTGGCACGCATGCCTTGCTGCTTATCTTCAATAAATAATGAGGACACTTTATTTTTTTTAAAAAGGTTTAATTTATTCACTTGTCAGAGAGAGATTGAGCACACACAAGCAGTGGGGGAGGGGCAGAGGGAGAAGCAGTCTCCCTGCCGAGCAAGGAGCCGGACCTGGGACTCAGTCACTGGACCCTAGGATCATGACCTGAGCCAAAGGCAGATGCTTACCTGGCTGAGTCACCCAGGAGCCCCATGAGGAAATTTTAGAAAACAGGCTGGGGACCCAAAGCCCTCTCACTTCATTAATGTTTAGGGTTTTTTTTAATGGTGGGACTCTCCAGACTGTTCTTTAGAAAAGCAAGGCATACCCTAGCTAAAATACCAAAAACAATGCAGGAAAAAGCAGATTCCGCCACTTTCAACTCTTGCCCTTCAGAGCTTTTTTATGTTTGTTACATACTTGAGATCGACTGGGACACACAGCAGTGTGACTGGTCTTTAAACTTATTTTCCTGTTGGCTGCATAGTATTCCACTGGTGACTTAATTTCTTTATATATGAACAAATAACACTCATTTAACTGATTTATCGGTAGGTATTTTGAGCACGCACTATCATTAGTCATATTGGAGAGAGCCGTCTCAGAATTTTCTCTTGGGCTGTTTAGCTAATTATTTACTCAGAATAAATTCCTAGACGTGAACTTCCTGGGATAAAGGTTGTGTCTTTTGCAATTTGATGCATAACTACCCTGCCTGATTTGAACCACTTATAGGGAACAGCCTCTTTTGAGTGATGGGAAGGCATCCAAGCAGGCAGCCAGCCCCCTCGTCACAGCAAGAGGTGGCGGCTGGGGGAGGGTGTCATGGAGGTGAACAGCATGTCCGCAGGAGCTAGGCAGGGGGCCACAGTAACGTGAGTGGGGACAGCCCATGAAACCGCGCACCTGTTTTTTGTGTTTTGCCCACAGATCTATGAGCTGCGGGTGATGGAGACGAAGCCTGACAAGGCCGTATCTATCATTGAGTGTGATATGAACGTGAGTACCTCTGCTGCCTGCAGTATGCTTGGACCAGGGGAAGATGGGCATTCAGTGCCCCACCAGGGTGTCATGCAGCCCCTGGGACCATGTGGGTGACAGAGGCAGAAGAAGGTGATACCAGAACACTGAGAGGAGGCTGCGGACCTGGTAACCTACTTGAGGCCAAGCGAGGTGGCAAAGCTGTAGCCAGTTCTGAGGTGGCCGCACTCACCAGCACTGCAGACATGCCATAGCGTGGATATTTTGGAAAGCCAAGGAAGCTTATTCAGCTTCTGTGTAGGAAGCAGCTACTGGTAGCCACATCAGCCTGATGGGTCTCCAGGGAACGCTGCCAAGCAAGAGGGGACAATCTCAGAAGGTTATATTCTCTCTGGTTCCATTTGTTAGCTACGTTCTTGAAATCAGCAGGACTTTAGAAATGGAAGACGTGGTGGTTGCCAGGCGTCAGGAGCAGGCCAGGAGAGAGGCAGGTGTGGTTATAATGGGACAATTTGAGGGGTCCCTTTGAGGTCGGAACGATCAGTGTCTCAACTGTGGCAATGGAGACACTGACTTAAACTCGTGATAAAACAGTGAGAACTTAAGTGGGAAATCTGAATGGGAGGGCAGGACGGTGCCACTATTGCCATCCAGGCGGTGATCCTCTGTGATTTTATAAAATGTTACCATTGGGGAAATCTGGGCAAAGTATACAGGGGCAGCTTTCTGTCGCATTGCTACCACATGTGAACCTATGGTTGTCTCAAGTGAAAACACAAATGCTAAGGAAGCCTCAGTACCCCCATATCTCAAAATTGTACTCTTCCCTTTGGGACCACAGGTGGACTTCGATGCCCCACTGGGCTATAAGGAGCCCGAAAGACAAGTCCAGCATGAGGAGTCTACTGTAAGTCGTTTGTCTGGCGTCCCTCCACAGCCCTGGCACTGTTTGCCCTCTTCAGTGATGGGGCTTCTGTGGGAGGGTGTCCCGCGCGTGTTGTGGCAACGGACACGTCGCGATTGGCCTCTGCTGATGCTGACACAGCCATGTGTCCTGCTCCTAGGGGACAGCATGTCCCAGCTTTTGGGGGTGCAGGGATAGCAGTAACAGTGAGAGGCTCATCACCCGTCTTTCTGTCCCCGTCAGGAGGGTGAAGCTGACCACAGCGGTTATGCCGGAGAGCTGGGCTTCCGTGTGAGTACCAGGCCACAGTTTCACTTTCTGTGCTCCCGCCGTGCCATCTGGGTTCCTCTGCAGGGATGCGGTTTTCGTGCACGCACGTATCTGGTGCTTTCTCGGTGACATGGTCCTTCACATCCACTTTGTCCTGGAATCCTCCAAACAATTCTATAAGGCAGGCTCCAATTTTTCTTCTTTTTGAAGATTTCTAACCTACCAAAAAGTTAAAATAGGACACACATATACCCTTCTCTTATATTCACCAGAGGGGACCACATTCTGCTTTATCTCTGAGAACATGACTCTTTGAAAGGAAGTTGCAGCGTGACCTCCCAGCACTGCGGCCAGCTAGGCTCCCTGGGAAGCAGGTGGAGATAACCAGGGCTCTGGCACCAGGGTACTGGGAGGCGGCAGAGGAGTCAGGCCTGGAAAGCGGAGCTGAGCTGTGTGTGGCAGCTGCAACAGAGGCCTTCGCCCACCCTTAGGGCACCGAACTGGCTGGTCCCACAGAGGCTAGAGCCAGAACCTTCAACCTGTCCTTAGCTACTGGCTGCCCATGTAGGGTGGCTGTGTTTGAGCAGTAGGCTCCTTTCATCTCACAGCAATCCCCTGAGGGGCTGGTGGAAAGTTCTTGGCCTGCTGTACTCCAGGAGTTGGGGAGTGAGGGCTTCAGTCCCTAAGGGTTCTGGGCAGCACCTCCCCCATACATCCTGGCATCAGTCTCTGGCCACAGGATGTATGTGTGTGCTCACCAGCTCTTTCGCACTCTCCTGCTCCCTCATCTAGGCCTTCTCTGGCTCCGGGAATAGACTGGATGGGAAGAAGAAAGGTGTAGAACCCAGCCCTTCCCCAGTCAAGCCTGGAGACATCAAAAGGTGGGTTTTCTGTCATCCTCTAGGGAGACTCTGTGCCAGGTTCCTGAGCCGGGGCTGCCTCACTCAAGCTCTGGAGACAAAGCCTGGACCAAGGAGGCTGGTGGTGTGGATGACTGGCCCCTGCCTGCTCTCCTCAGTGGGCCGGAGCACCACCTGAGCCCGTGTTTCCCGGCGGGGGTTCACTGGGGAGGAGATCGGTGCCCTGCCTCATTCGCCAAACCTCTCCCACTGCGGTCCAGCCTCCGCCCACCTCCAAGTGGTACCTGATCAGCTTGCCCTGCTGTTTCCGGTCTTTCTGGTTCCTGTTTAGTCATCTCTCTATTTTCCTGTTTTGTGACTTCCCATAATTGATCAAGTCCCATTATGTCAACTTCCCTCAAACAGGAGGCCGGAGCTGCCTTAATGTGTTTTTTGTCATTTGGCTCAGGGACTCTCAGAGCAGGTTTCCTGCTCTGGCGGCTGTCATGGAGGTGGTGGGGATGACATATGTCACCTGTCTACCTCGTGTATTAGAGCAGAAGGAGAATGCTGGGTGTGTGGGTTTTTTGGTGTGTTTTGTTTTGTTTTTTTAAGATTTTATTTGTTTATTTGAGAGAGAGAGAACACAAACTGGGTGGAGAGGGAGAAGCAGGCTCCCCACTGACATGGGGCTTGATCCCCGGCCCTTGGGATCATGACCTGAGGTGAAGGCAGATGCCCGACCCTCTGAGCCAGTGAGGCTCCCCTGGAAGTGTGGGTTTTTACCCAGCCTCTTAAGAGAGCATAAAGAGTTTAATGAGAATATAGCCCTTGCAGGGTCTGTGAGACTAGAGGACAGAGATTGTAAGGGCCCCCCAATCCTCCACAGCAGGCCATCCATCAGGTCCACAGGCCTCCGCCCCAGTTGCCTTCTGGTTACTTCAGAAAGGAGGCTGGGAAGCACCAGAGGGCTGGCCAAGCCCAGAATGGGTACAGTGCTATAGCCCAGAGTGAGTCACTAGGATGACGCTTGCCTCTTTCTGCCTGATTTTCTCTCAATGGTCAGAAACAAACTTTAATTCTTTTCTCCCACAACTAACATTTTTCCATTTTTTTCCTTCCTCTCCTTCACAGAGGAATTCCCAATTATGAATTTAAACTGGGTAAGATCACTTTCATCAGAAATTCACGTCCACTGGTCAAAAAGGTTGAAGAGGTGAGTTTATTTCACTGGTAATGAGAAGTTTGGTTTGTTAGCGATGACTAGAGAGTTCTTCCCATTCTGAATGAGGCCGTTTCTGTCATATCCCCACCCCACCCCCCCGACCTGTGCCTGGGGCTCCCCTCTCCCTGGTACCCTGATTGTCCTGTTAAGGCTGTGTTAGGGGTGTGCACAGGCCATAGCTCTGGTGACACCTGGTAGTGGTGATCAGCGTCATACCAGCTCACAGAATTCTGACCCAAGTGCCAGGCCCCATGCTGGTGCTTTGTACTTAACTATTTAATCCCCAGCACCATCCTTTGAGGTGGCTGCTGTGATTATCCACATTTTTACAGATTTGAGCATGATGATGTGTGGAGGTGAGGGCACCCAGGCCACAGAGACAAGCTCCTGACCACTACATGGCCGCCTCTGTGCCACCACCCTCTAGACATGGCCTCCCCTGGCCCAGAAATTCCCTGTTATAGGAAGGGAAGGCTGCAGATTGGGGCAGGTGTTTGCAAAGGGTACGTTCCCAACTTGTGGGCACTTCTTCCAAGTGTTGGAAACCAGCTCAGAAAACCCAGCACACCCTACTGCAGATGCCCCACACCACCCAGCAGCCATAGCCATTGTGCTGTGTATTTCTAGAACACCAACACTTTAGATCCACCACTCTCCTGGTTCCTCTTCTCAAAGGCTCAGTCTCTTGGGCATCTAGGGTAGGCTAGAGGGCAGATGTTCTGTGAGCCTATTCAGGATGGGCGGCTAAACAGGATCAGTCACTGGCTAGCTCCTGCCTGCTGGGCCATCACCAGCCTCTTGACCACTGAACTCTTCCCCTCTACCTGGGGGGTGATTGGGGAACGTTCAGGCTCAGGGAAACAAGTGTGGTCCTCAATGAGACCTCAGCCTCTGATTCCTCCTCGAGTGCCTTTCCAGGCCTTTGCCAGCTACAGGCTGGGGCTTGCTACCTCAGGCCTAGAGGCCTCAGCATGGGCTTCCTGCAGGCTGACTTGTGACCTGACTGTGGGAGATGAGGGGAAGGGAGGCCAAGGCTGGCAGGCATAGCTGGAGCTGTTTAATCCATAAGTCCAGTCCAGAAGGAATGTACGGCTGACGATGGGATTGAAGGCACACACTTAGCTCTACCCCATCCTGAACCCCCACTAAAGCTGTGGCACAAGGTAATAAAGACATTGATGAAAAGAGGAGGCAACTGCTACAAAACTTTGAAAGCCCCAGAACAGAAGGACAAGAGGTAACAGACCACAGGCCATGGAAGCTGCATCCTGAGCTGCCTGTGGAGAAAGCCAAAAGGCCGATTGGTTTAGATAGTAGATCCTGAAAGGTACCTCTGGAAATGGGGGGCCAAAGATGGAATGTGTGTCACAAAGAACTTAGAACCGCAGCACCCTTCCCCACCATGGGGCTGTACCTGCCTGACCCCAGGAGAAGGCTGGAGGCTTATCTTCTGGAAGAGGCATTATGGCAGGTCCCTAGATTGGGGCCATCAACACAGTGGATAGCAGGACAGAATTAAAAGAATGAGTGAATTCTGAATTGTTGCCCTCGGTGTCCTTCCCTTGCTTGCCTCCCACGCTGGCTGCCAGGGTTGCTCATTGCAGTTGGAGGAGCTTTCTCTGGATAGTCTGGCAACCTCTGAGGAATATCCCAGCCAACTTCCTCCAATGTGGAGACTGCAGTCAGAAAATTTTTACTTTCTTTTTTTTTTAGCACAACTTTTTTTTTTTTTAATTTTAAAGATTTTTAATTTATTTATTCGACTGACAGAGATCACAAGTAGGCAGAGAGGCAGGCAGAGAGAGAGAGAGAGAGGAGGAAGCAGGCTCCCCACTGAGCAGAGAGCCCGATGCGGGGCTCGATCCCAGGACTCTGGGATCATGACCTGAGCTGAAGGCAGAGGCTTTAACCCAGTGAGCCACCCAGGCGCCCCGAGAAAGTTTTTACTTTCTGAAGAGTTCTGAAAAGAGATTAGAGAGACCAAAGGTTCAGGAGCCATCAGGAAAATAATTTTCCCCAATGCAAGGGCATGAGTTTGCAGCCCTTGCATTGGACCTTCTGAGTGTCCAGCCCATGAATGAAAATAGCCCCCTATCAAGGCAAAGATCTAAAGCTTCCAGAAGGAGAAAAGAGGTTATATCACTGATTAAGAACAGCATCATTTTAGCACAGGAAGCTAGGAGATAATGGAGTAGCTTCTCCAAAATTCTGAGAGGAAACTTTTCCAAAACATTCTGTACCCAGCTCTTACAGGCTGGATTGTGTTCCCCCAAATCCTTTGTTGAAGCTCTAACCCCAGCACCTCAGTATGTGATCTGTATTTGGAGATAAGGCCTTTACAGAGGCAATTAAGTTAAAATGAGGCCAGTAGAGTGGCCCCTAACCCAGTCTGACTCTTCCTATAAAAAGAGGAAAGTTGGATGTGCAGAGGAAAGACCATGCGAGAACATCACAAGAAGGCAGCCATCTGCAAGCCAAAGAGCAAGGCCTCAGAAGAAACCAGCCCTGTCAGCACCTTGATCTTAGGCTTCCATTCTCCAGAACTATGAAAAACTAAATGTCTCTTGTCTCAGCCGCCCAGTCTATGGTATTCTGTTAAGGCAGCCCTAGCATGGTAACACCAGTCAACCTGTCAGGGAAAATGAGAGGAGAAAAAGCGATTTTCAGCCATGTAAGATCTCACAAAAGGATATTCCTGAAGCACCCTTTCTCAGGAAGTGTTTGGAGGATGTACCCTACTAAAATGAGGACATAAAGTAGAAATAAGAAAGACCTAGATCCAGGAAACAGGGAGCCCTGAAGCCGTCGCAGCACCAAGAGGATGGCCAGTCAGGCAGAGCAGCCTTTTGTCCCCACAGAGATACACCTTCAAACAGACACAACCAGCAGGATGCCTGCTGTGATGGAATGTATGCAGAAGAGAGAAATCAGACACAGGGACAGCGGGACAAACAGAAGGCTGTGCAGGAAAGGAAGACTGAATGGCTCAGCTATGACTCAGATGTACATGGTCGCCACCACATAAAGCCGTGTGCAGGCCCTGCCAGCGATGCACTCCTGTGGGGGGGAGGGACAGGGCAGGTGCAGGGCTGTGTATCAGGGAGTACAAAATCCTCTCCTTCCGTGGAGAATGCCTCTTACTGACTAGCAGTATAAGCTCCTTAAAGGTACCTGCTATTCTCAGTTGCAAAAAAACAGGCCCTGTTGCTGTTGGTGGGAAAATAGCTTAGTAGAATGTTTCTGAGGGCCTGTTAGTGACTGTATTATTGAGAGCCTTAAAAATACGTGCAACACCCCGCCCAAAAAAAAGAAAGAAAAAATTTAATTATGCAGGCCTTTTATGGTAGAATAACACTTCCAAGAAAAAAATCAGAGCTGTGTGCAAACACATGAAGCTGCTCACCACAGCAATTTAAAATACCCCAACCTGGAAGTACTATCCAGTGGTGAAAGCCTGCCTCTCCCGGATGATGGAATTCTCTGTAGCCTTTAGAGCGTACTAGAAAAGAAATTCATCGACTTGAGACTGGGGAAGTATGGGAATAATTTACATAAGCATATATAGTAAAGTGGCCGGAAATATTTTTGAATGGTGGAGTTATCGATGATTTTTCTTTTGGGGGTGTGTTTTGCATTTTTTACATTTTGAAAATGGCGGTGCTTCTGCAGAAGGATGTACATTCAACCTGAGAATAAAGGATGTGGTCGAGGCATAGTTATAATTCTCTGGTTTCATTTCTTTTTTTTTTTTTTTTTTTTTAAAGATTTTATTTATTTATTTGTCAGAGAGAGAGAGAGGGAGAGCAAGCACAGGCAGACAGAATGGCAGGCAGAGGCAGAGGGAGAAGCAGGCTCCCTGATGAGCAAGGAGCCCGATGTGGGACTCGATCCCAGGACACTGGGATCATGACCTGAGCCGAAGGCAGCTGCTTAACCAACTGAGCCACCCAGGCGTCCCTCTGGTTTCATTTCTTAATTGAGTAGATTATGATTTCTATTTCAAAGCCATTATTCAAAGTATTATGAATAACAGGGAAGTAAGGGACATGGGTGGCTGGCACATGAGTCAACAAAATCAAGTGTTTATTCTAAGCCTCCAAGGAGTTTCTGAAAATAGTATTTTATCTTCACACTCAGGATGAAGCTGGAGGCAGATTCGTCGCTTTCTCTGGAGAAGGACAGTCGTTGCGTAAAAAGGGAAGAAAGCCATAAGTTGGGACTCTTGGCTGACTGGAAAATAAAATAATCAATTGCAACATAATGGCTTTTAGTTACTGGCTCTGATGGGGATGAGACTGTTGCAGAAGATGCTCTGTCACTTTAGGTTTTGTTTAGAGTTACCTAAGAATTACTGCGTGTGACCTGGAAGTGAAACAGTCAGACTCGGTGGATGATTTGGGGAAGGAGAAACCTCACTCTGAGGTCTGGCAGGCAGCCTCCTCCTCGCCCCTTCTTGCTTTCAGCCCTTGAGGGGTTGCTCCCACTGCCTTAGCCAAAGCAGAGTTCCCTAATTCCTGATGGAAGTCAATGGAGGGGATTGAACTGCTCTAACTTGAGGTGTTTCTCTTTTTTTCACTTATTCCTTGCTTTTCCACGTCGATAGCTTAGAACATTGCCTTTGGCCTAGAAAAAAAGTGGCTTAAATAGATCCGTGCTCTATAAATAGTGGTTATCCCATTACTCTGGCTGCAATTGTATGAGGAAGGGTGTTTCTATTTTTATTTTACATTTTGATATTCTCCCCACGCTCAAAGAACCATTCTTCAGAAGGCGGATTCCTGATCTGAATATATTTCATCTTGTAATTTGATTTCATATGGAGATAATTAGCTCCTTAATGAATCTGTTCTACAGTAAAACAGCTTCATGATGAAGCACAAATAGGAATATTAGGATAAATAAGTGCTAAAGATACAGTCCTCTTTCTCCTTCCCTACCCCCCACTCCCAGTTTTAATGTATTAAATTATCCAAGGTTCTGCTGGCCTACCTTTTTTATTAGCATTAATTTGGTCTCGGATCACTTTCTATAATGTGAGCTCTTTTGACATGTTAATCTAATTTAATCTCTTTTGTTCCTTGAAAAGAGTTTTACATCAAGAATTTCAAATAAAAACAGGCAATGATTAAACCTGGATTGCCTCTAAATGTTTGATTAGGTATCAACATGGGTTGGTTGGGCCACCAACCAGGAGTTGGAGGAAGACTTGCTTGCAAGTGTCCCTTGTTCCATCCTCTGGGAGGCTTCTGGAGAATGTATGGAGAGATGAGGCTCTCTGACCCCTGCGTTGGGGATGGTCAGCCCGAACAGGGTCTCCTTTTGTAGGAGGACTCCTGGTATCCTATCCAGTCTCTGGATAGAACTCCCTCAACACTCAAGAGAGGATGTTCCCTTCAGGATGGTGGCCCAGGGTCCACCCACATGTCATCAGATCAAGAGCATAGGTGATTGTCATGAAGATGAGGGCTGGGCTATGGCTCAAAGGGTCACCACTGACGATGGGCAAGGTTTCAACAGGCATGAAGCACTGCTGTGACTTCCCTGACCCTCCCCTTAAGGGGTCTCTGTTTCACTAGCTGAGGTGGAAGCCCCCCTCGGTGGGTAGGCAGCCTCCATTTCCAGGATCACATTGGCTAATGTGTCATTTTATGCATAATGAATTTTACAGTAAGACGTTGTTTGGCCTTGGGTTTTTGTCTTCCCTAAGCAACATCTTCTGTGTGAGCAATGAAAACACTCCTGGTCCTTTGCTTGAGCCACACTTTCCTGCCTGGGCCAGGGGTGGATCCTGTTGGTGAGCTTCTGGTAACGCGGTGGGTGGGGGGGGTCACCCAGAGCAAAAATCCTGGTCATTACTGCTGCACCCTGGCCTGCAGCCTTCTCTGTCTTCGAGCTTGGTCTGTGAACCAGCTTGGCAGGACCCCTGGTTAAATTGCAGCTTTCTGGCCCACCTTCAGGGAGTCTGACCCAGTCTGGATACTGGGGTGGGCCCAGCAACCGCGTTGTAAGCACCCCCCTCCCCCGGAGGATTAAGTTTGTGGAAGTTGGAGAACCCCTGCATAGGTACTGCAGGTCTCCTCCGCAGATCACCAGCCTCTTTGCTTTTATTGCCTCTTGTCACCTCCTTTTTATAAAGGTTCCATGTCTTCCCACGCCTCAGAGTAAAGCCTTCACTCCTAATCAGACATGCAAGGCGCCCCACACTTAGCAAGGTTCTCCCCTCTACCCCGTGTCACACACAGCCTCCACGCCTTTGACCAGCTCATCACTGTGCTCAGAACACCCTTCGCTCGCCTCCACTACCAGCCTGCGTTCCCTCCAGAGATCATCCGGCGCCCTAGAGCCCCAACTCCCAACAGGTCACAGCGGGCCACCCTCACCGAGTCCGCTGCATCCACAGACTTGACAGCTTTGCCACACGAGCCGATGATCAGTATGTGCTTATGAAAACGAACCCTATCTTTTGAGATTTAATAAAACTGCTGAAAACCGGCGTGGACCCCGTGGTTTCAGAAATAGCTAACAAGGTGGCTGTGCATCCCGGGAGGCCCGCCAGGCACCAGAGGAAGGGCCACTGACATCTCTTCATCCTCTCAGCCCGCGCGCCACCGTGCTTTCTACCTCCCGGCAAACCCCCGCCCGCTCCGCCCCTTGGCCATCCTGAGCACCTCCTCTGCTCGTCACCGCCCCCCGGCTGTTATTGGCGGCTCATCCCGGAAGTCTTGTTTATTGGCGCGTCTCAAGGAGGTGGGGGAGGAGTCCAGCGTCACAGCGCAGAGTTCATTGGTTCCTATCCGTCTATCACACGGTACGCCTTTTCTTCAATCTTCATTGGCTAGCGAGCTCAGAGGCGGGGTTCCGCAGTCGCCCGGACATGGCGGATGGTGGAGGCTGGCGGGTGAGTGCTAGGGGCCCCCGCGACGTGCAGGGACCTTCTTGGGCCGGACGACCGGATTACCCGAGGCTTCTCCCAAGTAAGGGGCGGGATGGAGGTCCCTAGGCGGGTAGTGCGGTGGCTCCTGGCTCAGGCGTGCTTCTCGCTGCAGCCGCCGCGCCCCTGCGAAGTCTACGGCGCGGAGTGGAAGCTCTGCCGCAGCGCCAGACACTTCCTGCACCACTACTACGTCCACGGCGAACGGCCGGCCTGCGAGCAGTGGCGGCGCGACCTGGCCAGCTGCCGGGAGTGGGAGGAGCGCCGGAGCGCGGAGGCCCAGGTGCACTGGGGAGCTGGGGGTGGCGCTGGGCCGTGGGGGTGCATTGCCCCGGCGTCCGAGTGCACGGACCACACCCTCCCCACGTTCCAGGCCCGGGGGCGCTGGAGAGGAGTACTGTCTGGGTCCCCCTTTGGTTGTGCTTCCTTCCTTTTGAGAAGTAACAAATATTAGTATATCAACGGGGGTTTCAGACACTGAAAAACGAAGAAAGGAAGAGAATGTAGAGTGGTTTGGAGAGAGAGGAGGGATCCCCTAATAGCGTTAGTGTCCTCAGCAGGCCTGCAGAGGAGTTGATATTGCTGAGGCCTGAAAGACCGGGAACCAGCCTTAACAGCCTTCACCCAGCCCAGGGCGGGGCGCATCTGAGGAGCACAAAGAAGGATCAGGTGCTTGGAGCAGAAGGACCGTGGGCTATAGAGGGGTAGGGGATGAGGCTAGAGAGGTACCAGGGACCTGGTGGGGCTTAAAGATGGGTTTACAGATCATGGGAAGCATGATCTGATTTATATCTTGAAAAGATCAGCCGTGGGTAGCTCAGTTGGTTAAGCGTCTGACTGTTGACATCAGCTCAGGTGTTGATCTCCGGGTCAGGAGTTTAAGCCCAGCATTGGGCACCAGGTTAGGCATGGAGCCTACTTAAAAAGGGGGGTGGGGGGCAGGGAGTGCCTGAGTGGCTCAGTTGGTTGGGTGACAGACTCTTGATTTAGGCTCAGGTTGTGATCTCTGGATTGTGGAATCAGGCTCCATGCTGGTCAGGGAGTGTGCTTGGGTTTCTCTCTCTCCCCCTCTCTTTCTCTCTGTCTCCCACGTCACCCCTCCCTCCCCTTCCCTCTCTTAAAAAAAAAAATATATACACACACACACACACACACACACACACACACACACACACACAGGTATAGATATTTATCAGTCTGACTGCCAGGGTGGGAGAGTGTATTATGGAGGGCCAAAGAGACCAGTGAGGAGGTGGTTCTGGTTTTCTATTCATTCAGCGAATATTTATCATGTTGGGAGCTCTTAAAGATAGAGGAGTGATGAGAACAGAGCCCCTGCCCTTCTGGCACTTTCATTCCAGTCTAGAATAGGTAGTGGTGCCTTGGAACTATTTTGGATGGGGACATGAAGAGAAGCTTGAGGGTGCAGTGCTCATGGTGAAGGGGGAAGCAGGGCTGGCAGCTGCTTCAGCATGCTTAAATGTATGTGATTATTGAAACAGACAAACAGATGTGGAAACCAAGCTTCTGTATAAAAGAAAATGATGACAGGTCTAGTATAAGTGGAAATCAAAAAATTGGGAAAGATAGCTTGTAGTTTGTATGGCAAGAAATTAATAACTTTTTTAGGGAGAGCTCAGAAAGAGCTTTTCTTATCACAAAAATGGGGATGATTTCAGGATAGAAAAGTGGGGAGAGGGGATGCCTGCGTGGCTCAGTCGGTTAAGCATCTGCCTTCAGCTCAGGTCATGATCCTAGGGTCCTGAGATGGAGCTCTGTGTCCGGCTCCCTGCTGAGCAAGCTCCCTAATTCTCCCTCTGCCCCTCCCCCTGCTCCTGCTTTCTCTCTCACCCCCCTCTCAAGTAAGTTTTTTTTTTTTTAATCTTTTAAAAAAATGGACAAAGGGCACAAAGAAGGAATTCATTCAAAAAGAAAATTAAATGACCTGGTATATAAGGTCAGATGACAAGTGATTTCTGCCCAGTGAAATGTCAAAAGTGTTGATAAGGGTTTGGAGAGTCAGGGGCCCTTGTGCAGTGTTGGTGGAGTGTTGACTTATCCTGATTATCTGTCAAAAGGATACCTTTTGACCTCCTTATTTTACTTCTGGAAGTCCATCCTTGGGAAGTAACTGGGTAACAGTGCATTTAAAACTTCAAAATACCTGGGGTGCCTGGGCAGCTAAGTCAGTTAAGTGTCTGCCGTTAGCTCAGGTCATGATCCCAGGGTCCTGGGATCAAGCCCCACGTAGGGCTCTCTGCTCAGCAGGGAGTCTGCTTCTCCCTCTCCCTCTGCTTGATGCTCCCCCTACTTGTGTGCTCTCTCTGTCAAATAAATAAAATCTTTTTAAAAAAAATTCAAAATACCTGTTGCATCACTATGATAGTACAAACACTGAAAGCATCCTAAATGCTGCTAGTAGACGTGTAATCAAGTAACTTCCTCCACACAGTGGGGTACAACTTAGCCATTAAAAAAAATAGATAGCAATCTATCTGGGCAGGGAAAGGTACCCATAGTATACCTAGTGATAAACCATGGAAGTACACTAGGCAGTAGATTATTCCATCTTTAGGGAAACACTATTAGCACTAAAATTTGGGTCTAAAATTGTGTTGGGGAAGCTGTTAGTTTCACCACAGGGACAGAGGTCTGGGAGTTTTTCATATCCTTTGCATTTCTGATTGCTTTTTAAGTAAGAACAAAAACATTCTGTTTAAGACAGTAGAGCTTGAGCAAAGACAGACAATGAGATAGAGAAGGTGAAATTCTATCTGTAAAAAGGCCAACATAGTGCTTGGCACCTACCAAGTGCACCTTTCATGGTTATAAGGTACTGCCCTGTGTTTATTTTGGGAAGAGAGTAGCAGAGAAAAGCCCGCTGGTTGAGTGGTACCTATTGTCTTTTGTCTGGATTCCTCCTCCCCTGTCCATAGCTCCCTTAGCATGTGTCTCTTACTCATCCTCCCCACTGAGGCCACTCTTTCAGACTCTTGTCTCTCCTCTCAGCTTGGCCTCATGCTGGTCTCAGCAGGTAAATCTGATTAGGTTGAACTGAAGGCATCAAGTCCTGAGGCCCAGAAGAAGACATTTTAAACTTTACTCAAATGATGGTGATCTGTACAATAGTTTTCACAGTAGCTTAGGAGAAGGAATGATCTAGATCTTTGTGTTTTAGTATGGAATAATCGCCAAGGTTTATTAGGTAGAAGCAGCCAAGTTCTGGAGTGGTATGTGCCTTATGCTTCATTTTTCCAGCTTGTTCGGAAGGGGGCTGAGGAGAAGGGAGTTACAGGGGCGACGTGAGCTGGAAGTGACCGGGGGTCTCCTTTGCACAGCGGTCCCTCTGTGAGAGCGAGCGTGCAAGAGTCCAGGCTACACGGAAGCACGCCCTGGTGTGGGCCCTGAGGCAGAGCCCTCCTGCAGACTGGCACCTCCCTCTACCACAAGAGGAGAAAGACCAGTGATGAGCACTCCGGAACGGCTTCCTCTCATCTGTTTGAAGTGGGGCTGTCGCCCTAAGGACAGTGACCGGCTCAGTCTAGTGGGTCCCTGAATTTTCCACACGGCTTAGAACACAGAGCCTGGGGTCTCCAGCCCTCCTTGCCCACCCCCGCTGCTGCCTTGCTCTGGCAGACAATCTCGCCCACCGCACAGCTCCCAGGATGCCAAACACCACCGCAGATCCCAGTGAGCAGCCAGGTCAGGCCAGTTCATGCTCCACTCCCAGGGACAACAGCATTCTCAGGTAAACTCTTGAGCAGTAGACCGGACCCAAGTGGACACATTGGGGGGAGGGGGGCTCCTAATGAGGTAACTAAATGGTCGTGCTGTGGGGAACACCTTTCCTGGTCTTGGCTTGGTGACAGTGTGCATTGCCAGCCCCTGGTGCTTACATGGAGTTATTAGCCCACTCACTAAGTTCATCTGTGGCATTGCTCTTTGTAGGAGATAGGCCTCTTGGTTTTTAAGAAACGAACACAGCTACGGAATACACAGTCTCGCATTAAACGGGATCATAGACTCTTGGCTCAAGAAACCCAAGCCCAGGATGCGTGGAATTTTAGTCTCCTTCCTTTAAAATTTCCTTTGGTCGGTTTAGAAAATGTAGATTATCTCAAATGCCATTTTACACATGTGATTTCAGACAGACTGAAAATTAAATCCACAATTTAATAGTTGAGATTGTTAGATTTAGCATCTGACATTATTGTACTCAGAAGAGTATGGGAATTTTGTATCCTTCACACCTGTAGGTGTTTTTAAAATATATGCATATGAGCCAACAAGAACTCGAGTTTTTGAAGAGGTCTTTTTTTTTTTTTTTTTTTTTTTTTAGATTTTATTTATTTATTTGACAGACAGTGATCATAAGCAGGCAGAGAGGCAGGCAGAGAGAGAGGAGGAAGCAGACTCCCTGCTGAGCAGAGAGCCCGATGCGGGGCTCGATCCCAGGACCCTGAGATCATGGCCTGAGCCGAAGGCAGCGGCTTAACCCAGTGAGCCACCCAGGCGCCCCTGAAGAGGTCTTTTTATCACTAACGAAATGATTTAGCATCTCGTGCCTGCAGAGCAGGTCCTGTGGCATGGTGCTGAGGGCGAGGCTGGCTGTGTGCTCCGCAGCCTCTCTGCTTCTTCCTGGCCAAGCTGCCACTTTAGTAGCCCCCCTCACGACTGGGCCCCAACCTGGCCACAGGCAGTGGGTCAGACATCTTTTAACTCATTTTTTGGGGCAAAATAATCCCATCACTTCAGAAAGGCACAAATTAAAAATTAGATTTTGCCCTATCATCCTGTATTAACCCAAGAGTCCCTGTGACTGCACATACCTGTAAGTTTGGGGGGATCTGCACATAGAGCCCCAATAACCTCTCCCTGTGTGTGGTATGATGTGTGCACACAAGTCCCCAGTGATCCTTCCCTGTGACTCTGTGTACCAGGGTATGTGTGTGTGTTGGGGGGGTTTACACATAGGTCCCCAGTAGCCTCTCCCTGTGTGTGTGTGTGTACCCGTTGAGTGGTAGGGGCGTTTGCACACAGGCCCCCAACGGTCCTTTCCTGTGACTGCATGTACCTGTGAGTGGGTGGGGGGTGTGCACATAGGAGCCTAGGAGCAGAGGGGTGAGTATAAAGAAGAGCCTATCTCAGCGTGGGTGTTTTGATACCTGAGTCAGCCAGGGTATCTGCCTTGTGTCTGTGGCTACTTTCTGGAGCATTTCCAGCCAAGGAGGAGAGTGGGAAGCTGGGGAGCTACAGGCATTCTCTTCACTCTGAAACAGAAGGGACACTGGAATTTCGCAATCTGCGTATGATCCCTTGGGGTTCCCGGGGCGGGCGGGGGGAGGGGGGTGCTGCAGTGGCAGCCAGCACAGCAGTCCTGAGGGCTCACCACAAGGGATCCACATTCTCTATGTGCTTATTTAGGGCTGGAGGCTGCCCGCCACTGAATGCGCTCTCTGTGAGGAAGTCTTAGTGACAGATATCATTGCTGCACAGAATGTTCCTACGTCTGCTCCTGTTTTAACTTTTAACTCCCAACATCTGAGCACCTGCTACACTGCCCGGTGGGGCCTTTGGCTCTGGGATTGCACTCTTGAGCACCTGCTACACTGCCCGGTGGGGCCTTTGGCTCTGGGATTGCACTCTTGAAATGGGCAAGTTGCCTTCAAAGAGCTCCAGTTGAGTTTAGGGGCCTGACATAAACATTTAAACATCATTAAATAAGTCTAAAATAATGGTAAGTGCTGTGAAGAAAATGGGCAGGGAGAAGATAGAGCAGCTCTCAAATTTTTTGCATGAAACCCGTAACAAGTTTTATGATCTGGTACATACTTTATATGCTACATATATGATTGAAATAAGCCTCACAAAACAGTCCTTATCTGTACAAGGCGTGATACACTGACATTTGCAGTTCTGTGCCACTGAAAAGAAACTGCTGTATGTGCAGCAGCTTGGGTGAAGCTCAAGTAAATTATACCGAGCTAAAAAATCTTAAATGGGTGCATATGACACAGTTGCATTTATGTAACATTGGTGAAATGATGTAATAATAGGGATGGAGAATGGCTAATGGTGCCAAGGGTTAGGGATGGAAGGAGGGTGTGGATGTGGATAGGGTACATAAGGGGATCCTGTGGTAATGGAACCTTGACTCCTACAGAGCTGCATGTGTGATGGAATTGTGCAATGCTAGACATACACACAGGTGAGTGCAGACACAGTGGGAAACCTGAATGCATTCTGGGCTCTGCCTATGTCAGTCTCTTTCTCACACACTGTATGTGGCGTGTAAGATGTTAACACTTGGGGAGGCTGGGAGAACCACATACAGCCTCTCCTTGCATCTTTATTTCCAGCCTCCTATAAATCTGTAACTGCTTCAAAATAAAAAGTTATAACTGCTGGCCCTGACCCCATGAATTGATTATATAACCTAATGGATGAAACCTGTTGTTTGAAAAGCACTAAAACAAAGCACCTGCAGGGGCGCCTGGGTGGCTCAGTCAGTTAAGCATCTGCCTTCAGCTCAGGTCCTGATTCCAGGGTCCTGGGATCCAGTCCTACATTGGGCTCCTTGCTCAGCAGGGAGCCTGCTTCTCCTGCCTGCCACTCCTGCTGCTTATGCTCTATCTGACAAATAAATAAAACTAAAAACAAAACAAACAAAAACCAACAGGGAAGTGGGGAAGGCCTCAGCATCTAAGTCGAGACCTGGATGAAGAGGCCTGAGCCTTATAGGGGAAGCAGCTCACAGTCCACAAGGAACAACTGGGTGCCATGTGCTGATGGGGGGAAGGTGGATGGGGGTGTGTAAGGTGTGATCATGGGTGGTGAGTAGCCAAATGCCGGCCCTGGCTTGTGCTTTACAGAGCCCTCTGGTTGTGCAGAGCAGCTTACAGGGGGTCGGGGAGGGCAGGGGGGAAGTGGCCACGTGGAGGCATCAGTTGGCTGCTGCAACAGTGGAATAGACAAAAGGTGGCAGTGGTGTGGACCTTAAGGGAGCAGTGAGGTTGTGAAAAGTGGCCATATTCAGTGTTTGTCTCAAAGATCGAACTAATGAACTCAGAATCCTTAGGCAGTGTTTTTATCCAGTAAAAATGTTTAGTAAGTTTTTAAACCAAAAGTGAACCCCATACCTGAAGAAAATAATCTGAATTCTTCCTCAAATGAAATGTTTTCTTGGTTTATCTGCACTAAGGCGGTGAAAAACCCAAACTCTTTCTGAGGTAGCAATGCAAGTCACTAGGAGAAATGGCTCTATTTGCTCACTGGACCTTCACTATTTCTGGCTGAATTGTGTTGTTCCCCACCCCCACCCCCCACCCCCTGCCACCAAATTCCTGTTTTGAAGCTCTAACCACTAGTACCTCTGAATGGGACTATTTAGAGATAAGGTACTTAAGGAGGTAATTAATTTAAAAGGAGGTCATAATATTGGGCCGTAATTCAATCTGACTAGTATCCTTATTACATGAGACAGGCAGAGAGGGAGGCCCCTACGAGGACCCAGGGAGAAGGTGGCTCTCTGCAAGCAAAGGAGAACAGCTTCAGGAAAAACCAGTCCTGCCAACACCTTGATCTTGGGAATTCTGGCCTCAAGAGCTATGAGAAACAAATTTCTGTGGTTTAAGCCCCTGGACTATGGTACTTTGCTCTTGCAGCCCCAGCACACTAACACATTCACTATCCCAGACTAACACTTGAATCAAGAGCCGGGTGCTACGCCCTCCTAGGGAGCACAGCAACTTTAAGTAGTGGGTGCCAGACTTGCTCCACTCTCTTCCACTTCCCTCCCCAGCTTAAAACCCAAAGCTGGCCCTGCCAGAGATGTGGGGAAGGTCCCGTGTTCCATTTCCCCAGTGGGAAGGCCCAGCCTCTCCTGTCTGCACAGGTACACAGACAACACACAGCACACAGTCTGCACATCCTTCTCCTCTGCTCTTGAACCTAGCTGCCTCTTGCTGGTGGTGTCTGCCCCACACAACTAGAATCTTTTTTACTGGGGAGCAGCGGTAAATGTCTTGGTCATTCGCTCCCCAGTACCAGACAAGGGCGCCATCTCTCACCTCCATCAGTCTTCCGGTCAATTAATTTTGACTCAAGCATAAGACAGAGACACTTGATTAAACGTATTTATTCACAGCATCCCTGGTTCTGTGACAAGCAAACTTGAGCCCTCGTCCTCCTGGCTCTAAAGGGCAGAGTGTTCTGCAGGCAGGTGCCTGCAGCTCTACCTCTTAAACTCCACCTGTGTGTATACCTTAGTGATATCATGGTACCTGCCTTCAGGGGGCTGGTAGTTGGAGACTGGTGGTGTGTAATCTGGTCCTTCTCTTTCAAAGGGGAACAAATTGAGGTCCCGCTTGGTGGCCTCTGCATGTAGCTCTGGGGACATGAGTTGCAGCTCCTGCAGAGCTTCCTGCTGGGACTTGAGCATGGTCCTGATGGCATCCCTCTCCTTCTCGTGCTCTTGATGCTTGTACAGGGACCACTTCTTCAGAAGCAGAGCTCTCCGCTCACTCTCCTCAAAGGGAAGCTCCACAGGAGGCCGCTGTCTGGGAACACACAAATCCAAAGGTGTAAAGCTGGGAAGCACCAATCTCACTGGCGAGGTAGGCTGGGTGACTGCCTATGACCAAAAAGTCCCCACTGCCAGACAGAGATGGGACTTGGAAAACATGGAAGTTAGGGATAAATTAAATAACGGAATAGTGATGTGGTAGCGGATGCAACTGATGCTGGAAGCATCAGTTACATGGTTACAAGAAACAGTGAGGCTCTAAGAAGACTGGCAGCCCTTCCCTTACCCCAGGCTGAGACTACCTTTGGTGAGTGTGGAAATGTTAAGTGGTGTCATGAAATAGATACCCAAGTCCCAAGGAGACAAGAGCCCAGATCAGCCACAGAATACCAAAAAAGCACTTGCTCTGTCCCACCTGTATGGCAAGCTGTTACTTTAAAAATGGTTCACGCTTTTTACAAGGCAGCAACCCTGCCAGGCCTGTACACATCACATTCCAACTGTGAGCATTTGTACCATAAAGCTAGAGGCTAAGGGGTTTCTACCATCAAGATGAGGCAAGGGCTGCAGACCCAAGGCTCAAGTTATCAGTCACAGCTAAAACTCAGCTTGCAAAAAAGCAACAACATGAACTGGCTTATCAGTTATTCTGAGTTTCCTTCCCATGTCAGCCATTCAGGAGCACCACCCAGGAATGCTTTCACCACCTCCCACAAAACACAGTCAAGGAGAAGAGGACTCAGACTGGGACCTAGTCAGCCCATGCCCACTCATCTCACGGGTGTGAAATGCAGATACAACTACCTGAAGATGATGGAACTCTGTCCTGAGAACCTTGACCCTAGAGAACTCTTACCTTGCTTTATCCAAGAGCCTCACAGGTGTAATAAAATCTTCAATGGGAATTAGCTCCTGGCTAGCTTTCTCCAGCCGTCTGATCCTCTTTTTCAGACGGTCCTTGACTGCTTGGTCTTTTTTAGGATCTACCTTTTTCTTCTTTCGCAGAGGTTCTGCTCTAATGGATAAAGCAAACATTAGACATTTTCCTCTTCAGTCTCACAAACCTGCTGAGAGACGTGGTGCTGGGTGAGGTGCCCGGAACTTGTACTGTGCTCTCCACTGGGAAAGGAACTATACGTGGGTCTAACCTCATGAGCTGAGTGTGAAAGGGGACGGCCTCCAACCCAGGGTCCTTGTCAGAACTGCGTGGGCACTGGCAACCCAGGAAGGGCTAGAAAAACTTCATGGGCCATCAGATATAAATTAAAAATAAGTACTCATCTTTCATGTTGGGTTTGGGTGTGTCTTGGGATTGCAGTGGAAACTAAAAACACCAAACTGATGAATTAGAAAATCATTACTCACATTTTAAATGGATTTGTCATTTTTTAAAAAGATTTTATTTATTTGAGATAGAGAGTGAGAGAGACAGCATGAGCAAGGTGGAGGTAGAAGGACAAGCAGAGACCCCTCTGAGCAAGGAGTCCAATGCAATGCAGGGCTCAATCCCAGGACCCTGGGACCATGACCTGAGCTGAAGACAGATCCTTGACCAACTGAGCCACCCAGGACCCCAGGCAGGATTTGTGATTTGTAAAAGTCAACTGAGTAATAAAAGTGACTGGTAGGTCTCTCTTTACTTTTTGGGATTTCTTAACAAATTTCCCATCCTAGAGCATTCACAAAAGTCCAGTGTACACTCAGGAACAGATCTCCTATGGGGATAATATACTATTAAAAATAAGTAAATCCTCTGGGTCCCCTGGGTTGTTCAGTAGGTTAACCATCTGCCTTCCACTCAGGTCATGATCCCCAGATTCTGGGCTTCAGCCTCACAGCCAGCCAGGGGGCCCTCCCTGCTCAGTAGGGTGTCTGCTTCTCCCTCTTCCTCAGCCCCTCCCCTGGTTTGGGCTCGCTCTCTCTCTCAAACAAATAAATAAAATCTTAAGAAAGAAAATAAGTAGGGCTGCCTTGGTGGCTCAGTGGCTTAAGCCTCTGCCTTCAGCTCAGGTCATGATCTCAGGGTCCTGGGATCAAGTCCCACATCGGGCTCTCTGCTGGGCGGGGAGCCTGCTTCCTCCTCTCTTTCTCCCTCTGCTTGTGATCTCTCTCTGTCAAATAAATAAAATCTTTAAAAAAAAAAGAAGTAAATCCTCTAGCATCAAGACTGAGCCTTGTGAATCAAGTCCCTAGAAAGCATCCAGACTCCTAGGTGGAAAAGCTAATCCTCATGCCTTTCTAGACCTCTCTGGGAAATCAGACATCTGTGCTGTGTCTTTTAAAACATACAACAATCACTTTAAAACTAATTTTTTTTTTTTAAAGATTTTATTTATTTATTTGACAGAGATCACAAGTAGGCGGAGAGGCAGGCAGAGAGAGAGGAGGAAGCAGGCTCCCCGCTGAGCAGAGAGCCCGATGCGGGGCTCGATCCCAGGACCCTGGGATCATGACCTGAGCCGAAGGCAGAGGCTTTAACCCACTGAGCCACCCAGGCACCCCTAAAACTAATTTTTATTTAATCCTTTTTTTTTTTAAGATTTTATTATTTGACAGAGAGAGATCACAAGTAGACGGAGAGGCAGGCAGAGAGAGAGAGAGGAGGAAGCAGGCCTCTTGCCGAGCAGAGAGCCCGATGCGGGACTCGATCCCAGGACCCTGAGATCATGACCTGAGCCGAAGGCAGCGGCCCAACCCACCGAGCCACCCAGGCGCCCCTATTTAATCCATTTTTATATTTAATTTTTGTTTTCTGATTACAGGCAGCAGTATTCCACATATAGAATGCTGAAAAACAGAAAAGCATATTTAGCTATATTATTTATATATATATAATTTATATATTTTATATATATATATATAATTTATATATTTTATATATATATATATATATATAATTTATATATTTTATATATATATATATTGGCTATATTTAGCCAAGAGGGGCACCTAGGTGGCTCAGTCCTTAAGTGTCTGCCTTCAACTCAGGTCATGATCCCAGGGTCCTGGGATTGAGCCCAGCATTAGGCTCCCTGGTCAGGGGAAACCCCTCTCCCTCTCTCATTCCCCCTGCTTGTGTTCCCTCTCTCGCTGTGTCTCTCTCTGTCAAATAAACAAAATCTTTAAGAAATAGTAAATTTAACCAAGATATTTTGCAGGCAAATAATTTTGCAAACCAAATGTCCTGTAGTCTTGTTCTGTTCATATGCACATCAGTCTCCTGCAGACACCCCCAAAGGGTCGGGCCCAGGGTAGTTTACCTCATGGGAATTAGTTCCCAGAAGAACAATAAAGAAGCTCGCTGGTGGGTATCTCTAATCTGTGTCTGCCAAGTTCCCAGGAGCCTGAAAAAGACAAAAGGATATATAAATATCTGACTCTCCTCACTAAACAGGAAAAGAACAAAAAAATATGCTATCCTTAAAATCTGGGGCCCTGGTAACTGCTGGATGTGACAAGTCAACGTGGGAGACTTGCCAAAACCCCCCGTTCACACCAGAGAGCACTTGGGCAGAGTCCCAGCTCGCCAGGGTCCTTGGATTTTCATCTACAGGAAGAGGCGCAATTAGCTAGCTCCTCCCTGAGATAAAGTGGTCAAGGGCGGTCGGAGAGAGAGCACAGGCGAGGGACCCCACGACCCTGCTGGGGTCCGCACTCACCAACTCCGTGAGCGCAGAGCGCGAGCGGAAACCCCTAGCGCCGCGAGTGCCATCGCCCCTCTGGCAGTCAACCCGCTGCTTCCGGGCGCCCGCCCCTTGGCGATCCGGTCCGCAGTGCCCCTCTCAAAGTTCCGGCCTTCCCGCCGCTCCGCGTTCCCGCGTTCCGGCTACAGAAGGCTGGGCTGAACCTGGACCGCCCCCGACGTGGCCCCGCCCCGCACGCCCCGGCGGCGCGTGGGCACGCCCCGAGCTGCTTGCACCTAGCTCTGCGTCTTCCTTTCCGTATCTGCGGGTCACTGCGAGCTCTTCCCTGCTGAGAGTACAATTCCATCAGCGGTTGCTCTAGCTCGTCGGCTTGTGTCCCTGCGAGGGCTGAGACCCCGCAGTGCAGCCAGAGTGACCGAGAGGGCGTCTTTCCGGGTACAAGTGCCTACGTCTCTGAAAATGGTCCCGATCTTCCTAAACGCACTCGTCTCGGTCTCCCCCGCGACCACCCACCGTCCCAGCCCTCAGGGCTAGCTCCCTCCCGCCATTTCGTCCTAACTGCGGGGCCCCGGCCACTGCTGGCCAGAGCATCCCGGCTCCGGCACGTGGCCTGGCGCTCGCGAGATGCCCAACAAACGCGTATTGATGAATGACGGAAACTAGCTAATTAGTCGGACTCGGCACCAGCGAGGTAGAGCTGGTGAGAGGGCCGTTCACGCCATCCCGACCCTTACTGGCTTCGCCGGCCCGGGCTGCAGCTCGAGGCCCAGCTCGCCAGCCGCCCTCCTAGTCGAGCCCCTCGTCGGCGACCGCGCCCCGGGCGGGCTCCAGGTGGGGTCACACTGCCCTGCCCCTGCCCGCGAAGAAGCCCGTGCGGCCCCGTCCGCGTGGGGAGCGGTTTCCCGCCGGGGCGATTTGGCAGGTGCGCGCCGTGACTTCCGGCGTTGCCCGGGAGCCGCCGGAGGAGGAGCGGCGCAGGGGATGCGGCTGTGGCGGCGGCGGCGGTGGCCGAGCGCGGGGGGCGGCTGTGGCGGCGGAGGGGGGCGCGGGCCGGCAATGGCGCGGCGGCGCTGAGGGCGCGGGGCGGGCGGCGGCCGGAGGGCGGCGCGGGAGGAAGCAGCGGCGGTGGCTCCATGGCCCGGGCGCGCTGAGGGACGCGGCTCTCGCCTCAGCCCGGCGGCGGCGGCGGCGGCCGAACAATGAAGCTCCTGAAGCCGACCTGGGTCAACCACAATGGTGAGTGCGCGCCGGGTTCGCGAAAGGCCGAGTCGGGGGTCGAGGCGGGGTCTGGAGCGGGGTCGGAGCCAAGCGCAGGCCCTGCCCTTCTCGGCCCCGACGCGCCCGGTGCCCAAACTGCGGGGTCGGCGGCAGCGGACTTTGTCCTCCGCCCGAGGAAGCCGGCGAGCACGGGCACGTGCTCCGCTTGTCCTCAGCGAATCCGCCCTCACTCCTGGCACTTGCACTGAGCCCTCAGTCGCCCACCCGTGGTCTGTGGAGGAGCCGCGGCCTGCCTCCGGGGAGCGGCCCTGGGCGCCAGCCAGCTCCTGCCACTCGTCTACAGCAGCCGGGATGTGCTCAGATGGTCCAGTGTGTGAAACTGGGGCCCACTTCCCTGTGTGGCTTTTCAGTGGCCGGGTGAACACCTGCAATCTGCATGTCTGCCCAGCTGGTGGGACTGTTACTGCTCCTGCCAGAGACCTGAATCTGGTGACAGTGCCCCCATTTGGGGGACTATGGCTTGGTCCCCAAGGTCCCCCAGCTGAACGAACCACGTTTATGCTGAGCTGAGACATCAGGGTGGCTTGGGTTGGAGCCTGTAGGACAAGGAGTGATCTAGGATAGGGCCTTCCTTAACCCTGTGGCGGTGGTCCCAAAGCGCACCCTGGGGGAACAGACTCTCCTAGTCCTCTGGTTGAGTGCATATAAGCCCCCAAAACTGGTAGAGCAGTTTGTCATAATTGTACTCTGTTGGCACAAGTACTGCAGGAGTTGGTCTTTGTTCCCGGGAGAGGTGAGGTGGGAGAGACCCCCATCCTCTTGCTGACAGCGCTGAAGCCCAAGGAGCACTCCTCCAGCCTAGGGCCTGTATCCCTGATGCCAGCCTGTCTGTGCTGACAGGAAAAGGGTCACCCTGATTCTGTCTTGTTCCTCATATCTGCTTTGCAAGGCGACTAGAGGGAGCTAGTGTTTCCTTTGAGAGCAAGTAAGGCCCCTTTTTTATACATGTGGAGCTTTTTAGTTTTGAACTTAATCCCGTGGTGCTGTACACTACCACAACTGAACTGAACATCTATGTTCTTTCAGTCAGAAGTATTTTCTCCTTCTGTCTTCTTATATGACATCTCTCTCATTTTTCAGGGTCCAGATAAGTTCACCTTATTTGTTGTTGTTGACATTCTTCCTGTTTTATTCCACTAGATGTGCCTAGTCCCTGTGTGTGTACTTTCCATATGCTCTCTCAGGGCAGGGGACTGCCACAGTCCCCTCTGTATTCCCTACCACATTCAACAGTACCTTCACACAAAGGGTATATGGTAAATATTGGTTGCAACAGGTAAGCTGAGGTTTGCGTAATTTACAAAGACACAACTAGACTTACTGTGCATGAAAGCAAAAGTGGTGAACTTTAGTTGGATTTTTCCAAGTGCTGACCTCCAAGAGCATTCCCTGATGTGTAGTTTGTAGATCTTTCCCTGGAGAATTGGGCAAATGTTCAGTGATTATAAATTATGGTGCTCATGAGTCTGGAAGGGAAAAATTTTGCTGTATAAGTGAAGATCTAAAGGAATTTTTGTTTTAAAATGCTTTGTCTGGATTATTTATTTATTTGTTTTAAAAATATTTTATTTATTTGTTTATTTGACAGAGAGATCACAAGTAGGCAGAGAAGGAGGCAGAGAGAGAGGAGGAAGCAGGCTCCCTGCTGAGCAGAGAACCCCGATGCAGGGCTCCATCCCAGGACCCTGAGATCATGACCTGAGCGGAAGGCAGAGGCTTAACCCACTGAGCCACCCAGGCATCCCTGAATCATTTTTTTAAAGATTTACTTATTTATTTTAGAGCAGGAGTGAGAGAAGCCAAGCTGGGGTAGGCGGGCAGCCGGAGGGAGAGAGGATCCTCTAGCAGACTCCCTGCTGAGCACAGAACCCAAGAAGGGGCTTGATCCCAGGACCCCGAGATCACCCCATAGATCAATTTTTGTGTATAATTTACCCTTCTTTAGTCTTTCTTCTATCTCTTGCCATATAATTTCTAACTTTGTGATAAACTCCTTTGTAGGACACAAGTTTTATGCTATGTAAGCATTAAGTGTGTCAAGATGCTCAAGCAATTATCTAGGTACAAATGAGCGAGAGTCTGCAACCAGGCCAGCAGCCAAACATTCCAACCTGGCAGAGTGGACAGAGCACTGGGCCCTGGCCTCTTGTTGCTGCAGTCTCTCCCTCCATGGTCCTAGAATGGAATAGGATAATAATTTGCTCTGGTTTCTTCACAGTACAGTTGTGATCTTTGGTTGCAAAGGTAGACACAAAAAAGCTCCCCAGGCTATAAAGTGCTTTAGAAATCTAAAAGGTAGTAATAAAAGAAATTGAAACTCTGGCAGGATAGGAGTTAAGTTTCCTTTCTTTTAAAATCTCCTGAAATCAGTCTCTGTCTTTTCAAGTGTTCAGAAGGACTGTCAGGGTTAATTACCACTGTCCTGAAGGACATGATAATAATCTGGATCACTACTGAGTGGTCTTTTAAAGACTGGTAAATAATGGGAGCTGCTGGGAGCAGGAGCTGCTTAGCCAGAAACCAGAGTTGTGGGTGGTGGCCAGTAAAATCATGCTTCCTTTGGACTAACAAACCCAGAAGACCATGGTGCTGTGGAGAGTGCATCATTGCACTTCCTGGATTCCTGACTCTGCATTCATATCTCCTGACTTGTTATTTGGCTTGAACATACTTTTTCTGGTGTCTGGGAGTCCAAAGAGGGAAGGAGCAGAGAGCCCAGTATTTTCCCTGTGGTAGCAGTGTCCATTCAGCCATGGTGGAGAGGACAGCTAGAATAAAGCAGGTTAAAGGCAAAGGAAGAAATATCTGTTGGGATGTAAGCATACTTTCGGTCTCCATTTTCCTGGCTAATAATAGTGGTAAGACCTTTCCTCTAAGGTAGGGTTTCTCAACCTTAGCTCTATTGACATTTTGAACCACCTAATTGTTGTGGGGACCATACTGTGTGCTGTAGGATGTTAGCATCCCTGGCCTTAACCCATTGGGATACCATTACCACCACCCCCACACACACACACCCAGCTGTGACAACCAAAAAGACCATCATAGTAATGGACTCCAGGTCTGCTGCATCATCCATCAGAGGGTCCTGCATAGAGGGGCACTTAGTGAATTCATCCATTCAACAAATAATGAGTACAGATTGTGTGCCAGGGGCTGAGTGCTGGAAATATACCAGTGAACCAAATGTAGCAGAGCCGCGATGGCCAGAATCAGCCCCAGTTGAGAATCACTGCTCTAAGGTGATCCCGTAAGTTGACAAATTTTGAAGTTGTTGTATCACAGTGAAATGAGCCTTGAACAAGGAATCAAACTGGATTCAAGATGCATTTCATGTATTAGCTGTAAATTCTTGGGCTTGTGATTCCACTTCTAGGTAAAGTTGAGGAAATATAAAGATTTGTTCCTGTGTTTTCACCCTGTACCCAAATATAAGAAAGCTATCTGAAGATATACAATAAGAGCTGATAACATTTATCATATATATGGAAGTATGTGCCAGACACTGTTAACACCTACACCTATTTTACTCTGTGTTCTTGGATACAGTATTTCTTATATATTTGATTTTATTTTAGGCTTGAAGGTTCTTTTCTAAGTTAGGTTATAGCCACATATTGGTCGGAAAGTGGATGATTGGGTTTTTGGTTGTAGAAAAATATAATTTATATGTTTAGAAAACTTCATTGAGACTCGTGGTTCTTCCCATCCCCGGGCCTTTGCTCCTGAGAGTGTCTGGAAGTCTTCACTCCTGGGCAGTGTTCATGCTCAGCTCTTCAGGGAAGCCCATTCTAACCAAAAGAGACAGAACTGAAAGAATTCTTGTCCTCCCTTGGCCTCTGGCTCACACTTTGATGGCATTGTTGTATAAAGGCATTTGGCAAATTTTCAGTACTGGGGTAATTTGTCAGTTAATCACATTTGCTTTATGATGTGTGTTTTTCCTCCTGCCCTGTAATTGGATTATATTTTCCCCTACCCTGTGTCCTTCCAGAAAAGATTTCAAGACATCGTTCTGAGACATACACCGATGAAAATAAATAAGTACGCTTGAAGGGGAAATGCAGGCACGGTGGTAGAATAATGAAGTCAGCAGCTGGTGTGGAAAGGCCCTGCACAGCTGCTAGAGGGGCACTGCAGACCTATCTCTGAGAACAGGCTGGGAGGATCCTAATAGTGATATTTTATGATTGCAGTGGTCATTAAGATAAGCCTTGCAATGCGTTTACATCAAGGGTTCTCAAACAGGCCAATGTCTGGAAACACATTTTGTTTTCACAACTGAAGGGGGGTACTACTGGCAGCTAGTAGGTAGAGGGCAGGACTGCTGCTGAACACTGCAGCACATGGGACATTCCCTCACAATAAAGAATCATCTGGCCCAAAAGGCCAGTGGTGCTGAGGTTGAGAAACCCTGCTGTATGTAAGAACATCTTTATCGTTATTTGCCTTTTCATTTATTTGTCTCGTGGTTCCAACTAGATTATAAACTTCTTGAGGATGAGAATTAGTGCTGTTTATCTGGGAGTCAGATAGTCTTGTTCTTGAATCTCCATGCTCTGCTGCTCACAAAATATGTGTTACAGAAGGTTTGTTTTTTTTTTTTAATCTCTTTCCTGATTTGTTAAATGAAGCCAGTAATACCTGCTGCATCTGCTACTTGTGAAGGCTGAGGGAATCTGAGCTGTCTCCAGGCTGTCTCTCACTGAGTGAGGCCTGAAGACAGTAGGTTGATTTTAAAAATAAATAAATCAATAAATAAATAACCAGAATGCATCTGAAGATTCAGAAGAAAACGGGTGGGATTTTGCCTTAGATAATACACATGTGGGTCTTTCACTTATTTATAGACAAAACTTTGAACCCTTTTGGAGAGAAGGTCTGTGATGATCATAGATAAATAAGGCTACCCCTTTGTGTGTAGGTGGGAGAGGACCTATAGACCACATTCTAGAATACAGGGCAGGTGGAAACCAGGGCTACACAAGTGAGCCAGTATAGCCCTAGGGACAAGAGTCTGGTTTGTGGGTGTACCCTGGGGCTGAGCCTTGATGGGAAGTGGATTGTAGTAGTAGAGAAGGTGCTGCCACTGTGGAAGTGTCTGAAGCAAAGGCCTGGGGAGGGTTGGGAGCATTTTAGGAAAGGGAGTAGATGAAGCAAACAGCAGGTGTTTTAGAACACCTCTGGCAAAAGGAAAACCCATTTAGGTCAAAACTTGTTGTTTTTGAATATTAACCCACGTAGGACAGACCAAGTCACAGGGACATTTCCCTGGTCAGAGGCACCGTAATGAGGGACAGATAGAAGAGGCAGTGAGTCTCATTTGAGAGCCAGGAATAGACCATCATAGGAATGGACTCCAGGTCTGCTGCATCGTCTGTCAGATCAGAAGGTCCTGCACAGAGAGGCACTCAGTGAATTCATCCATTCAACAAATATTGAGTACAAATTGTGTGCCAGGGGCTGAATGCTAGAAATGTAGCAGTGAACGAAGTAGCATAACAGGATCTTTTGAGGAGCAGCATGTGATGCATTCTAGCCAGTAAGACTGAGAGAGCTGTCTGCTGGGGGTGTCCTGTCCGGAGGAAGGAAGAATTATTAGGGAGTGCTGGAAACAGGGCTGGACAGGAAGAAGTTGAGCTGTAGTGCAGTGCAACAGAAGCTGCTGCCCACCCTGTCAGGGGCTCTGCAGTTAGTCCTTATGAGTTGTCTGGGATTGGGGTGAAGAACCAGGGCTTTCTAATGCACATCTGCAATCATTGGGTGCAGGCTGTCCTGGGGAGGGGACCTGACCTTAGTCAAAGCAGTTCTTCCACTAAGGGTAGGTCCTCTATGGAGAAGACCTCAGCTGGAAGTTTACACAGGCTGCCAACACTCCCACAGTTAGGGGCAGGAGCTTCATTCCTGGAGGGAGGGACCTGGCCTGGTACCACAGCATCCATGACAGGCATGGTGGAGGTGAGGAAGGCAGCTGTCTGAGGGAGGAGCATTACAGGCAGAGAGAACAGCCAGAACTTGTCTGGCGGGTTTGAGGAATAGTACCAATATCTTGTGATTGGAGTGAGGCTGGAGCAGCAGATGGGCAAGAGCACTAAGAGGTGAGGCTGGAGAGAGCTGTGGATGGACTGGGAGGACCTTTTGGCTGCTGGACTTCTGTTCCTAGTGCCACGTGAGCAGAGGAGTAATGGTGTTCTGATGTGACTGCTAAAGATCTTCCTGACTTCTGCACTGGGACTAGGATGGGTTTGGGGGCAAGGGAGAGAGCTGGGAGACCCATTAAAAGGCAGTCACAGTGATCCAGGTAAGAGATGACTGTGGTTTGGACCAGGGTAGTGATGGAGGTAATAGTGCTGATGAGAAATGACTGGACTCTATGTGAGTGTACACATATTATTTTTTTAGATATAACTTACATATGTTACTTTATACAGTAATTGTATATTATAATTACATAAAATATGTAAATTATAGACATATTTAAGTAAAATTTACATAGTAAAATGCACAGTTTGTATACAATTTAATGAATTTCAGCAAACAGATACACTCTCTTATTCATTCCCAACTCAAAATACAAACGTTCGCACCTCTCTAGGAAGTGTGAGTTACAGACATACTGTAAAGGTAGAGTCACCAGGGTAGAATGTGGGGTGTAAGATGGGGTGGCTCCCAGGTGAAGGGCAGGGTTGTTGTCCACTGAGATCAGCAAGAGAATAGAGTAGACGGAGCAGAAGAGCCAGGATTCAATTAGACGAAGTTGCCTAAATGAGGCCACCACACAGGGCTTCCCCCAGGTCCCATTTGATAAATGGCTTCTTCGCCTTCTCCCTTTTGAAAACACTAGAACTCCATTCTAGAGCTATTGTTAAGGAATAGGACAAACACCTACATTTTGGCCAGAGACAATTGCCATATATAATTATACTAGGATACATCTGTCTAATGGTGTATGAGTGGATCTGGATAATGAAGCATTTTGTGATTAGGAACTTAAAATTATTTCTCATATTATAGGAATACCTGTTCAATTTAGGGAAAATTAGAAAATGCTAAAACTTATATAGTCTTTGAGACCATTTGGAAAAAAAATAAATGGATAACTTGGTACTTTTAAAAACACACACGGGTGCCTGGGTGGCTCAGTGGGTTAAGCCGCTGCCTTCGGCTCAGGTCATGATCTCAGGGTCCTGGGATCGAGTCCCGCATCGGGCTCTCTGCTCAGCAGGGAGCCTGCTCCCCTCTCTCTCTCTCTCTCTCTCTCTCTGCCTGCCTCTCTGTCTACTTGTGATCTCTCTCTGTCAAATAAATAAAATCTTAAAAAAAAAAAAAAACACACACACACATTTTGTTTAGTGTACATATCACAATGTAAAAGTATCTACGTTCTTTATGACCTTAGCCAAATCCCTAATACTGTAGCACGTTCAGTGTTTTTATTGTATAGCCTCCCTTCAGACTTCCCATTACACATATAACGAATAGGTAAAATGTTGCTTTGTATTTTCTACTTAAATAAGACTGTAGGTTATTTTCTCCACCCCCCCCCTTTTTTAAATTGAGGTATAATATATAGCATTAATGTTTTAGGTGTACAACATAATGATTCCATATTTGTATGTGTCACAAAATAATCACCATAGTAAGTCTAGTTAACATCTGTCACTGTACGTAGTCACAGACTTTTTTTTCTTGAGAGGAAAACTTTTAAAATTTACTCTCTTAGCAACTTTCAAGTATGGGATACAGTATTATTAACTGTAGTGTTATTTTCTTAATTGTTAAACAGCTAACATTCCCTGCTCCCAAAGAAATGTTTTTAATTGCTCTTAATTTTCGAGTGGAGCTGTATAGAAGAGATGATGATGTTTGGAGAAATCCATTTTGCAGATAACTTTTAAAGAATATCTGTGTTCTGTAAAAGTAAAGGGGAAGAGATGCCAGGGTGGCTCAGTCATTTAAGCTGCTGCCTTCAGCTCAGATCATGATCCCAGGGTCCTGGGATCAAGTTCCACGTTGGGCTCTTTGCTCAGCGGGGAGCCTGCTTCTCTCTCTGCCTCTGTCTGCCACTCTTCCTGCTTGTGCGCTCTCTCTCCCTCTCTCTCCCTCTGACAAATAAATAAATAAAATCTTTTTTTTAAAAAAGTATGAAGAAATAGTGACCATTACCAAAACTTTCTAGGTTACACATTGGCAAATGCTGCAAGAGAAGTGATTAAGATTCATAAATGATATACCTGTGACTTTCTTTTACTTTAGTTTGTGGCAGCACACACATGCACATACACGCATACACACACAGAACAAAACAAAACAAAATGGTTGCATGATTGCTACAGCTTCCTTCCTGTGCTGTGTTTTGAATCTCTCAGCCACCTTGTATCTATGAGATGTCATCCTGGTAGAGCTTGCTTAAGAAGATGGGAGAAGTCTTTGTGGTTGAAATTGGTAGAGGTAACAGCAGCAGATGGCTTTGTGAGCAGGCCAGGGCCATGCCTCCCACTTGCAGGTGTTTGGTGATATCTGAGTCCTCACTTCAGGAGATGAGGAGCCTGCCTTTCAAAGATTGGGATCCTAGTGACAATGAAGGTGTTTTGAATTTTGGGTCTCTCTGCAGTCTTTCTCCAGCCATTAATAATAAGTATTTATTGAGTGCCTACTGTTTGCCAAGCCACAGCTCTAGGTACCACGGTGACTCTGTGACTAAAACAGGCAAAAATTCCTGAGCTCCTGGAGTTTACATTCTGGTGGTTGGGGTAGACAGACATGCAATAAAGGAAATTATACAGTGTGTAAGAAATTGCTAAGAAAAAAGTAGATGAGAATTAGGATTGGTTGTGCCAAGTTGAGGAAGTAGTACTTTCAGGTAGGTTTGTTAGCGCAGGCCTCAGTGAGAGGGCGACATTTGAGCAAAGACTAAAAGGAGGTGAGAAAGGAATGTGTATCTGGGAAGGAACCAGTGCAAGGCACAGGATGGAAACACCCCTGTGCAGTCTAGGAACAGAGGGGAGGCCAGGGCATGGGGCCAGTGTTTGGGGGAGGAGGCAGAAAATGAGGCCAGAAAAGTCATGGGGAGTGGTGCTTTTATGTTGGGCCTCTTGGCTTCCCCTGTCCCTGGTATGATCTTTGCTGATGGGGAGATGATGGGTAGAGCAGGTTTAGGCCAGAAGATCAGGAGTTCCATTGTAAAGAAATTGAAGGTGAAATGTCTGCACTTGGCTGGATAGAGAAGTGAGCTGCTCGTTAGAGTGCTTAGGTGCAAGTCTCTCCAGAGAGATGGCTAGTTGTAGATTTGCACGTTATCACCTGCATAAGGAGTCAGTTTTATAGACAGCCACTGATGTTTTGATATTTGCTTTTATTATACATTACTATGCAGAGACATAGTTAGACCATGTATATGTGTGTAGTTATTTATTTATTATTGAGATAGTTGTAGATTACCGCATAGTGGAATGAAACAATACTAAGAGGTTCTTTGTACTCTTTTCCCAGTTTCTCCCACTGGTAACATTTTATAAAACAGCAACATAATATCACATTGACATTGATATTGAAACAATCCATCTGTCTTACTCAGACTTCTCCACTTGCATTTATACTCATTTGTGTTTGGGTAGGTGTTTAGGGTTTGTTTGGGTTTTAGGGTTTTTTGTTTGGTTGGTTGGTTTTAGATTTTATTTATTTGGGAGAGCAGGAGAAGGAGCAGTGGTCTCGTGCTGAGCACGGAGCCTGACACAGGGCTCGATTGGAGGATCCTAAGATCGGGACCTAAGCCAAAATCAAGAGTCAGTGGCTTAAATGACTGAGCCACACAGGCGCCCCCCTGGTGTTTAGTTCTATACAGTTTTTCACTTGTATAGGTTCATGTATACACCACCATAGTCAAGACACCGAGCAGTTCTAATTAATCCTTTTATAACCCTTCCACGCCTCTGTACCTTATAGATAGGTAGGTAGGTAGGTAGGTTGGTAGGTGAGTAGAGTTATATAGATATATATAGATAGATTGGTTGGGTTTGGTTTTAGTTAGCATTCTTTTAAGTTTTTTAAGTTATGCTAAAATATAAAAAATACACAAAATTTACCATTTTAACCGTCTCTCAGGTGTATAAATCAGTAGTGTTATGAGTGTATCAGCGTACTGAGAACTCACTATTGTGGAACCAATCTCCAGAACTTAGTCATTTTGTGAAACTAAACTATATACACCTTAAGCAACAACTCTTCATTCTCCCTACCCCCAGCTCCTGGCAACCACCACTCTACTTTCTGTCTTTATGAATTTGACTGCTCTACAGACCTCATCTAAGTGGTATCATGTATTATTTGTGACTAGCTTATGTTAATTACAACATTTTCAGGGTTCATCCATGTTGTAGAATGCATCACAATCTCTTTCCTTTTCAAGGCTGAATGATACTCTGTTGTATATATTATATATATATACCACAGTTTGCTTATCCATGCATCCGTCAGTGGACACTTACATTGCTTCTACTCTTGGCTGTTGTGACTAATGCTGCTATAACACGGGTGTACAATATCTCTTCAAGACCCTGCTTTCAGTTCTTTTGGATATATACCTGGAAGTGGAATTGCTGGACCACAGGTAATTCTGTTTTTCATTTTTTAAGGAATGCCCATACTGTTTTTGATAGCAGCTGTGACATTTTACCCTCCCACCAGTGGTGCACAAGATTCCATTTTCTCCACATCCTCACTAGCACTTGTTACTCTCTCTCTCTCTCTCTCTCTCTAATGGTAACCAACCTAACAGATGTAAGGTGATAATCTCATTCTGGTTTTGATTTGCATTTTTGTGGTAGCTAATGATGTTGAGCATCTTTTTACATGCTTGTTGGCCATTTGTATATCTTCTTCGGAGAAATGTCTGTTCAAGTCCTTTGCCCATTTTTGAATGGGTTTTTTCCTGTTTTCTGTCATTGAGTTTTAGGAGTTCTCTGTGTTTCTGAATATTAAAATCTCATCATATATATGATTTGCAAATATTTTCTTCTTTTTTATGGGTTGCCTTTTTATTCTGTTGGTAGTGCCCTTTGGTGGGCAAAAGATTTTAATTTTTAAGAAGTACACTTTGTCTATTTTTACCTCTTAATGCCTGTGTCTTTGGTATCATGTCTAAGAAACCATTGCCAAATCCATTGTCATTAAACTTTCTCCCATGTTCTCTTGAGTTTTATAATGTTAGGTTTTACATTTGCATCCTTGATCCATTTTCAGTTAAATCCTTATATGGCATAATGCTCTAGCTTCATTCTTTTGCATGCGGGTGTTCATTTTTTCAGCCCCATTTATTGACAAAACTGTCCTTTTCCCATGGACTGGTCTTGGCGCCCTTGTCAGAAATCACTTGACCACATGTGCAAGGGTTTATTTCTGTGCTCTCTATTCTGCTATGCTGATCTATATGTCTGTCTTATGCCAGTACACACTGTTTTGATTACTGTAGTTTTGTAGTTAGTTTTGAGATCAGGAAGTGTAAGACTTCAACTTTTGTTATTTTCCAAGATTCTTTTAGCTATTCAGGGTCCCATGAGATTCCATAAGAATTTATAGGATGGGTTTCTATTTCTGCAAAAAATGTCATTGCTGGTTTTTGTTTTGTTTTGTTTTGTTTCAAGTGAACTCTACCCCCAACACAGTGCTGGAACTCAGAACCCTGAGATCAAGATTTGCGCGCTTGGTACCGACTGAGCCAGCCAAGCACCCCATCACTGTAGTTTTGATAGGGATTGCATTAAATCTGTAGAGCTTTGGATATTGTTGACATCTTAACAGTATTAAGTTTTCCAGTTTATGAAGACAAGAGTTTTTCCTTTTATTTGTGTCTTTAATTTCTTTCAGCGCTGTTTTCTAGTCTTCAGTGTACAAGTCTTTAGCCTTCTTGGTTACGTTTATTATTTCTAAGTATTTTTTTATTCTATTTTAAATGGAATTGTTTTCTTGGTTTCTTTTTAGATTTTTTCACTTGATGTACAGAAATGCAACTAATGTTTGCTGATTTTGTGTCATTCAATTTTACTAAATTTATCCTGTGGACTCTTCAAGGTTTTCTGCATAGAAGATCATGTCCTTTGCACCCACCTTATATTTTAATATTCTTTTGTAATTTTTTTCACTTAATAAATGTTTCAAACATTTTCCCATGTTTCATTTTTTGTTACAAATTCACCAACATTTGTTAAAACCAAGTATTAATGGGCTGTATAGGATAAGCGTTTCCAGGAACAATGTACAGTGGGCAAAGGGCTCAGGTTCCCCTAAGCTTCCATTCCAGCAGTATGTACTCACAGATGTTCCAGTTGGATTTGCCCAGTGAGCTTTCAGAGCATAAAGACTCAAAGACAGGAGGAGCACAAACCAAAGATCTGAAGGCCACTGAGAGTGCCAGCCATTCTTGTTTGGGCCCTCCCTGCTTCTCTTTGGCCAGTGCTCTCGGTTCAGACTAAGTTCCACATTTGGGCCTCCTCCAGGAGTCTTTTCCCCAGATACCAGGGAGGAGGATGCTGTCTGACCATGCCCTGTCAAAATTCAGCTTCTGTACCTTACTTTTTATTCCTGCCAGAGGGAGAGCATTCACACTGCAGTTGTCGGATCAGCAACCCCCAGGCAGGGAACATGGCCAACTATCACAGTTCTAGGGAGAGAGTGACAGGAGGGTGCTCTGTGTGGTCTGAGGAGGGGTGCAAGAAGGTGTCCAAGAGGGGTCACCTGAAAGCAGGTCCCCAAGGAGAATGGGCTTTGGTAGGTGTGCAGGGAAAACATGCCACTTCATTCAGAGGATGTGAAATTGCCTGGTGGCTCTAGGGCCTAGGGAGTGGATTAATTTCTCTTTTGTCTCTGTTTTTAAAAAACAAAAATGAAGATTTTATTTATTTATTTGACAGAGAAACAACAGAAGCAGAGGAAGGGTCAGAGGGAGAAGGAGAAGCAGGCTCCACACTGAGCAGGAATCCTGATGCAGGCCTTGATCCCAGGACCCTGAGATCGTGACTGGAGCCACCCAGGCATCCCTTGTCTTTGTTTTTGTACAAAGAAAGGTGGAATGCAGGAAACAGTTAGTAATTCATCTTTAACATTGTGCCACAGGAAAAGTTATCTAACTAATCAGGCCATAGATCCTTTTCCTCTACTCTGCCTCAAAGAGCCCTTTAGAAAAAGGAGGTCTGTTCCTACTGCGGGTATGTGAACTGCTGTATTCCTTAGACTGAAGAGTCTAGTGCTGGAAAGAAGTAGGGAGCCAATACCATGCTGGTGGCTTTGAGTAGCGATATTTCATCAACTCTGTGGCGCATCTCTACAGAAGGAAACATTACCCCAGTCACACCTTTCACCAAAGCACATTATGATCTCAGAAATGTTCACATGTGAAATGTGTGCATCTTCGAAGCAATGTGGCACAGCATCTTAATCTCTCTGAGAAAGTACTTTTAAGGGTGACGGGAATTCCACACCATTCAGATTGGAAAACTGGTATTTGGAGGCGTTCAGTAACTTACTCAAGGCTGCATAGTTGTTGAGTAGCATGGCTAAGAATTCTACCCAGGCATGTTCATTGTTCATACCCAGGACTGTTCCCAGCCCTTGTTTCTGCCTTCCTCTGGAGCCTTGAGGCCCCCTCTGGTCTTAACAAAAGCCCATGCTCCACGCAGCTATGTGGAGCTGAAATGTGAATCTGACCTTAGCATTCCCTTGCTTCAGAGGTAGCTGTAGAGGAAGGTCTGTGTTCCTCAGCGGTGTCTTGCTAGGCCCTACCCCTCCTCCAAGCCTCCTCTCCCCACATTCTGCAGCAGCTTGTCAGAATTATTCTGTATTCTATGCCATGTCCCCAATGCCTGAAATTCCCTTCCCTACTCTTCTGGCTGACTCCTCCTCAGACTTTGGGACTCACTTCTGTTGTGATTTCTGTAGAAAGCCCAGGGTGAGTTAGGTAGCTTTCCACCTGTGCAGACACCCATCCCTGGGAGCTTCCTGAGGGCAGGGCTGAACCTTTATTGGCTTTACCTTTCCTCTGCTTAGTCCCATAGCAGGCTCATAGACAACCACAAAGGTGGATGGATGAGAAAACATCCCATCGATGCTATGAGTGGGTGTGGTGGGGAAGACTTGGGCTGTGATGGGTACCTGTGCAGCGAAGCCCCTCTGCTTACCTAGGCTCTGCTCTGTGTGCTCTTGGGGAGTCAGGTTTGTTTCTGACTTGCATGTAAGTCATTTTGATGTGCTTCTTGGGGGGCATATAATACAATGTCTCACAACTTAACAGAACTGAAAAGCCCTCCTGTGGCCAGGTGCATGCTCCCCACTGATGGATGGCCTTCTCAAGACTCTAGCTGAGTCAGCTAGAACTTTTCTGGTGAAAATGACAAATATGTAGCTCCAGTTGCCCTAGGCAGGAAACCGAATGAATTAGCATAACAAACTACCCCTAACCTTGCTGGCTTAAAACAATAGCAATTTTATTATTTGTTTGTGATTGTGAAACCTGGCCAGGCTCAGCAGGGACAGCTCATCTTAGTTTTGCACTGAATCTGCTGGGATGGCTGGAGCAGTTTGGGGCCAGAACAGTTCACCCTGGGTCCTGTTTCAGGGCTCTCATTCTCACTGTTGTCTGGATTCTTTGACCCTTTGACCCTGGATTCTTTGGCCAGCTTGGGGGGTCTCAGCACAGTGGCCTCAGGGTACTTGGACTTCTTACATGGCAACCACCTGATCACTGGAGCCAGACAAATGCCACAGGGCTCTGGCTTCCTCCAGAGGGCAAAAGTTGAACTGCTGGACCTTCTTTAGGCTTAATCTCAGAACTGGAGCAGCATCACTTCAGTCACATTCTCTTAGTTAAAACAGATCACAGAGCCAATCCAAATTCAAGGAAAGGGAAGCATGCAAGGGCAGGAGTCCTGAGAGATGTGTTTCACCAGAACCTAGCCAAGTAGCAGTCTCCCCAGGCCTTGGGACTGAGGTGTCCGGGGTGATCGAAGCTCAGTATAGCAAGTCCAAGGCCTCGTCCAGGTCATCAGGACCAGTTGCACATGTGTGCATAGCTCTCACTCTCCCTCTGACTCCCTACTTCACCTTTCACCTGTGGGCTTTGAATCTCTTCCCTCCAGGCAGTGTCATCAAAGGCCTCCCAGCATGTCCAGGCATGTCCCTTGCCAGCTTCACGTGAAGGGGCAGCACATTGTATACTTAAAGCTGAGCATCCAGTGTGCCCCCTCAAGCTGCATGACCTTGGGCAACTTCCCTAAGTTTTGTGCCTCGGTTTCCCCCTCTGTCAAATGAGGATGTCAGAACGATCCATTGCACCGGGTGGTGTGAGATTTAGAGAATACCTTGGACTGTGCTGCCTGCGTGGCTTGAGGGACCACATCAGACGCTTAGTAGAGTATGTCATGGACTGGGAAGGAGAGCTCCACAGGGCTTACCCCACTGTTGCTCTGCCTCTCCCAGAAGGAGTAGCTGGCTGGCATCTACGAGGACTGGCCCAACTCATTCTCAGCACTAGAAGCCATGGTCTGCACAGCTCATAGCCCTAATTGTCCTTTCTTTTTTCTTGAGGCTTCCCTGTCAGGCACTTGTCGTGCCCCAGATGGTCAAGAAACCCACTTTCTTGCTACTGCTTCCCTCCTAGGTCCTCATCCTCTGGGAAAGCATGGCACATTCTCAGCAGCAGTGTGTCAGGCTCTCTGGCTTAACACACGAGACAACCACCTGACCCAGCAAGGGCATGGTGTGCCATTGTAGGTCTGAGTGCATAGGCACAGGAACACCAGTGTTAACACTTCCAGTCTTTTTTACCTGTATTCTCAGTCCCTACCTTCTTTTTACCTACTGTACATAGTTTTCTGGATTCTTTTGAAGGCAAAAATGGGGCTAATTAGGGTCTGCCCATCTGGACTGTGGAAGAATAGCAATAGCTCTCTCTCCTCGCGTCCTTGTAAGTGCGCTCCACTGCTGGTTCTGGCTCCTTCCAAGCTATATAGAGTGCCAAGCTGTTTTGGGGCTTGTCTTGGGAATCCTTGGAGTGAATGCTCAGGGCAGACCAGGGCTGAATTTCCCGTATGTTTGTGCTCCAGGAAGGCAATCAGTAGCAGCTTGGCTAAACTTGACCTGTCACTGTAAAGCTCTGGCTCTTAGGTGTGGACCTGGAGGTGACTGATGGTCTGGGGAACCTGGCTAGAGCTGCCAGCATGGCAGGGTCCTGCTGTAGCAGCCTTTGTTGTTTTGAATTTTAGTAAGTAGTAGAGATGAAATAGTATGTGATGCGATTTCCAACTTTGCTTGGGTTTCTGCTTGTTCTCTGAGACAAAATAGGGCCCTTGCATTTGGGACACCTGCTTGCTAGTGTCCTTACACAGCTGTTTCACCCTACTGTGTAATGACAGGAAGGAGAGCACATTTCTCCTTGTCTGTGGAAGCTCAGGCTCGATTTGCCTGTTAGGGGTATGGCTCTGTGGAAGAAGATAAAGTAAGCTGTCTATTCCTTGGGGCCCACGCTGGCCATTGCCTTTTTGGGTACCAATATTTGATTTTCCGTATTTGGACAGTAACCCTGGCAAGGCTTTCAGCTGTTAGGCGCCACCGCCTGCCCCTGCCCCACCCTGCCCTGTCTCCACTTGCCATCATGTGATTCTAGAGCTGGTAGCCCTCCTTCTGGTGTCCATGCCAACTCCTCTTAGGTAACGGAGACAGCATCCTTAACCAAGAGACTCCTTGGCAACAGCACCTTGTCTGTATTAGTGATTGCTGACGTTCAGTCTATTGTCATGCATCTGATTTGTCACTGAATAAATGTTACTGAGCCACCACTCATCAGGCCTTTGCTAGAAGCTGAGGATATGGTGATAAACTTGACAACAATTGACATGCCACTCTTAGCATGGAAGCAGACTGGTTAGCCTGACAAATGCCACAGGGACCAGGCCCCAGCAACACTTCAGTTTGCTGGGTTTCAAGCTGTCATGACGCCTTACCAGTCTGGTCCACCAAGCTAGCCACACCGCTTCATGGGCCCTTGGTGTGGGTCTGCACCCTGTGGGGACTCCAGGAGCTAGTAGCTACAGTTCTTCCCCCTGGAGGGACTGAGCATCCAGTTGAACAGAGCACATCCTCTGAAGGAAGTTCAGCCATAGGAGAGGCCAAGAAAGCTGACTCTCCACAGACTTCGAAGCAACACAAATATATAGGAGGGCTTTTGGAAGCAGAAGAATGAGGGAAGTGATAACTGTGGTCTTGGTCAGCTTCTGGTCCTACCCAGCTTCAGCAAGGCAGAAAGGCCAGGGTTCTTGTGTCCAGGCTGCCAGCCAAGTGCAGGTCCATGGGATGGAGTGGTAGCTGAAGATGTAGCTCTGTAACTCAGAGCTGCTGTCATAAACAGCTCATAGCTTTAACAAATGTGTGTCCCCAGAATGTGGCCAGCTACTGTCTATTGGACCTCTGTGCAAACGCTCAAGCAATCTTTGGACTCAGTTCTAATGACAGAACGCTTTGTTCCCCTTTGAGACTCAGCTATTTAATGTCACTTGGAGAGTCTTCCAGCAGTTTCTACTTTAACTAAAACTGTTAGATCATTCCACTCTTAGAAGGAATTTATCGGCAGCCTATTTTTTCTTCCCAGGAGCAGCGATTAGAGATATTACTCATATAACCACTGTTTCAAAAATTTTGACTTTGTTGCTATTCTCCAGTGAATACAAGCCAAGATAGATGTTGTGTGTGTTTTTTTTCCCTTTGTTTCCAGGAAAGCCAATTTTTTCAGTTGATATTCACCCTGACGGGACCAAGTTCGCAACTGGAGGACAAGGTACGTTCACAGAGTAACAGAAAGAGCACGCACAGTCCTGACACCTTGCTCTGCTTCTCCTGGTTGCCCACTGAGCTGAAGATAGAATACTTTCTTTTTTCAGTATGGATATGACTCCATTTAAAATGTACAATTATAATCTGTTATTTCAAAACCCTTTTTTTTTTTTTTGCTCTAGGGTGCTTGCTCCATATAAATATTTCAGTAGTGGGTGTATCTTTCTAATTCCTATTCATTGGGTTAATATTCAAATCATTTTGCATTCCCAAATCCCAGCTTATTGAAGGTGGCAAGTGGCAGGTGGTCCCATGGATAGATCCCCAGCCCTTGAGGCCAAGGTTGGGTCCTCATCTTCGTTCTGGCAGTACTTTCTCATCTGAAAAAGGGGAAGAAGTGGTTAAACTAAAACTATTTGAGTTAGTCATGTAGTTATGAGGCCTTTTCTGGGCTCAGAGGAATTCAGCTAAGTTAGAGAAGTATGCTGTGGGCAAGTAAAAACGCCTACGCCATTTGAAAATACGGCCCATAGTAGTATTAGCATGCTTCATCGGTGTTACAGTGTCACAGTAACAGTGCTGCTTGGAAAGATAGTCATTTTTCAGGCCAGGACACCAAGATGTATATATGGTGGAACAAGGTGGCATTCCCACAGATCTCAGCCCCCGACAGCTTCACTATAGAGCAGCGTCTTCCTCTGGCCAAGGCCTTCCTGGACAGCACCTGAAGAGTGCCTCTGTGAGTTCCAGGCCCTTGGGCCAGGTGCTACAGGGTGGGTTGCCTATGAGCTTCCTGCTGCAAGGGTATGCAGGGGACCCTTGATCTCCTTCCAGCACATTACGGACTGCACCTGGAAGGTACCCACTGACGTCATCTATGACTACTGCACTAAGCTGGGGGACAAGGTTTTTTTCCTCATCCATAAGAAGACATACCTTCCTACCCTTCTCAGTATGTAGTATGGTCAAGAAGAGCTGTTTAGGAAATATTTTTATATACTGGCCAATAGGCAGTTTCAGGTATGCCTTATGATAATTCTGACATGTCCATTTGTAGGCATTTATTGGTGTTTCTTCCTCTGTAATAGTTAAATGAGGGGCCAGACTTTCATCAGTTATCAGTAGGTGAGAAGCTTAGAAAGAAAAATCATTGCAAAAGAAAAGAAAAGATCATTGCCAAAATGCATAGATAATTTTTTTTTAAAGATTTCTATTTTATTTATTTGACAGAGATCACAAGTAGGCAGAAAGGCAGGCAGAGAGAGAGGAAAGGAAGCAGGCTCCCTGCTGAGCAGAGCGCCCGATGCGGGGCTCGATCCCAGGACCCTGGGATCATGACCTGAGCCAAAGGCAGAGGCTTTAACCCACTGAACCACCCAGTCGCCCCCATAGATAAATTTTTTAGCTGGGTTTTATATCACCTTATGATCCAGGATCCCTAAATGCCCTCTTTTGGTTGCTCTCCCATCTATAGGTGACAGCAAAGGGCAGATAAGAAGATAATGAGCCTTTTTTCCTGTATACAGGGCACATTTCATTGAGACGTGGGTCTCAAAGCATCCAGTCAGCTCTAGGGGCTGCCCTTGACTCCAGGCAGCACCTGAAAAGGGATCAAAGTACTGGCAGAAATGTGCTGTTGCCCTTGGTTGCTAAGGTTCCCATGCACAAACCTGAAAGGGTCCTGGGACATCAGTTTTTCCAGTCTTCAACTTACAGATGAGGAGTCTGGTTCGTGGGCAGGGATGAGGACCTTCTAGGGACTCCTGAGGGATCTATTGTAGAGGACAGACTAGAGCTCAGTCCCCTCCTGATTTCTAGTCCAGAGTTCTTTTCAAAGTCAGGTTGGCTTCCCCCTACTACTAAATCCATATGCTTTTTGACCCCCTTCAGCACTTAATCTTTCTTCATTTCTTTTCTGTAACTTAATGATGCAAATTTAGTCTCCTCCAGTCTAGTCCATTATGATTTATGAAAGCTAAGTGAAGACTGTGTCTCAGAGTTAATATCAAATTTCTACTTATTGCACATTGAATTTTTTCTGCTCCTTCATTCCAGGACAGGATTCTGGGAAGGTTGTGATCTGGAATATGTCTCCAGTCCTCCAGGAGGATGACGAGAAGGATGAAAATATTCCCAAGATGCTTTGCCAGATGGACAATCACTTAGGTATTACAGAGTGGCCCTTTGCAGGCTTTGCGTGTTGGCAGAGTGCCCAAGGTTAGCACATGTGTTTGTAATTAGAAAGATAAGGCCCCGTGCGGCGGTAACTCCCCTCGGCCTGCTGTCTGAAGGCACAGATGTTGGCTGCACACCTGGGTGAGTTATTCGGCAGAAGACTCGGCCCGCCCACAGAACCATCTTTGGACAGTCTGCAGGTACCTCTGGTGATTTCCTGCTCATGAGTCGTTACTGCCTGATTCCATGGGGCTTTGGGGCCAGCGACCTGGAAGCAGTAGGGTTCTGGGGAAGGGTGTATTAAAGACAACTCACCAAAATGTCTCAGATTGCCACAGTGTCACTCTGAGGCCCTCTGCCAGGATCCTTTTGATGGTCGGACAGTGTCGTGGTTTCCTTTCCTATATTTAGTGCCTTAGGTTCCTGCTTCTGAGCATCAGAGTGACTGTATCTGGCTCTGGTTTCCAACCTAGCTGCCTTCACTGAGATGCTCCATTAACAGCTATGTCCCCTTCCTTAGCTCTGTGTGTTCTTGCTCTCCCAACGTGCCTCAGTGCCCTCTGACTTGGAGCACAAGTCACTCGCAGGCCATGTGTGGGCTACAACTTGGATAGTGTCCCTTGTATTGCAGGGTTCCCAAAGGCCGAGCTGTGAGTGCTCCCAGACGCTCTCACCCATGAGGGGCCTAGGAGGCATTTCTGCTGGTCTTAATTTATAAGTGCAGAACCAATCAACCTGTAGTGCTGACAAGTTTGGAAAATCCAAATTTAAAAAGGCCACAGATGGGATGAAGTCAGAGTTTTATGCTCTAACAAGCTGCTCCCCTGAAAGTTTTGTGAAGGGCATCTCAGCCTTTTTAGTACATGCCCTCATTTCAGGACTTCTCCCTGCTCAGGAACACATCTCATCATGAGATAGCCCTTTTGAAATAGAGATTTAGTTACACGTTTTCATGGAAACCACCTCCTGTTGATTGTTTCGTCCAGCACTAACACTTCTCAGGTTATGTAGACTTCCCCTCGCCAAACTCTGTCCTGATCATTTGTTATTACAGTACAAGTAGGATAGTATTTAATCTGGATTGTTCTTCTGGGACTCACCCACAGTGGATGCCTTGAATAGTTGAGAGAGAATAGGTTTTATAAACCCTTTGCATCTTGCCAGACTCTGCATAAAGCAAATGGGCATGACTATTGGATTTTCATCACCCTATTTTTTTTTCTTCCCAGCATGTGTGAACTGTGTGCGGTGGTCAAACAGTGGGATGTATTTAGCTTCTGGGGGAGATGACAAACTGATTATGGTGTGGAAGCGGGCTACGTAAGCATCATTTTCCTTTCTTCACATTTTATTTTTAGAAGCTTCTTTGCTGGTCTTAATCACAGTCACCTTTCCCCATTCTGGCACTGAAGTCCCTAGAGCTCCAAACTTCCTGAGTAGCAGGAAGCACACATAGGCCTGGAGCCTCTGGGGCCTGACTAGGTCTTTGAGAAGCCACCCACCTGCCTGGAGACCTACTCAGTCGCCCCCTCCCAGGGCTGCAGCATTTCCATCTGAAAAGGAATATTAATCCTTTCCATTGCTGACCTTGGTAACTTTGTTTTGCTCTTCAAATGAAATTTCCCAACATACAGAATAGGTTAAAGTCAAAGTGCTCTGATGGAATGGGGGGGTGGTATCTGGAGCCTGCCCTCTTTGCCACTCACCTCATTCTTTGTCAGCCCCACCCTGGGACTCTAAGGAGCCCCCTTTGAAAGTGCCTGCTCTGTACCCATAATGAACTAACCATCACATAGAAAACTTTTTCTTTAAACCTAGGCAGAGTGTCTCAGGGTGGGTCCTGGGAGCCTGTTCCATAACCAGCTCCCCAGGTGACTCTGGGAGCTAGTCAGACTAGGGAACCAGACCCTACCCTGCTGCTTAGCCAGAGTGGCCCTTTGGCTGTGGCCATGAGAGCAGAGGCGTGCTATCTCCTTTGGCCCACTCAGTGAGCTCCTTCTGTGAGTTGGTAAAGAGTTGTGGGAGCAGAGTGTGTTAACAGAGGCTCTGTCTATCAGTGGTGTCAGCACCACCTCCATGGGGACCTACCCGACTGCTTGCATGGCAAGCAGTTAGTACCCGGGCTTTGACTGCTTTGCAAGACAGCTTTAAAAAGACTGTTGGCTTTGCTGCTTTAGTCAATATAAATAATGAATTTAGTAGATAATTTGGGAATCTGAAAAAGTATGTGAAAATCACCATCCAAAAAAGCCATGATTAATATTTTGGTATTTTTCATGTGTGTCTTTCTGATCCATTTTCCATGCATAGATGATATTGATATTACATGTATTTTCTTTTCTTTACATAGTGATATCTTCATATTGTATAGGATGTCCTGTGGCCTGCTTCTTTCATTTAATTATATTTGGTGAACATTTCCCCATACAGTGGATAGTCTCTTACCACAAGATTTGTGATGGCTATTTAGTATTTCATTAAGTGCATGGAACATAACTTACCTAATCAGTCCCTTTTGTTCAACAATTTGATGCTTTCTAGCCATTGTCTGGTTTGCTTTGTTCTGTCTGCCATGATAAGCCATGCTGCAGTGACATCTCTGTGCCGTGCCTCGAGTATGCTTGGAGTGCCTTTCTGACTCCTCTTTCACACAGGTACATCGGCCCCAGCACCGTGTTCGGCTCCAGTGGTAAGCTTGCCAATGTGGAGCAGTGGCGATGTGTCTCTATCCTCCGGAGTCACTCAGGCGGTGAGTGGGGCTGCCTTTTGGGATGGGCAGCCCTGGCAGCTGTCTGCAGTCAGCAGCAGCACCTCCATGGCCTGGTGGACTGTTTTGGTCCTTATAGCAGCCTTGCGTCTGGGCCATCCCTCCCCATCACCATCGGTCACACCCTGCCTGTCCCTCAAGGTCTGTGCAGTCACTGTCCCCACTGCCTGCCTCCAGCTGCATTCAGTGCCCCCACTCCTGCCCTCATTGGGTATATGTTTATATCTTCAATGTAGAACTCCCCACGTTCTGCCGTTTATCCTGGTGAACTGAATCACTACCTCATCAATGGATCACTAAGTCTGTAAGCACACTTTATTTATTCCACAGAAACCAGCACACATGAAAAGGGGCCCGATGAAAAGTTTTTTACCTGACCTTGAGTATATTTGAAAAGTGTTTAATGGACTTGAAATGGAAAGGGACACATTTTACAAATTTACACCAAAGAAGAGGAATGTCATTCAAGAGTAGTTAAAAGCCATGTGTTGTACAGTCAGATGCCAGGGTGCTAGAGTGACTATACCTTGGAAAGCCTGTGGTCTAGCCAAAGAATGGCCTGAAGCATTTCCCAGACAGGGAGAGCAGAAGCCAGAAAGGCCTGGTGCACATGGTGGGTCAGCAGCATTTCACCACAGCTGGATCTTTACATACAAGGCAGGGAGTAGTACAGAGTGGAGCTGGCTAAGTGTCAGGGGCCAGGTCATAGAAGGTTTGTGTTCCCTGTTAATGAAGGTGGCCTTTATTGTGGAAGAGATAGGGAGCCTTTAAAAGATTTGAGATGTAAGAGGGAGATCATTCTGATAGGTATGTAGAAAGGAGCTTGTTTCAGTGGTTCAGATGAAAACTGTAAGGGCCTGAACCAGGCCTGGGATAATTGGGATGGAGGGAGAGACTGACTTGAGAAATTCTTAGGACAAAGCAGGGGAGGGATGAAGGAGAGTCCTAGCTGGTGCCTGCATAGCCGGTGGTGTCCTCTCTCAGACTATATCGATAGTGGGCTTATGAGGATGGATACCAATTCATTGTGGGATGTGCTGAGTCTGGGGAGTGGGGGCAGGGAAGAATGTCACAAGATTTGGAATTGAGCCTGGAGCTCTGGGAGAAGATGGGGCAAGAGTGAGTGGTTTGGAAGGCATCAGCCGTAATCCACTGACAGTTTATGCTCTGCAAATACTCTACACACACTTTAAAGGTGAACAGACCCACCTCTTAGTGACCGTAGATTAATTCCACATTTTTGAAAGCTGGCAGAGTAGTATTGTATACTTGTTGATAACCATAAAAATGTGTAACTTAACCTCGCTTACTCACAGTTACTCAAAGCAGAGTCTAATTGGACTCCTCTGGAACTTGGAGAAAGTGTCCATGCAGGTGTTCAAGTGTGGGGTGGGGCCTCAGTGAGGCCTTTGTTGGGTTCCCTACCCTGAGACTTGGGCTGAACCATAACTTCAACTTCTCTCCATACCCACCATCCCAGGGTTCTCCTTTACCAGGAAGTAGGGTTGCCCACTTTCAGCAGGGACACCCATTTCTTGTTCAGTGGTCCTGATAGCAGTTATGGGCAGAACTCTTAAAGAAGAAAAATCAGTGAAAACGCAAAAATAAATAAATAAATAGAAAGCACTGGGTCTTTGAAAGCAGAGTGTGAAAAACATATACTTTGGCATATTTAATTGGGGAGTGAGGGTTGGAAGAAAAAAACCTAGAAGAAATTAGAGGGAATGGGGCTAGAAAAACGTTTAACCTAGAGGAAAAAGTTACCACGGAGTACAACATAATATTTATTAAACTAAAAAAAAAATGCTAAGAGAAGTAAAATTTTCTAGAAAATACAAATTTTCAGAATTGATACCATAAGGTTAGGAAAACTTAAAGTAGTAACCAGTGAAAAAATTGGAGTCCTCATAAATGCTTCCTGATCCTAATTTATTTTTTGATTTGTTGATGCGGGGTTTTTTTCAAGTTTTTAAGAAAAATTATTCCAGGTTGTAGAAATATTTATTCCTTTTTTTTTTTTTTTTAAGAATTTTTTAGGTACTTTATTCTTCTTAAGATTTTATTTCTTTATTTGTTGGGGGGAGAGAGAGACAGAGAGCGAGAAAGCACAAGCAGGAGGAGTGGGAAGCAGAGGGAAATACAGGCTCCCTGATCAGGAAGCCTGATGTGGGACTTGATCCCAGGACCCTGAGATCATGACCTGAGTTGAAGGCAGACCCCTAACAACCGAGTCACTCAGGCGCCCCTAGAAATATTTATTCTTCAAAGGAAGCTGTGACCCTGGGTTCCAAAAACCTAAAAAAAAAAATAGTAAAACAAAAGCTTAGACGAATACGAAAAAAGAAAAACCAGAAACATAATGCTTGTGAATTTGATAACTTTTTAAAACACTAATTCATTTTGATGAAGTATGATTTATAATGGAAGAATTTTGTGTATTACTATAACAACATACTAGGAGGTTAAATGAGAAAAGACTCTTGGAGCGCCTGGTTGGCTCAGTTGGTAGAGCATATGACTCAGTCTCAGGGTCCTGAGTTCAAGCCCCAAGTTGAACTTGGAGCCTACTTTAAGAAACAAAAACAGTCATCTAAGGAGGTTTTCTGAAAGGGATATGAGATAATTTAGCATCAATTTGTAATAAAAATATTTTTTAAATAGCCATAGGAAGCTATTTCCTTAACATGAAATGTCTTTTTCAAACCAATGGCAAATATTGTAGCACGCAGCTATTAGAACTTAAAAAGCGTTGAAAAGCACCTAGAGCTAATAATGAGTCATTGAGTTGGTCTCATAAGAAAACTTTAAATTGGGACGCCTGGGTGGCTCAGTTGGGTTAAGCAGCTGCCTTCGGCTCAGGTCATGATCCCAGCGTCCTGGGATTGAGTCCCGCATCGGGCTCCTTGCTCATCAGGGAGCCTGCTTCTCCCTCTGCCTCTGCCTGCCATTCTGTCTGCCTGCACTCGCTCTCTCTCCCTCTCTCTCTGACAAATAAATAAAATCTTAAAAAAAAAAAAAAAAGAAAACTTTAAATTATTTACCTTTCGCTAGTAATAGCCAATTAGAATATCTAATGATACAAAGAGAACTCTTATACAGCAGGAAGAAAAATTGTAAATATTCAGGAATACTTTTACCAAGAAATGTGTGAGATCTGTAAGTCTTAAAACACAAACCTTTTTTGAGAGAGCTAAAATGGCCACTTCATAAGTGGAAAGATCAAAAAAAATAAAGACACTATTTTTTTTCCCAAATTCATTTAACAAATATTTATTGAGCACCTGCCATGTTCTGGGTGCTGTTCTACCCTCAGGAAGTTTACATTCTTATAAGAGAGACAGACAACTAGTCACATCAGCAACTAGAAGATAAGTGCCGAGAAGCAAAATGAGATGGGTTTTCCAGGAGTCCTCACTGAGGTGACATCCAACAGGAGACCAGGTGGAGGTGAGGGGACCACTGAGTACACATCCAAAGAGCCTTCCAGGCTAAAGGAATAGCTAGGACACGGCCACTGTGAGGGGCTCTTCTCTGAGTGAGATCGGAAGACTAAGTAGGATTTTGAGTAGAGGAGTGAGGAGGCCTGTGGCAGCTGCATGGACTACAGGCAGCACTGGAGAGATCACTGAGGAGGCTGCTGGCGAGATGGGTCATAGTAGTGGAGGTCAGGAGGAGCGATGATCAGATGGAGAATTCCTGGTGGATGGGATATGGGGTGTGAGATAAGCAAAGGAAATCAGGACAGTGTACCAGACTGTGGTCTGGAGGGTGTCAAGAATGCAGTTGCCATTACCTGATGGCAGGTGTGTAGGTGGGACAGACATATTTGCTGAGGGAAATGTTTAAGAATTGGCTTTGGGGCATGTTTAGTTTGCATTGCCTAGCAGGGGTGTAATTAGCCCTGCTGCATAGGCATTTTGATATGTGAGAGTTGAGTATAGGGGACAAGTGTATGTGGGACTGGAGGCCAAGGGTGGAGGCTGGGGTGATGGGGTGATTTGGAGGTGATAAGGAACCAGTCAGTGAAAAGTGGCTGAGATGGAGAGGAGACCAATTAAGATAGAGAGAGCGTTTGAAGGAGAAGCAATCCAGCAGTGCATCCAATGTTGTCTTGAGGTCAGGTGAGGACTGAGGATACTGACCATTGGACTTGATGACATGGAGGCCACCCATGGCCTTGGCTAGTGCTGTTCAGGCTGGTGCAATTCAGTGGAAGCCTCATTAGAGGGTCCTCAAGGTTAAGACCCAAGAGAGGACAGAGCTAGACTGAACCAGGCTGGGTTTTGGGCACCTGTGAAAACACAGAAGAGTGGAGGGTATGGTAGACTCTAAGCCAAATAGGGAGACAGCAGAAGGCCCATAGCACCTGGAAGCTCTGTTGGAGCTGAGAGGGAGCTGGAAGCACCAGTTGATGGTAGGAGTAAGGGAGGGTTGGCATTCAAACCAGGGAGGAATTACAGTGTGTTGTTTGGGAGAATCTCTGGGCATGACTGGGAATGAATGCCTGAGGTAGCAGAAGCCAAGGTTACTGGAGGAGGAGGCAGAGTTTAAGGATCCAGGAGCCTTGGGTATTAAACAGATCATCCTCCTAGAATCACCAAGAATGATGATTAGAGTATCCGGAATGACAGTGACCAGAAAACACTTCAAATGCAGGAGAGTCTCAGATGTATGTAGATGTGCAAAGAGAAAGAGCGGGAATGGTATGGTCTGAAGACAGAAGCTCCAAAACTGGGGTTAAGGGAGAAAATTAGTGGAAAATTTGTCCATAAATGGCTTTACTATATAACTCAGCAGCGACTCCAAAGGGCACTTGGAAGAGTAAGGAAGGTTACAGAAGAAATCATTCAAAGCTGCAATGATTAAAATGTCATGAGTTTGGGGGCAAAACTAACAACATTGAAGTAGACTACATGTACCTAGGACCTTGGTGTATTATTGTGAAGGAGGCACCAATTATCAGTTATGGGAAGAATTGTTCCCCACTTGTGATAGAATAACCATTATATGGTTTGTAGATGAGGAAAGAGTAAGGTAGAGCCTCCCTAAATACAGCATGTACTGAAATAAATTCCATATGTTAAAGAGAGAAACATTCTAAATAATTAAAGCAGAAGAAAACAGAACTGAATATTCATCAGACCGCTACCAGAGGGAATGTTTTTTAAGGTTAACAGGCAATAAAAGACATCACAAAGGAGAATCACAGATTTTACTATATCAATCTCTTACAGTATAGGAAGATAAACTGTTAGAATTTGCAGCTAATGCCTGTATTATCAGTAGTCCATGGAAATTGCTAGGAAAATCACATCTCCCTTCTGGAATTCCCTCCCAGCTGACCACTTCTCGGCTCTAGGACTTAGGTACCATGGTGAAATTCTGATGTTTACATGTCTGCCCCTCTTGGCCTCTAAGCTCTTAGAGGAGGTTTTTATTCTTCATTTTTTTAGGCATTGCATTGGTGTTTGTTAGACCCGCTGCACAAAAGGCCTCCCAACAGACAGAATATGGGAGCAAAATAGCCCAAGAAGACAACTCTAGACAGATAGAAAAAATCTTCACTTTTATTAGTAAAGTTAAAATATAAAAAATGTACTTAATAAGTTAGAGGGGAAAATCGTAATCCTCAAGATAATAAGAGAATTTTGAAATGGACATTTCTGCTTATAAAAGTGTAAAGTCATAGAGGTTTCTGAAAAGCTGTCTATGGGGTTAAGAGAGTCCAGACTTAGGAAAGTCTTCAGGCATTCTGCCCAGAGTCCACTTTGGGCTGCCAGGCACAAGAAATAAACCAGAGTGTGGAGAATGGCGTACACCCATGTGCTCATTAGCATGAAACCTGGGACTCAGTTAATAGCTCATTAGTTGATAGTCAATAGTTGAATCAGGTCTGTTTATGGACATGGAATGTAGAACTAAACAAGAGGAGCCCTTAGGATCACATAGGCTGTGGGGGTACTAAATGCAGCACACTAGCGCTTATGCAGTGTGAAATACAAATTGCAGTACCTTGTGGAAAAAATTCATCAAGCTGTCCCTGAAGACTGTAAAAAATAGAAAAAAAAAATAGAAGTTTTGAGTATTTTGCTTACACCTTTTTAAAAATCCTATGAGGAGAGGACTAGATAGCTATTAACTTGCTGCTGTGTTTCTGTTTCTTCACCTCACCAGCCATTCTTCTGTACACCTAGCACTGCACCAGGCACAGAGGTTAGAAAAATCACACCTGCACGGCGAGATGGGCCCGGTCATCGTCACCGTCACAGCTGACCTTTATCGATGCCTTGGTGTGTGCCTGGCACCGTGCTACAGCAATTTCCCACATTTAATCCTCATAATAACCCTCTGAGCATAGGGTTGTGGTTTTTTTTTTTTTAATCTGCATTTTATAGATAAGAAAACAGTCACAAAGAATTAACATGAGTGATTGTGTTTAGGGGTTCTCTAGGGAAGGGATATTCTGGTGGGGTCTTGGAGATGAGATCCAGTTTGTGAGGAGAAGGGCCTGAAGATGGCCTCCCACTTATTGGGCAGCTATTGTACTCTGGCTCTGTGCTAGCCATTATGCCAGGAGCGGTGCCTGTAGAGCTCAAAGGGCTCTCAGAAAGGCCCAGTTGGGATCAGAGAAGCAAGCTTAGGGAGCCTGAGGCCACAGTCCCAGCAGGTGTCAGAGCCAGAGTTCTTATATGTGGCCCTAAGTTGTCAGCCATGTCCTCAGTCACCTCCTTTGTGAGGGGTGAGGGAGGTCACTCAGATGCCTCAAATGTCATGACCAGTTCATAAACCTTAGTGGGGAAGTTTTACAGACTGGTTTTTAAGAAGGAGTTTAGTTATGATGATTGCAAGTCAAGTTTCCTCAAACATGAGAGGCTAGGGGCTGCCGGCCAACCTGGCAGACAGGTGTTGCCGAGTGCCCCCCTCGCTGAGTCTGCACACCAGATAAGAGGCTCACCGCCAGCCCTCTGTCTTCCAGATGTGATGGATGTAGCATGGTCTCCCCATGACGCGTGGCTGGCCTCATGCAGCGTGGATAACACTGTCGTCATCTGGAATGCTGTGAAGTTCCCAGGTCTGGACCTCTGACTGGGTGGCAGCATAAATGGGCTGATCATCTGGAGCAGGGTGGGCTCTCTGTCTCCTAAGGCTGGCAGTGACAAGTATGTTGCAGTGAATGGGGATTCGTGCGTCTCATCAGCAACTCAGTTCTTTCTCTCTTCAGTGACATTTGTTTAAGGTTTTAAAAGAGGTTTATGTTAAAGAAAAATAGTAATTGAGGGCTAGCGTGGATGTGCCACAGATCACGAGGGTGATAGGGTGGCATTGCATGTGCTTGGCACCTGGCATTCCCCACTACACACATGCTCTTGAGGGCATGCCTCTCCACCCTCCCCACCCCACTGGGCTCTGGCCTCCACTTAGTTGCCATCTCCTCTCTGAAGCTCTTAAACAGATATAGGCTAACAAAACCAGTTTTGCAAAAGATTGGTATTTCTTATTAATGTGTGTAAAGTCAAAACAGATGGCATAACCTAGCATATCACTGTAGTTGATAACTAGTAAGATACTTTGATTCCTCTTTGGTATCTAGAATATGTTTTGTTCGTGGGCTAAAAAGCATCCTCCGTGAACTAGGCCCAAGTCATTTTCTCTATAAGCCACCAAGATGTGGGCAGGGTGGGCAAGGGGCATTTTCATTGTGGTCACAGAGGGCCAGATTGAGAGTTGGGGTGGCATTTAGATTACAGGTCTCTAGGACATGCTATCTCATACACTTTTGTCCTTTGTGATGACTTACAAAGAACTTTCACCACAGTGCTCCATCCCCTGAGCTGTTAGGCCTGCTTTTAGCTGCCAGGAAGGTTCAAATCACAAATATCGATGTCACAGCACAGGTGGGCATGGCCTCCAGATGGAGAAACCACTGGCAGAGCTGCCAACCACAGACAAGTCAAAGGGGCAGAATTTGACTCTGGCCAAACCTGGATCCCTGCTTGCCTGCCCTTTAGGGGGCTTATGCAGGTTCAGTCAGTATTAGCTGTGGCTAAAGGGAAATCACAATGCCTGCTCCTGGGTGTAGTCCTTCTTTCAAGTTGCTTTTGGCTTGATAGGGATCATATTAGGGGGCTCTTTGCTTGTGCCCAGGGATGGGAGCTGGCCAAGATGGACTCCTGAGATCCCTTCTCTTGGCTAGCCATTCCATAGCCCATGGATTGCAGCTCATGTTTCTATATAGACTCATCATTTTCCCTTAGCTAATGCTTTCCCAATCTCCTCTTTTCCTCCACAGAAATTCTAGCTACGCTGAGAGGCCATTCTGGCTTGGTAAAGGGGTTGACTTGGGACCCTGTTGGTAAATACATTGCCTCTCAAGCTGATGACCGCAGCCTAAAGGTGTGGAGAACGCTGGACTGGCAGTTGGAGACCAGCATCACCAAGCCTTTTGATGAGGTAAGAACACAGCTCAGGGAGTTTGGTCCAGCAGCCTCCCTGGCCTCCATGCACAGACGAGAAGCTGGCTGGGGTCCATACATTGTGGTTGAACCAACAAGGTTCTCTGGGGTGGGCACTGTGGCCCAAAGAGTCAGATGGTGAAAATCTTTCACTTCTCAGACAGTATGAAATGTCCAACTTTGAAGTGAGAAAAAGCTGAAGAGAACTTTAGTGATGCCTCCATAGCATTGTGCCACACAGGTAGAGGAGGCCTTCTCTTTTATTTTTTCCTGACTGTGCTGTGGCTTTACTCACTGACTTGTACTCTGCAGGCCAGCCCACTTCTCTCTTGGATAGTGAAGCAGTACCTCATGCAGAATGTCTGGATGTCAGACTGCAGTGACTTGGGTAGTATTTTACTACCTTTTATTTGAGTTCTTGTTTCATGTGGAATCAGAGTTCAGGGTCTCCCTTATTTGTTAGATATTTCTTAAGTGCCTGCTGTAAGAAGGGTAGTACTGGATAAAGGAAATGAAAGTGGACTGAGATGGAGTCTCTGCCTTGAAGCTTAGAACCTGGTGGGAAAGATAGACTTTCACATCCATTGTGAGTATGGTGATGGAGTTGTCCAGAATGCACAGAAGCAGCCGAGGAGTACTGATTACATCAGAGGAAGGGCTATGAGTAAAGTTTTGCAAGAGGTCTAGACATTTGCCCGTAAGTCAAGGCTGGCTGCAGAAGGAAGGTGGAAATCATGTATGCAGTTTTCCCCAAACCAACAGCACCACATGAGCACTGGTATTCACCCTGCTTAGTCCTGCCCTCCTTAGGAGTATGTGCCCTCCATGTACAGAGGACATGGGCCCTAATGCCTTCTGGAGCTCCTCCTCAGGGTTCCGGCAACCAGGCAGCAGGATCCCACTAGCAGGGTTCCTGGGGCAGCTATGGAGATAGGCAGGAATGTTTGGAATCCCAGTAGGGAGCTGGTGGGACTCCTTAGCCTCGGGTGGGCCTGAGTGGGCTTGAGGCAGCTGTGTCACTGCACTCAAGGCCATGCATCATCCTACCCTTCTCTAGGGTTGTGAGGCCAAGATCTTAATTCCTAAGTCATTCAGGCTGCCCTGGACTGACCTTGAGCTTTAGAGGGCTGTTTTTCTGGCCCATATCATCTCACTTTGCAGGAATAATAATGTGGAGGGATGCCTTGCTTCAGGCCTAGTCCAGATCAGGGGAACAATATCTTTCTGCCATGGATTTAATGGTTTATATGGGCTTTACGAAGTTTTTCTCATTTGCTAGTTAGTAGCACCACCAGTCTTCAGCTGAGGCAGGCTGAAGAAAGCATGTAGCGGCTCATGGTCACTGAATGCATCACAGAGACGGGTTCCTGAAGGTCCACAGAGTTCTTTCTCCACTGAAATGAATGCTCTGCAGATCTCATGTGGTAAGGTTAACATGCTAGGCAGAAGAAAGAGGTCAGTGGCCAGACAGATTTGGCCCAAACAGAACTGACAGAAGAGGTGGCTATTGATCATCTAGATGCCACTGTGTTGTGCTCAGCTCCCATAGGGGAGTATAGGGTGCTGCAGCTCCCAGTCTCACCTACAGCCTTTTTTGTCAGACACCTGGAGGGACTGGAGCGTTAGAGCTATTAGCATAGCCAAAAGCTGGTGTACATGCTCTGCCATCATACATTTATAAATCTGAATTCGACTCTATTCTTGAGGACAGAGTTTTGGTCACACAGTTGGTCTTGAGCTCCTTCCAAGGGCACATGTTTCTTTCAGTGTGGAGGGACAACCCATGTGTTGCGTCTCAGCTGGTCACCTGATGGGCACTACCTGGTGTCTGCCCACGCCATGAACAACTCTGGCCCCACTGCCCAGATCATTGAACGAGAGGGCTGGAAGACCAACATGGACTTTGTCGGGCACCGGAAAGCTGTGACTGTTGTGGTAAGTGTACTTAGCCTCCACCTGGGTGCTGTCTTGCCCCGAGGCTGGGTCACATGTGGGGCTCAGGTGGTGGGCTCTGAGAGTCAGCACATGCTACATTCTTGTTTCATTTTAATTACTTATGTTTCATAATTTTTAAACACATTTTACAAAACCGAATACATACTCACATATTTTAATGAGTTTCACCGAAATCAGTCTTTGATTGGGAACATTGTAGCTCCACACTAGCCTTTTTCCATATTTGGGTCAGGTCCTGTGTACTCAAGCATGGTGGTCCTGACAAGTGCTCCAGTAGCATGTGCCTGCTAAGCACGTGGGCCTATACCCCACCCGTGGCCAGGTGTGGCTGTGAGGCCATGCTGTGGATCACCTGAGTCTGGAGCTGCCCTACCCAATCTTGATATGGAGGGTGAAGGGTATCGGAAGATACGGGCTACTTTTAGTGAGGGTTTTCTCAGCACTGGGCAACCAAAACAAAGTAAATAGGTTGGTGGACTAGGGTTGACAAAAGTGAAGGATCGGGGCGCCTGGGTGGCTCAGTGGGTTAACGCCTCCTCCTTCGGCTCAGGTCATGATCCCAGGGTCCTGGGATCCAGCCCCACATCAGGCTCTCTGCTCAGCAGGGAGCCTGCTTCTCCCCCTCCCGTCTCTCTGCCTGCCTGTCTGCCTACTTGTAATCTCTGTCTGTCAAATAAATAAAAATAAAAAATATTTTTTAAAAATAAGTGAAGGATCAGGGGCACCTGTGGCTCTGTTGTTAAGTGTCTGCCTTTGCCTCAGGTCATGACCCCAGGGTCCTCCACAGCAGGAAGCCTGCCTCTCCCTCTCCCACTCCCCCTGCTTGTGCTCCCTCTCTTGTTGTGTCTCTCTGTCAAATAAATAAATAAAATCTTTAAAAAAAAAAAAAGAAAAGAAAAGAAAAGATGAAGAATCAGCCAGGATCCTGATCTCAGTTTTTCGTGTTACTTAAAATGGGCTAATCTTTCCAATTGTTTAAATTAATAATAAATATTATAGTGGTGCCTGGGTGGCTCAGTCAGTTAAGGATCTGACTTGTGATTTCAGTTCAAGTCATGATCTCATGGGTCGTGGGATCAGGCCCCTCATTAGGCCTGAGATCAATGGGAAATCTGCTGGAGATTCTCTCCCTCTCCCCCTGCCCCTTCCCCCCACACACTGGCTCACTCTCTTTTTTTTCTCTCTCAATCTTTAAAATAATAATAATAAATATTATATGTTGTGACTTAGAATATATATGTTTTATACAAAAAAAATGTTGCTTCTTTAATTTTTTTTGTATTGGAACCCATGTAGGACTTTGTTTGAGCCCAGGTCCTTGTTATGAAAATGATTGAAAATCACTGCTTCAGCATAGCACAATGCTTCCCCATGACTGTCAGGTGGTCCTCATAGGCACTGTAAGAGTGACACTGTGAGATCATGGTACTGATGCCTCTCAGGCAAGTCAGGGTGAGACTCAAGACCATGGTACACACCTCCAGGTTCTATGTTGTCTGGTCTTTATACCTGCCCTCTGGAATTAGAACCCCTATGGGCCAGGCCAGCTGATACCAGGCTCCAGGGAGCCACCCTTCTCCTCAGTTGTCCTGGCTTGGGGACTCCAGTTCTGAGTCTAGAGTTCCTATCCCTTTCAATCCAGGAATATGGCAGGAGCTCTTGGTGTGCTTGCCAAAAGCAGCACCCAGGTTACACTGAGGACAGCCCCCGGTACAGACTTTAGCATGACTTAGCTGGCCAAGTAAGATTATTCAGGGCTAATCAGTATCTGCTAGATAGTTTTGACTCTGAGCATCACTTACAGTGAAGGGGAAAGGATTAATGGGGTAGGTATCTGACAATCCCACCGACCTCTGTCAAGACTTTGTACCTAAAGCCAGGTCCTGGAACTGGCCTTTCTCAGGCCAGGATGAAATCAGAGAGCCGATTTCAGTAGCTCCCATGCCATCAACCTGGCTACAGGCCCAGAAATGGAGAGTTGGTGGAGCCAGCTTCAAATCCTTGTCCCACCACTTACTTATTGGGTAACTTGGCCCACTTTTCCTGGCCTCCCTGAAACTCCATTTCAACCTCAGCAAAATGCCTTCTGGGTAGTGATGAAGATGAAGTCAAGCATGCTGAGTGCCTGGGGCTGGGAGAATGTCATTGTGGGTTTCCCCCAGACAGGCTGGTATTGTGGTATATTTCTGAACCTGGCATGGGGTGTATGCTTGATGCTTAATTAATTATTTTAACATTTGGCTTTAGAAATTCAACCCAAAAATCTTCAAAAAGAAGCAGAAGAACGGGAGTTCTGCAAAGCCCAGCTGCCCGTATTGCTGCTGTGCTGTTGGCAGCAAGGACCGTTCTCTCTCCGTCTGGGTGAGCCCCGACTCCCTCCCCCCAACCCCCCAACCCTCCCCCAAGAGCTTTTGTGGCTCCTGCAGGGGGAATGAGAAGGGGCTGTTGAAGGAGGCGGAGCCCAGAGGCCTGGAAGAGCCACTTTTAGTGGTGCTCAGTATGTGCTTCCACCCTACACCTGGGGTCAGGCCCCCGCGTTACCCCAAGAAGAAGGGAGGACTGAAGACTAGGCTTGGGCCCAGGTAGAAAAGGCCACCCTGAGCCCCAGTCTGAGCAACTCTGTGTCCAGACTCTGGGAATACCCTCACTTGGTATGTTGTGTTTGCTTCCTTTTGGAAAATCTTTCTGTCTAATTATAAAACTTACAGCCAAATAAATAAATAAATAAAATTTAAAAAATAACCTACAGCAAATGCATTCACCTAAAGTATACACCTCAGTGCGTTGTCATACGTGTATGACATACATATATACAGTCTAACCACGAACCTGTAACCCCTCATCCCCGCCCCCACTTGCCCCCAGTCAAGACCCCACTTCCCAACCCCCTTTGGCCAAGGCAACTGCTCCAGTGATGTGTGTCACATCAACAAGTTGTGCAGTTGTGTTGCTTTCACTTGATTTAATGTTGAGATTTGTGTTTGTTGTTGGATTTAGCAATCAATAGTTTGTTCCTAACTGATTTCCCCATAAGCAGAATGGACTTGTTGTGGAGCTGAAGGTTGTCCTCAGGCTGCCTTTATTACAGTTGTTTGTCACACAGAAATGGATTTCTGTGTACACTGTGGTTCTTTTTTCACATGACATTCTTATCGACGTTCTTACTCACATGACATTTCAGAACCTGAACCTTAGTGCTATCATAGGCACTTCCAGGCATGTTCTTCCTGGGCTCCTGCTGGCCTGCTTTGACCAAAACATTCCTGATCCCATTTTCTTAGAATGCTGAGGTCAGGTGTTCACATGGGTTCCAGATTTCTGAGTGGTCTGTAGGCACATTTTTGAGAGAAGAGACAGGGCTATTTTTTTCTGAAAGTAGAATTAGGGGAGGGGCAAGATTCTTCTTATGGATTCCAGGTAGCTCAGATTTCCTCTCCTCAGGACTAGGGTAGCTGCAGCATCTCTTCCCCCACAAAAGCAGCACCTGATGGGAGCCGTGCAGAAGGTGTCCCATCCCAGCCCACCACTCTGTGGCCCCTAGACCTGTCAGCAGGGTGGTCAGACATTAGCATGTGAGCTGTAGGGATGTGGAGATGACACACAGCCCAGCCTTTGAGCGACTAGATACAAGTATGCATGTGGTGAATGTTGTGCAGTCATCAAAGAGAGGTTTTTACGGTGTTTGATGACATACTAATTATGTATTAAATGAAAAGCAAGCACAGTCATCTGCCAAAGAATAAAATATTTGCACAAGATAGACCAGGAGAAAATAACTCAAGTGTTATAGTGGTTAACTGTGGGTCTAGATTCAAGGCAACTTAAACTGTTTTGGTGTTGGTGGACTATCCGCACACACTTTTTAGAATGAGCCCATGTGATGTATGTAGCCAGTTACAGTGAGCTTTGCATTAATACATACCAGAACTCCTTGGGCGGAGATGTCCTGGCTTCTCTCCGAGGCTCTTTTCCTCTCCTGGGTGCTACTTTTGCTGCCTCATTTTCTGCCCAGGCCTTGACATCCTATCCCTGCTTGTAGACCTCTGCACAGGTCATGGCCTTTTTAGACCCACCTTCTCCATTCTTAGTTGTCTATGTATAAATCCATCTCCCCTGGCAGACCACAGTGAGCCCTTCAGACAGGGGCCATACTGAAATGTTTATTTTGGCAAGTTTGGCAAGTTTCCACAGTTTCCACGGCTTGGGATCTTGCTGGTCGCTGTTTGAATAGAATCCAGTATGCCCTATATGTCAACAAAAACTCAGATCAAGACTTCTCGGACTGTTGATGAGCTGAGTGGACATAAAGCAGTGTTCATTCATTTCATTAACTTCTCCTCCTTCTTTTTTTCTAGCTCACGTGTCTGAAACGGCCTTTGGTTGTCATCCATGAACTATTTGACAAATCCATCATGGATATTTCCTGGTAAGATGGATTCTTTTTAAAATGCACAGGCTAGGAAAAGAGAAGCCACATGTTGGAACACGAGGCTTCTGAATGTGATTAGGGTCAGGTAGCCAGGGACTCTCCCCACCCCTCAACCCTCCAAGGTGTGGGAGCCAGACCAGACCCCTGGGGTACTGTTTGCATATGATTCAGAAAAGGGCAACCTGCCCCTGCCATTGGGAGAATGTCTGCTGCTGTGCTCCTTGCTTTGTTGGCATTTGCCTGTAGAAAATACTTCTTAGGCAAACTGGTATTTGGGAAACAGAGAGTGCTATGATTCTGGTTTCACTTCACTTTGTCATTGCATGAACCAGATTAGCACAAGCGTGGAGACACATTTTTTTGCTTTTCAACGACCTCATCTAGATGTATACTTAATGTTTTTTTTAAAGTGATTTCAAAAACAAATAAAAATGAAATTCTTACAAAAGAAGATGAAGTATACTTTGCACATATGCTTAGAATTAGAACTAAAAGATACAAAAAAAAAAAAGAACTAAAAGATACCAGAACCTGCTAGGGCGTGATTGTCTCTCCTGTCCTCACCCTACCAGGGAATGCCACAGAAGGTAATGAAGGGTTTCTGGCATCTGCATAAAGTCCTGCATGTCATCCTCCTGGTCCACCCTTGGGGGTGTGGGTAAGCCCCATAGGCACTTGCTCTCCGGGCTGCTAATGGCCATCTCTTTCAGGACTCTGAACGGGCTGGGCATCTTGGTGTGCTCCATGGATGGCTCTGTGGCATTCTTAGATTTCTCCCAGGATGAGCTCGGAGACCCCTTGAGTGAGGAGGAGAAGGTAAGAGAACATTATACCTTCAGCTAGTGGCCTGAGTGCTGCACCTGCTCTCGGGCCACAGAAATAGCTCTGAGAGGCCCCTTCAGTTGGACCCTCCTCTTAGGATTGTTTCTTAAAATATTATTGGGTATTTGTCTTTTATAGTTCATAATGCTTATCTTCTTTACAGTATAGATTAAAGATGAGACTCTTATTCATGTCAGAAATCAGTTCTAGAGCTAAGAATAAGTTTGGCATCTTTTCTTGAGCTTAGAATTAGCTCCACACTGAAAAGTTTTCCCCCTGGGAGATAGCAGGAGTGACACCCAAGGATGCCTGCTCATGTCACTTTCCCCGTTGTCTTGTAGAGACCTAGTTGCCAAGGTGTATCAACTATAACAGTAATGTTGGTCATTTCTTTTTTTTTTTTTTTTTTTAAGATTTTATTTATTTATTTGACAGAGAGATCACAAGCAGGCAGAGAGGCAGGCAGAGAGAGAGGAGGAAGCAGGCTCCCCGAGAGAGCAGAGAGCCCGATGCGGGGCTCGATCCCAGGACCCTGAGATCATGACCTGAGCCAAAGGCAGCGGCTTAACCCACTGAGCCACCCAGGCGCCCCAATGTTGGTCATTTCTTAGCGCTTACTGCATTCCAGACTCTGGGCCATGCATTTTGCATGTATTATTTTGCATGTATTATTTTGTATGAATTATACAAAAACCTTCAAGGAGGGGCTCATTTTATCAATGAGGTAACTAAGCCTTAGAAAATAGTTTGGCTCTTTGCAGAGACCATACATGACCCTAAGGTTTGAGAACAGAACCGTGACTCACGCCTATAGGCCTCCTTCCCTCTGTGCTTTGCCCAGGACAGGGAGGCCAATGTGCTCTTCAGGGACTTTGGGACAGGCCCTGCTTAATGGACCGTAGATTTAGAAAACAGACATTTCTATAGATGGGTCTTTGATGACACTTAGTGAAATGTATTCGTTTGTCTGAAAGAAGCCTTATAAAAGCCCAAAGCAGGTGGGTGGCTCTCTCCTTCAAAGTTCAATTACTGGTAGAGGTTCCCTCATAAGCTACTATGTGGACCTCCCACTATGATGTAAACCCCTTGAGGGTAGAGGACTGCCTTGTTGACATACCTAAAATGGCCTGGCTCCCCAGAAGTCACTGGTCAGTGAAGGGATGAGTGTCTCAGTGGCCTCAGGTCTTCTTTCTACCCTGTCGTCAGGTATCCTGGGATCACTGTACACTCCCCTCCTCTTTATTGAGTCCTGGCTAGTCAAGGGGAGTCCTACAAAATAATACTGTCTAGCTTACCATTTCCCAGATGGCAGGCAGGGACCCCATGTTTAAGAAACATAGGTAGGGCAGCTGGGTGGCTCAGTGGGTTAAGCCTCTGCCTTCAGCTCAGGTCATGATCTCAGGGTCCTGGGATCAAGTCCCGCTTATGTCTCTGCTCAGCAGGGAGCCTGCTTCCCCCTCTCTCTCTGCCTACCTCTCTGCCTACTTGTGATCTCTCTCTCTCTCTGTCAAATAAATAAATAAAATCTTTCTAAAAAAAGAAAAAGAAACATAGGTAAACATCTGCCAAATTGAATTCTGCCTCTAGGTTCCAGGGGAGGGATTGAGGGGAGAAGGGACAGGTAGCAAGGGAGGAAGGTTCTTGGCCACATACAGCATACCAGGCCCTGCAGAAATGAGTCCCAGGGCATCACCTTCCCCTGCCCTGTATCCTCTGTTATGAAGCATATGTCCTGTTGGCCTCCACTGGTCATTAACACATCCTTGTATGAATCTGCTTCTCATCACACCGGTTGTCCCTGCCCACATGGGGTCCTATCTGGCTTGTTGTCACATAGGATTGAGACCTGGGAAGGTGGAGGGAGGGGCCCTGCTCGGAAGGGTCAGGACATGTTGGCTGACAGCAAGGGCTGAGAAAGATTTCCCTAGGTCTGTTGTGCCAGGCCTTCCCCTACTCTAAGACACTGTTAGCAGCCCCACGGAAACTTCAACCACATGGGACTGATGACTGCAGACAAGAACACTGAAGGAGGCTCTGAATTTTAACATTTGATTCCCCAAAAATGTCTGGGGTCCTTGGAGTGATTTAAGAACCTCACATTAACAATTTGAGTGTCTTACTTTAAATTCAGCAAATGTTCATTGCCATTCATTCTGCACCAGACCACATGGCAGTTTTTTGATCAGTTACTCATTCATTTTCATCCCTGGCTGTAGATACAAGGAGGCTCTATACATCTAGAGAGGGTTTAAGACTTCTCCAGAGTCATCTAGTCAGCTCTAGGCAGAATAGGGTGAGTGGTGAGGGCAAGCTGGCACCCAGGGCCCTGGGACCACTGCCCAGGACCCTTTCTAGTCTCAGAATCAGGAGACCTAACATGCAGCTCACCGACTGGTGGGCACTAGCCACCACTTTGCTGCCCACAACTAGTCTATTGCACTTCTCTCTGCTTCCCCTAGAGCCGCATTCATCAGTCCACGTATGGCAAGAGCTTGGCCATCATGACTGAGGCCCAGCTCTCCACAGCTGTCATTGAGAACCCAGAGATGCTCAAATACCAACGCAGGCAGCAGCAACAGCAGCTGGACCAGAAGAGTGCCTCGGCCAGAGAGACAAGCTCAGCTGCCTCAGTTGCTGGTGTCGTCAACGGGGAAAGTCTGGAAGACATTAGGAAGGTGAGATCTCAGCCCCATATCACTGATGACGTGGATCCAGACCCGGGGACAGGGGAAGGGGCGCATGCAGTCCATTGAACAGAGCACAGGTGCAGGTGGTGGGGAGGCAAGTATATGCTGTGCCTAGAACAGGACCTAGGGGTTAGCCAGCTTGGGCTACTTAGCCCTGTTGCCATCGGCTGCATGAGGTAGTAATGGAGCCTAAGGCACTTTGTCAAAAGCTTCTTTGTCCCAAGGAGCTCTAGAGGAGGTCATCTCTTGTGGGAACTTCCAAACCTCACTTTTAGCCTTTCTAGGAAATTCTCAATCATGAGAACGGTAGGTTTCAGGTTCTGTCCTGAGGAGATGTCTATGGTTTCCCCTTCTTTCTCTGGAAGCCCATGTCTCACTGTGGAATGGGGGTGAACATGGGTCAGGAACAGAGCAGGAAATGTCAGGATCCCTTGGGGAGCTTAAACCATCTTCATGAGCTTGTGCAGGGTAACAAACCTCCCTAGGTAGTTGAGACACAATGTGTGACTGGGAACCTTTGATTTTATGAGCCTTCAGTGGAAGAAATTACTCTGATGAGAGAAGGTCTGCAGATCACAGCTTAGAGACAAGAGTGGCTTACAGATGCAGGTTTCCTTCATCCCTTCAGTGAGCCCCATGGCTGCTGGGCTGGAGGGGCCTGCTCACTGCCCAGGAAGCCTGGCCAGGCCTGCAGTAATGGTGATGGAGAGCAAAGTGCTGCACCAGTTCAACTGGGAGCTTTTCTGTCCTTGCTGATTTACTGTGCAGGAAGTTGAACACACACCTGACAAAAATGCTTCGTTTTTGATTCAGCGGCTTAGTTTAGTTGAACCAGAAAGGCCATAGAAAGAGAAGTTAAAATTCATCTCCTTGGAAGCCTTATTTTTTGATACATGGAGATACTTAGCAGAAACTTTTCTATTCATATGTCACTCTCCTTTGCCAGAATCTTTTGAAGAAACAAGTTGAGACTCGGACAGCAGATGGTCGCAGAAGAATCACGCCTCTCTGCATAGCACAGCTGGACACCGGGTACTTGTTCACTCACCGAGCTTTCTGTGGCCTTATCTGGGGAGGTCTTCCTCTCTCCTTTCAGCAGTTAACACTTTCATAATCAGGGTCTTCATGGGCTCTTGGGCCAATCTGGAAATGGGGGAGTTGAGCCCAGCTTCCCACCAGCCTCAAAGCCCTATGCTTCCTCCAGAGCCCTTAGGCACATTTGACTCATCAGAAGGTGGGCAGGGAGGAGCCTGTGATAAGTCAGAGGGCGAAGGCGCCTTCGAAGGGCCAGTGTGTCCAGATGGGCAGCTCTGCCTCATTGTTGGTGGGGCATTGAAGACACCAGGGAGAGAAGTCGGACTGATTTTTTTCTGTTTCATTTTTCCCTTTTATAGCCTTCTGTATACACTCTGTTGAATAGTAAAAACCCAAAGAAGGACATAAACATTACCCGTAATCCAGTTTCTGAGATATAATCACTGTTAACATTTTGGCATCTGTATCTCTGGTCTTTTTTCCCCACTTGTTCCTGTATCTTGACCTTGCATCCTTTTTAATAAATAGTCCTCTGAAGCATTGGCTTGCTGATTGTCCAGGTTCCGAGGCTGTGAATGCACCATGATTTACTTGACCAGCCCCTTAACTATGGACTTACAGTTTGTGTCCAGTGTTTTGTGATTATAAATAAATCTTTGAGCACACCTGTGACTGTCACCTCAGGATACTTCCCAGAAGTGGAATTGCTGGACAGAGAATAGGGCTCTAAGGCACATTTCCCTGGAGGGGGCAAAGAAGGGGGAAGTGGACCCAGTCACCATTTGCTGTTGTCTCAACATCTGTAGTCAGGCTTGCTTTTATATTGGTCATTCTCCCCAAAACAATGTATTTTGATTCAAAGGATAATAAGGTCCTGCATGAAAGAAATAGACCCCCACTATTAAGGTGATTCATTCTGGTTTTCTATTCAACCAGTCTGCTCAGGACATCACATATATACTAGTCCTGTGCACTTTGCAGTTGTTCATCTGCGAGCTGTTCTAGATCTTCCTTGAAGTCTGAAAAACCTACCAGTCATATGGTTTGCTGATATCCCTTCCTCATGATAAGGGTGTGCAGGTTCTGAAGCCCTGGAGGGCAGAGACCTGACCAGATAGAACCAGTACCAGGTCTCCTGACTCCTCCCAGAGAGTGGTTTTCCTTTGACCAAGCCTTTTTCTATTGTTAACCTACTAGTGGGTAATGCCATATGCTTACTTTTTATTAGGACAAAATCAGACAGGTATGTGACTGTGCTTTGAACACTGAAGGGCTTGTGGGAGTGAGGATCCTGGAGGTGGTGGTGATGGTGGCACTTTTCTTCTGTGGATCCTTTCAGGCCTTACTTGATGAGGAGACAAAGGTGGTAGGTGGCTTTCTGTCTGTGCTACAGGGCGTATATTTCTGACACCAGAACTTGATTCTTTTGGTCTTAAAGGCTTTGTTGCCCTCTTTGATTCCTTGTTACTTGTTATTCTGTTGCTACTTGTTAAAACGAGTAGCAACAGAATAGGTAACGATTAGCTTAGCTAATCAAGCCAGAAAAGCATTTTTAAATGGAAATAATCACAGATAAAGAATGAATCAAAAGTTTGAAAGACTTCTTTAATGAATTCTATGCAAATAAATTTGAGAATAGATGATTTTGAGGAAATAAAATTATAAAAACAAGAAAATCTATACAACTAAATTATTAAAGAAGAAATAAAGGACGCTGTCACAGAGCTAACCTACCAAAAGCCACCAGGCTGAGAAGGTATCACAGGGAAATTCTAATAAAGTTTTCATTCTAATCATTCTAATGATTAGAGAGACAGATCATCGTAATACTCTTAAAAATACTCCAGTGCATAGAAAAAGGAAAACTTCTAAAACCTTTTTGAAATGAACATAATATTTACATCAAAAACATGACAAAGATAGAACATAATAAATTCCTGATCAGTCTCATTTCTGAATGTCAGTTCAGAAATGCTAAAGAAAATAGTAACAGACACTTACAGTGTTACATTGCTAATACACTATGACATAGTAAGGTTTATTTCAGGGAAGCAAGGCAGTTCAAATTTTGGGAAACTTAATTTGATTCTATGTGTCAAAAGATCAAAGGAAATATGTGATCATCTCCACGAATGCGTAGGAGACATTTTTACTAATGTTCTGATTTAAAATTTAGTTAAGCATGAATAGATGGATATGTCCTTAATTTGATTAAAAACTACCTTATTTTAAAGTAAATTCAGAAACTAAACAAGTAAGTGTCCTTTCTTGTTGACTATACTTTAACGTTGTTCTGGAGGTCCTAGCTCATACTGTCGTCAGGAGAAAGAATAAATTGAAGAGAAGGTGGTAAAATGTGTCATTATTTAAAGACGGTATGATGTACAAAAGAGGCAACTGGGAAAACTGTCATAGATCGTAAAATAGGACAAAAAATGACTGGATGCAACCGATCAAGAAGATCTATACCTTTAGAAGATATAAAGGGAGAAATCACTTTCACAAATGCAGTACCTAGAATGTAACAAGAAATGTAGCTCTTTGTGAAGAAAAAAATTCAATACTGAGAGAACTAAAAGAAAATTCAAAGAAATAACTGAAAATGCATACCATTTATTCTGTAGGATGACTCAACATCATAAGATGATCTCTCTGAACATGAGCCCATACAAATACAAAAAGCAGTTTTCAGAATTAGGCTGATTCTAAATTAATGGAAAAATATGGTGAAGACTAGCTCCACCAGAAATTAAAACTTATGAACTATAATAAAATAGATACTAACACATGACTAGAGCAGTGAAATACAATGGAAAACCCACAAGTAAGCCCAAATATTTACTGGAATTTTAAAGGTAGCATTTTGCATCAGTGATGAAGCATCAGCTAATCTAATAAATGAGAGGACTACCTACCCTCTAGAAACAAAGTTGGATCCCTACCTCACAACTTAAAATTAGATACTTTCTGAACAGCTCGTAGATTTTTTTTTTTTTAATATTTAGCTTTTTTGTTGTTTAAAATTTTAGAAGATTCCCTAAGAGAATATTTTTAGGATATCAGAGATTTTTTTTTTAAAGTCATTTTTTAAAATGACATAAAATTTAGATCACACAAAAATAACATTTTGGGGGCAAGGAAAATTGCACCATAAAAAGTCAAAACACAGCATCTTGGGGACACCTGGCTGGCTAAGTCAGAAGACCACGTAGCTCTTAATCTAGGGATTGTGAGCCAAGCTCCACAATGGTTGTAGAGATTATTTAAAAATAAAATCTTAAAAGAAAAAAAAATCCTAGGGAAAATACTAATTCTTCATATAAGGAATATTTTAGTTCTATAAATCGGTCTTATAATCAATAATAAAGACCAGTACCAGATAGAACAATATACAAAGGATATAAACAGTTCACCAAAAAAGGAAATCAGATGCTTCTATATGAAAAAATTTCAATCTCACATCAAAATAATTGCAAATTAAAATTATAGTAAGTTACTGTTTTTTACCAGATTGTCAAGTATCAAAAAATTTGGTAAGACTGTTGGTGAGGTTTGGGGAAATAAGCACTCGCATGTGCAGCTGGAATTTAAACCTCCACGGAAGGCACTTTAGAACTATTAATCAGAACTCATTAGTGAACATTCCATCTGCTGCTGCAATTCCACTTCTAGGAATTTATCCTATGTAATATGTGAAACAACTAGTGCAAGGATGATTATGATAGGGAGCATCTTTGAGCGGCTACTATGTGTTCTAAGTATGTGCTACACTGACCACAGTCCTGACGTCATGGGGAGGGGCCTGTCACTTTCTGTTTTGCAGATAGGAACCTGAAGCACAGAGTGGTTGAAGTGCCTAAGATCCCAGAGCTTGTGTATGGCAAAGGAATGAGACCTGGCTGATTGGCCCAGGGCCCTTAGCCTTAGCACTGCAGTATCTTGCCTCCTGTTACAGCAGTGTCTGTTACAGGAAAAGCTGGGAGAAAACCCTGGCATTCCTCAGTAGAGGCTGGTTAGGTAAATTATGGTATATCCATACAGCCCATAACGAAAGGGAGTTTTGCTCTGTATGCTGCATTTCCTGAGTTCTGAGACACTTGTTTGCACATTTTACTATCTCTGAAATCAGGGTACATTTTATAATCAGTGGCATCTAACAATTACATTTGGTAGTAATTTTTTCTTTCTTAGTGGTACATAAAGTACCAGATCATCTTAGGTTCAATTACACATAGTGTATGACATAAATCTAGTTTTCTTTTTACTTTTCTGTAACTTTGCACATTTTCTTCCACAAAAATACTTCATCTATGGACCCAGAAAAAAATTACTTCAAACACAGAAAGTACTTGATGTGGTGTCTGATTTCCCAGGCTGATTTTTGTTCTTGACAACAGGGACTTCTCCACGGCATTCTTTAACAGCATCCCACTCTCAGGCTCCCTGGCGGGCACCATGCTCTCCTCTCATAGCAATCCACAGCTACTGCCACTGGATTCCAGTACCCCCAACTCCTTTGGCACCTCGAAGCCCTCCACAGAGCCTGTGGCTACAACTGGCGCCAGGCCGGCTGGTGATACTGTCAGTAAGGACAGGTGAGTGGGCATGCCAAGGCTTGCTCCTGTCTCTGGGGAAAGTTCAGATTTGGACACAGTTTCACTGAAACTTCATGGCTCCTTCAATAAAAAAAGAAAGAGATGCTTGATTTTTTTTTTTTATAAGGGCCTGCTTGGGAGGGAGACCTTGTTCAGGTGAGTCTCTGATGCACAGGACCATAAGGACTTTACCTCCTGGGACAAGATGGAGTCCCAAGATGTGTTCCTGAGGGTGGGACCTGGCCAGGGACAGATCACCTGCCTCAAAGTCAGCCCCACCTATCAGCAGTTCTACATTTGAAGTGGCTTAGGCCTTCATTGCACAGTCAGGAGCATTGCCACACCAGTCATCTCAGAAAGGATATCTGGGGAAGGACAGCTCCAGATCTGTAAGACATTTTAACAGTTGGCCCTACAGGTCTTGGGCAAGGAGGGGGGCTCCCAGATACCAGCCAGGTGTCTGGTGCGGGGTCCAGGCAGGTGGATGTGGTCAGTAGGAGGCCCAATGGCTTTGGGACTCAGCTTGTGTGACCTGCTTGGGCATGGGGGAAAACCTGCAGGCTCAAGCCTGGGCCCCTCCTGTGGAGAACACAAGGGTTATGGGGTGTGCACTTGGAGGAGTGTATGAAGAATGCATAATTGCCAAGGTAAGATGAGAGGGGCCACCCAGGCCACAGTCTTTGGCTGAGGTTGAAGGGCAGGTGTAGACAGTGGCTTTAGGATGCTGGTGGGGACTTCCCTCAGACCATTTGTTGAAGCAGGAAAAGCTGGTGAGTTTGGATTTGGTTTGGGGTGGAGGTGCTATATTCAGGTTGTGGAGATAAGGCTGTATGGTGAGAAAAAAAGGTTGTAAGAGCCATTTTCTAGGCCTCATACTACCCCCAGAAGCTGTCAACATGCCGTGGGGAAATGTGAGTACATTTGCTCATGACCTTCTCAGATAGACAGACTTCCAGATTTTAACACATGAAACTATTGAAGAAATAGTCAGTAGTATTAGATTACATCTTGAAGTTGGGTTCTATGTAACTTTGATATTCATGCCCCTGTTAGTTGGCTCCAAGTAACACAAATCTAGGACTCCCAGATGTTTGATGGATTGTGCTTGACATGTTCCCCCTTTTTACCCCCCGACCCCCAGTGTGAATGCTACCTCTACTCCTGCTGCATCATCACCCTCCATGTTAACAACCCCGTCCAAGATTGAACCCATGAAAGCATTTGACTCCCGATTCACGGAGCGGTCCAAAGCCACGCCAGGTGCTCCTTCCTTGACCAGTGTGACTCCAACAGCCGTGGAAAGGTAGGTGGTGGCTGTGTGGGGCCTCAAGAGACCAGGGAGGGTACAGTTTCAGCCAGTAGTGTGGTGTCTGCTTTTGCACCAACCAGCCTGCCTTCCCAGGCAGGAGCAGACTCTGGTCCCTCTGTACCCAGGAGCCTCTGTGTCCAAAGAGAAAGGAGCAGCTTCTTTAAGTGGGAAAATGGTTGCAAGGAGTCATGCGGGCACAGAACAGGCATAAAGGACAATGAAGACAATGACACCAGGGCTGGTCGGTGCAGAGACTATGCTGAAGATAAGGTTGTCATTTGAATAGAGCCCAGAGTTTGCCTAAAGTGGAGCAAGAGATTGGCTCTGATACTGTTGTACCATGGAAGTAATGGCCTGCTCAGACACTGACCAGGCATTTTGGAGCTTCAGATAAAAGTGATAAGAGGTTTTTATGAAATGAGCTTCTGCGCCTTTTCAGGCTCTATGCTACTCGCCCATTCTCTGCACCTCCCTTAGCACACAGCAACCAAACCATCTAGGATGTCTATTTCTTAGAATTGCAGGAGTCCTCTTGAGGTGACCAGAGCAGGTGTGTTTGTTGGCACAGTACTTTTCTGATTCCTAGGGAGCGTATCTCCACCCCCATGACCATGAACCCACCAAGAGACAGAGCTCAGTGAGGTGGGGGCTGAGGGGGTTAGAGGTGGGCTGGGCTAGCTTCCTACAGAGGGGCAAAGGGCTTAAGTGATGTCCTCTTGGGGTTGCACTCTACCTTGAGGTGATAGGGGCTCAGCAGCCCTTTGCCGCTATCAGCCAAATTCAGGGACGTTGGTCACAGACTCACAGTAGGCACACAACAGGTAGGTACTTAATGAAGGGAGCATTTGTAATAAGACCTGACCTTGGCAGTAGGTAATGTCTTAGAGCTAAAGCTGTAGGACACTGTCCCTAGGACTGGACTCATGATCTCAAAATTGCTTGTCTGATCAGGATTTGTTCTCCTTGGAGAACAGCCTCTGGAAACGAGCATGGGAGGACTCTCCCTTCAAGTCATCAGCTGCGTCTATGACTTTGGCACGGGACCTGTATTCTTCTCTGTTGTGATCATGCCTATTTACATATACAGAAACCCTTGGGATCTCTTTATCTAGCATTTCCTCTGTCCAGCAGTATGGATGATCTGAAAACCTTCCTTTTGCTCAGTACTTTGAAATGATGGATGAACTGCAATACATATGCCTAAAACATGTAACCAGTTTGTGAGAAAGTAAGGGAAGGCCCCAGGAGCCGAAATCTAAGGATGATAAGACAGCCAGAGCAGTGGGCAGGACCACACTGTGGTGTTGGGCTGGGGGTTACTGACATGGTAACCTTGAGTTTTAATGGCCACACAGATTCAAAACAGGGCCTTGGGCCTGAGCCATGTAGGGGGTTGGAACTAAGACACTACCATTAAGTCAAACTGCTTGAGAAAGTACACCACCAGTGAGGGAGAGGATAGAAAAAACCTGAAGGGCAGGATGAGAACATGGCCAAAAAGTTAAAATATCTCAGTCAGTCCTCCGGGTTGGGAAAATAGACTGTATAGCCACCGACCTGCCCTCCTGTGGATTGGGGATGTTTAATGCTACCCAGGTCATCTGGAAACCAAGCAAAGAAATGAACACAAAAGGAGATTTAGGCCTAATTAACACCCAGAGGCACTTGGCAAAACTGACGCAAACCGCCCTCCCTCCACCCCATCCCAGTGACGTTTCCCTGACCCGAAGAAGTCCAGCATTCCCACCGAGAAGCACTGCCAAAAAGGGACACTCAAAATCCAAAGTAAGGAAAAACATGCAGAGACCATGCATTACACACAAATGTCAGGAGACATAATGAATGGGTTTAGACCTTTTTATAAATGTGATCATAGAGAATTGCCAGATAAAGACTATAAAATAAATATGCTTAAATAATCAAAGACATGAAAGATAAAATGTGAGGAAAGTCTAATCTGCCATCTCATGTAAAAAGTTAACTCAAAATCTGTCAAAGAACTAAATGTAAGAGCTAAAACTTTAAAACTGTTTTAAGAAAACAGATGTAGATCTATATGACCCTGGATTAAGAAACTGTTTCTTAGATATAATACCTAAAGCACAAACAACTAAAGAACTAAACAACTAAAATCAACTAAAAGACTTAGGATCCAAAATATATTAAGAACTTACTATTCAACAATAAAAGGACTAATAACCCAATTTGAAAATGAACAAAGGATTTGAATAGAAATTTCTCCAAAAATATACAAATGACCAATAAACACATAAAAGACTATTACTGTCAATAGTCATTAGGGAAATGCAAACTGGGAACCACAGTGAGATACTACTAGGATGGCTATACTCAAAAAGTCATAATAAAAAGTGGTGGGGGGGGGGGCGCCTGGGTGGCTCAGTGGGTTAAGCCTCTGCCTTCGGCTCAGGTCATGATCCCAGGGTCCTGGGATCGAGCCCCGCATCAGGCTCTCTGCTTAGCAGGAAGCCTGCTTCCCCTCCTCTCTCTCTCTCTGCCTGCCTCTCTGCCTACTTGTGATCTCTCTCTTTGTCGAATAAATAAATAAAATCTTTAAAAAAAAATAAAAAGTGGTGTGGGGCACCTGGGTGGCTCAGTCATTAAGCGTCTGCCTTTACCTCAGGTCATGATCCCAGGGTCCTGAGATGGAGCCCTGCATCGGGCTCCCTGCTCGGCAGGAAGCCTGCTTCTTCCTCTCCCACTCCCCCTGCCTGTGTTCACTCTCTGGCTGTGTCTCTCCCTGTAAAATAAATAAATAAAATCTTGGAAAAAAAAAAAAGAAGAAGAAGAAGAAGTGATATGAGGGGGTGCCTGGATAGTTCAGTCAGGTAAGCATCTGCCTTCAGCTCAGGTCATGAGCCACACAGGTGCCCCAAAATGCAGCTTTCTTGATATGGCTGTTTCTTGTGATCCTTTAAATCACCCATCAGTAGAGGTCTTCCTTTGGGGTCACAGTGTCATGCATAGTTAGGAGCAGCACTCAGAGCCATACACTCTGAGGTTAAGTCCTAATTCCCCACTCTGGTGGGGTGATCTTAAGCAAGACACACAGTCTTTTTCAGCCCCTCTCCCCGCTAGGCAGAACAGCTCTCTGAGGAACACCTAACTCATAGGTGATATATCTTGAGGGTTGAAGAGGAAGGCAGTGCCTGTAAAACCATATCTTGATCCTGGTCTCCTGCTGTTACTCCTTCATTATACCTCCTGGTGGTTTGGCAATTTGGTCTTTGCAACCTGACTGGTACTTTGCCAAGAGTGTTAGATGAGTCTGGAAGCCTAGCTAGCCTCCCAGGTGCAGGGTGGCCATCCTAGTTGAACCTGTGGGTGGGTCCTCCACTCTACCCTGCCTTAGGGCTGTGTGTCAGTGAAAGGCACAGAGTAGGGTTCCAAGTTGGCCTGTGCAGGCAGAACCTAGGATGGAGCCCATTTGTAAGTGTGGCATCTCTGACCAGCTGTGCTCTTTCTCAGCAGATACCTGGATCTAAGAGACAGCTGCTATAAATCCATAGCTTGGTTCTCCTAGGGGTACTGGGTGATCTCTGGTACAGGCCCACACAGGCTGGGAAGTGCAGTTTTCAGTGGGTCCCTAGCCTTAGGAGCCCTGAATGGGATGTCAGGTAGAGGTAAAAGGTGGAGAGACTCCTGAGGGCTCTCAAAGAAGTCTCAGCCATAGAGAGTGATACAGCCTGAGCTAGGGCAGTGCTAAGCAAAGTGAGGTTCATGCACTGGTATTGAGTTTAGAAAGTGATCAAATAATTTAGAAGCTTATATGAATTTGACATTGCTATAACATTCTTACTGTATTTTATAAAACCATAATTACACAAAAGTCTATAAATTCTAGAAAGGATTTTTGAAAGGATTTTGGGAAGCACTAACTTAGGGTGTCTAGACCATCAAGTTACATCCAAAGGTGGATGTTTTGCTCTGCTGTAGGGCGTCAGAAGAATGGGGAGCAGGCTTTGTGGTTTCATGGAGTAGAACTAGGAATTTCTGGGTTTTCCCAGTTCTGTACATGGGTACATATTGGAAAGAGGTCAGGATTTGTAGACCCTAGTGTGCCTGTCTACCTTTCTATAACCTAGGGCTACCGGTAGGAAGAACAGCAGAAGACATCCTCAAAAATACAACTTTTTTTTTTTTTAATCATACACAAGAACTAAGTGGGATTTATCCCAGAAATACAAGGTTGGTTCAACATACGAAAATCAGCCGATGTAATATACGATATCAGTAGAATAAAAACAGACACCCCATGATTGAATCTAGCACCCATTCATGACCTAAACAAATAACAAACTAGGAAGAGAATGAAACTCCCTCAACATGATCAAAGGACATCTTTGAAAAACCCACACAACTAAGATCATACTTAATGGTAAAAGACTGGATGTTTTCCCCCTAAGGAAAATGAACAGGAGCAAGACAAGAATGTCAGCTCTTGCCATTTCTGTTCAATACTGTACTAGAGTTTCTAGACTAAATGACTTCAAGATTGCAAGATATAAGATCTGTATACAAAAACCAGTTGTATTTCTATACGCTTGTAAAGAACAATCCAAAAAAGAACTTAAGATAATAGTTCTATTTGTAATGGCACATAAAAGAATAAAATTGTTTAGGAATAAATTTAACAAAAGAAATACAGCATAAAAATTATACTTTGGAAACTACAACACATTGTTGAAAGAAACTAAAGACCTGAATAAATGGACAGACATTCCTTTGGATATCTTAATATTCTTAAGATGGTAGTAGCTCCCAAATTGATTTACAGATTCAGTGCAGTCCTTTGCAAAATTCTGTCTTCCTTTTAGAAATCGACAAGCTGATCCCAAAGGTCATGTAGAAACACAGGGACCCCCAAACAGCCAAAATAGTCTTGGAGAAAAAGAGCAAAGTTGGAGAACTCACACTTCCTGAGTTCAAACTTTAGTACAGAGCAATAATAAGACAGTGTGGTACTAACACAAGGATAGACATGTAGATCAAAAGAGTAGAACTGAAATCCCGGAAATAAGCTCAAGTCTGCGATCAGTTGATGTTCAACAAGGGTGCCAAGACCATTCAATGGATAAAGAAAGAAGATTCTTAACAATAGATGTTACTGGGACAGCAGGATATCCACACATGCAAAAATATAAAGTTGGATCCTCACTTCACTTTGCATACAAAATTAACTCAAAATTAATCAAAGAACTTAATTTTAAGAGCCAAACTAGAAAACTCTGTTACTTTGGATTTGTTAATGCATTTTTCGATAATCTATGACAGCAAAATCACAAGTAATCAAAGAAATAGATAAAGTGGGTTTCATTAAAATTTAAAACTTTCATGCCTTTTTTTTTTTTCTTAAAGATTATATTTATTTATTTAACAGAGAGATCACAAGTAGGCAGAGCAGCAGGCAGAGAGAGAAAGGGAAGCAGGCTCCCCACTGAACAGAGAGCCTGGCGCGGGACTCAATCCCAAGACTCTGAGATCATGACCGGAGTGAAAGGCAGAGGCTCAATCCACTGAGCCACCCAGGCGCCCTTAAACTTTTGTGCTTTAAAGGAGACCATCATGGGGCGCCTGGGTGGCGCAGTGGGTTAAAGCCTCTGCCTTTGGCTCAGGTCATGATCCCATGGTCCTGGGATCAAGCCCCAAATCTGGCTCTCTGATCCACGGGGAGCCTGCTTGCCTGCTTCCTCCTCTCTCTCTCTGCCTACTTGTGATCTCTCTCTGTCAAATAAATAAAATCTTTAAAAAAAAAAAAAGAAAAGAAAGAGACCATCATGATGGTGGGGGAAAAAACTGTAGAACTGGAGAAAATATTTACTAATCCTATATCTAATAAAGGACTTGTGTCTAGAATACAAGTATTCTTACGACTCAGTAGTAGACTAATGATGCAGTTTTTAAGTAGGCCAAGGATTTGAATAGGCATTTTTTTTAAAGTTTATTTATTTATTTGACAGACAGAGATCACAAGTAGGCTGAGATGCAAGGGTTGGGGGGGAGCAGGCTCCCCACTGAGCAGAGAGCCCAATGTGGGGCTCGATCCCAGGACCCTGGGATCATGACCCAAGCCAAAGGCAGAGAGGCTTTAACCCACTGAGCCACACAGGTGCCCCAGCGTTTTTAAAAATACGGTATATGAGGGGTGCCTGGGTGGCTCAGTCAGTTGAGCATTGACTCTTGATTTCAGCTCATGTCATGATCTCAGGTTTCTGGGATTAAACCCCACATCAGGCTCCACGCTCAGTGGGGAGCCTGCTTGGGATTCTCGCTTTCCTTCTGTCTTTCTTGCCGCTCACAATCTCTCTTTCTCTAAAATAAATAAATAAAAATCTTCTTTAAAAATATGATATAGGGGCACCTGGGTAGCTCAGTCATTAAGCATCTGCCTTCAGTTCAGGTCATGATCCCAGGGTCCTGGGATCGAGCCCTGCATTGGCTCCCTGCTCAGCCGGAAGCCTGTTCTCCTTCTCCTTCTTTCCCTCTCCCTGCTTTTGTTCCCCCTCTTGCTGTCTCTGTCTCTTTGTCAAATAAATAAAATCTTAATATATATGATATACAAATAATAAGCAGATGAAAAAATATTCAACCTTATTAGCTATTGGGGAAATACAAGTAAAACCACTTTGTGTACTTCTAGGAAATCAAAAGATAAATAATAAGTGTTGGCATCAATGTGAGGAAATTGAGAATTTCATACGCTGCTGGTGGTTATATAAAATGGTATAGACACTTTGGAAAATAGTTCGGCAGTTCCTTTAAAAGTTAAACGTAGAACGGGACTCCTGGGTGGCTCAGTGGTTAAAGCCTCTGCCTTCGGCTCGGGTCATGATCTCAGGGTCCTGGGATGGAGTCCCCCGTCGGGCTCTCTGCTCAGCAGGGAGCCTGCCTCCTCCTGTCTCTCTCTGCCTGCCTCTCTGCCTACTTGTGATCTGTCAAAAAAAAAAAAAAAAAAAAAAAAAAAAGTTAAACGTAGACCTAACATTTGACACAGGAATTTCAGTCCTAGGTAAAAACACCCAAGAAAAATGAAAACATGCCTACACAAATAACTTCTACGTGAATGTTCATATCAGCATTCTTTCAATAGCCAAAAGCTTGAAACCAACCAAATGTCTGTTACCTGACGTATGGGTAAGCAAGATGTGGTTGTGCATACAATGAAATATTATTCAATCATAAAAAAAGGAGTAAAGTACAATACAGTCTACAGCACAAATGAACCTTGAAAACATGCTAAGTAAAAGAAGCCAATTCTGGATATTTCCTATTCTGTGATTCCATTTATAGAAAATTTCCAGAATGGGGACATCTATGGGAATAGAAAGTAGATTAGTGGCTTCCCAAGCTGTGGTGAATGGGAGAATTTGTTGGGGGAGGGAAGGCGTTATAACCTAGAGGTATAGGGTTTCTTTTTCAGATGATGAAAATATTCTGAAATTGCTATTGCGGTTGTTGCACAACTTTGTGAAGATAGCAAGAATATTGGATTGTATACTTTAAATTCCTGAATTGTATGTGGGTTACATCTCAGTAAAGCTGTTACCAAAAATAAACGCATTATACACATACATACACACACATACACGTACACATACACAGATTCCAGTGGAGAAGTGTAAGAAAATGCATGAGATACCGTGTTTCTATGTCAGCAGTACCTAGGACTTCTAAGTGGAGTTTTTGATAGGCTTTTGTTTTGAAAACTTCCATACCTTCAGCACCATCAAACATCTTTCTTTGTATCCTTCACCTGGATTCAGCAGTTTTTATCACTTTTGCCAGTTTTTATTTTACTTTTACTCTACAACACACATGACAGAAACAAAACACTTCTGTCCTTCCTGCTATGAGTCACTTCCTAAGCAAGGATGTTCTCCTACATAATCACATTCCATTATCATACTCCAGTAGGTATTTAGTCCTACACTTTAAAATGTTTTTTTAAAAAATTTATAAAGTACTGTCCATCGTTTAGAGTTTTCTCTTTGTGTTGTAGAGTTGTATCTGTTTTGACAAATGTATGTCTTGTATCCAGCATTATAGCATCATGCACAGTAACTTCACCTCCCTAAATATCCCTTGTACTTTAGCTATTAATCCTTCCCTTCTTCTTCCCTGAACACCCGACAATCACTGAACTTTTTACTGCCTCCATAGTTTTGCCTTTTCTAGAATGTCGTAAAATTATATCATACTGTATATACCCTTTCTAATGGGTGTGTTTCACTTAGCAACGTAATGTTCTTATGTGCATTTTCATGGTTTGATAGCTCATTTCTTTTGATTACTGAATAATACTCCATTGTATGGATGTACCACAGTTTGTATGCACTACCAGTTTATCCATTCCCCCATTGAAGGACACCTTGATTGCTTCCGTTTGGGGGCAGTTATGTATAAGTATTATATAAGGCTGCTGTGAACATTCACGTGTAGGTTTTTGTGTGAATAAATGTTTTCAGCTCAGTTGAGCTAATACCTAGGTGTGCAATCGCTAGGTTGTGTGGTGAGACTAGGTTTAGCTTTGTAAGAAACTACCTGTCATTCACAATGACTGCATTTCCACCAACAATGAATGAGTTCCTTTGATCCACATCCTTGTCACATTTGTTATACATTTTTTTTAGATTTTAGCCATTCTAGTATGTGTTGAGTGATCTCTTATTATTGTTTTTATTTTCAGTTCCCTGATTTTCACTTCTAATGTTGACCATCTTTTCATATGCTTATTGACCATCTGGATCTTCTTTGGTGGGGTGCCTTTTTATTTTTTAGATTAGATTGCTTGTTTTCTTACTGTCAAGTTCTACAAATTCTTTGTATATTTTGGTTACAAATCCTTACTCAGATAATGTCATTTGCAAATACAAAAGTCTTCCGGTCTTTGGCTTCTCTTTTCATTTTTTTAACAGTGTCTTGGAGCAGAAATTTCTAATGTTAATGAAGTCCTACTGAACCAGATTTTTTCTGTGATGAATCATGTTTTCAGTATTGTGTCAAACACTCGTCAATAATATTGTAATAACTTTGTATGCTGACAGATGGTAACTACACTTACCATGGTAAGCAAAATAAATTTGCCAAACCCAGACTCATCTAGACTTCCAACCATGTTTTTTTCTAAGTTCTCCTTTTATAGTTTTATATTTTACACTTAGATCTATGATCCATTTTGAGTTAATTTTTGTGGGAGATGTAAGGAATGAGTCTAGATCCCATTTTTGCATGAGGTTGTCCTGTTGTTTCAGCATCATTTGTTGAAAAGAGTGTTCTTTCTGTGCCTTTGCATTAATTATATCACTCAAGTATATTTGTATGGATCTATTCCTAGGTCTTTTATCTTTCCATATAAACTTTAGAATCAGTTTGTCAGTATATTCAGTATAATTTCCTGGGACTTTTATTGGGATTCCATTTAATCTCTAGATCAAGTTATGAAAAATTGACATCTTAACAATATTGAGTCTTCTAGGGCATCTGGGGGCTTAATCAGTTAAGCGTCTGCCTTCAACTCAGGTCGTGATTCTCAGGGTCCCGGGATTGAGCCTCTCCTCAGGCTCCCTGTTCAGCGCAGAGCCTGCTTCTTCCTCTGCCTTTGCTTCTCCTCCTTCTCGTGTGCACACTCACTCTCTCAAATAAATAAATAAATAAAATCTTGGGGGAAAAAAAATTTAAAAAATATATATTGAGTCTTCTTATCCATAAATGTAGAATATCTCCATTTATGTAGATCTTTGATTTCTTTCATCAGAGCTTTCTTGTTTTCCTCATATGGAATTTAGACATATTTTGTTAGATTTATATCTAATTATTTCATTTTTTTATGCTAATGTAAAAAGTATTGTGTTTAGAATTTCAAATACCAGTTGTTCCTTACTGATATGTAGAAAAGCAGTTGACTTTTGTATCTTAACTTTATATCCTGTAGCCTTGCCATAATTGCTTATTAGTTCCATTTTTTGTTGTTGTCTTTGATTCTTTGAGATTTTCTACAAAGAGAATTATGTCATCTGCAAATAAAGATAATTTTATTTCTCCTTCCCAATCTTAATGCCTTTGATTTCTTTCTCTTATCTTACTGCATCAGCTAGGATTTCTAGTACCATATTATATTAAATAGAAGTAGTGAGAGGGGACATCCTTGCCTTCTCAGTCTTATGGGAAAGCATTTAGTGTCTCACAATTAAGAATGATGTTAGCTGGGGCGCCTGGGTGGCTCAGTGGGTTAAAGCCTCTGCCTTTGGCTCAGGTCATGATCCCAGGGTCCTGGGATCAAGCCCCGCATAGGGCTCTCTGCTCAGCAGGGAGTCTGCTTCTCCCTCTCTCTCTGCCTGTTGCTCTGCCTACTTGTGATCTCTATCAAATAAATAAATAAAATCTTTTAAAAAACAAAGAATAATGTTAGCTATAGGTGTTTTTGTGAATATCCTTTATCAAATTGAGGGAATTCTCCTCTAATCTTGTTTGCTAAGAGGTTGGTTTTTTTTTTACTGCTAAGAGGGTTTTTGTTTTTTTTTTAAATCATGAATGGATGTTGGGTTTTGTCAAATGCCCTTTCTGCATCTGTTTATAAGATGATAATATTTTTCTTCTTTAGCTTTATTAGATATGATGGATTACATTAATCATTTTGAATGTTGAGTAGTTTGTGTATCTGGAGTAAATACCATTTGGTCGTTGTATATAATTCTTATACATTGTTGGATCTAGTTTGCCAGTATTTTGTTGAAGATTTTTACATCTATCTTCATGAGAGATACTGGCCTATAGTTGTTTTTCCTTGTAATATCAGTATCTGGTTTTTATATTTGGGTAATGCTTGCATCATGGGTGTTAGGATTTATTTCCTCTGCTTCTCTTTTGTAGAATATATTGTAGAGAATTGGTATAATTTCTTCTTTAAATATTTGGTAGAATTCACCAGTAAAACTGTCTGGGCCTGGTACTTTTTTTTCTTAGAAGGTTGTTAATTGATTCATTTTCTTTAATACACCTATTCAGATTAGTTATTTTTCCTTGTGTGAGTTTTAGTTGATTGTTTTTTGTTTTTTTCAAGGAACTGATCCATTTCCTCAAAGTTACCCAATCTTTGGGTTTAGAATTATTCCTAATATTCCTCTGTGTTCCTTTTATTATTGTCTATGGGAGCAGTAGTAAAGAACCTTTTTGCATTTTTGACATTAGTGATTTGTGTCCTCTCTTTTCTTGATTAGCCTGGCTACAAGTTTATTAATTTTATTACTCTTTTAAAAGAACGAGCTTTTTATTTCATTGATTTTTCTCTGTCATTTTCCTGTTTTAAATTTCATGGATTTCTGCTCTAATTTTTATAATTTATTGTCTTCTCCTTGCTTTGTATTATTTTACTTATTATTGCCTTATTATTATATTATTGTATTGCTATTTATTATTTATTTGCTTCTGCTTGCTCATCTTTTTTCTAGTTCCTAAAGGTAAAGTTTAAGTTTTTTATTTCAGGTCTTTCTTTTTTTCTAAAATACGCACTCTCGGGGCACCTAGGTGGCTCAGTTGGGTAAGCTGCAGACTCTTGATTTTGGCTCAGATCATGATATCAGGGACAGGACATTGAGCCCCACATCAGGGTCCATGCTCCTCAGGAAGTCTGCTTGAAGATTCCTCTACCTTTCCCCCCACCCTCACTCTTGTTCTCTCTCTCTCAAATAAATAAATATTTAAGAAAAAGCAAAGGGAAGGGGCACCTGGGTGGCTCAGTCGGTTGGGCGCCTGCCTTCAGCTTGGGTCATGATTCCAGGGCCCTGGGATCGAGCCCTGCATTGGGCTCCCTGCTGGGCGGGGAACCTGCTTCTCCTTCTTCCTCTGCCTGCTGCTCTGCCTACTTGTGCTCTCTCTCTCTCAAATAAATAAATAAAATCTTTTAAAAAAAATAACAAAGGGGGTGTCTGGGTAGCAGTCAGTTAAGTGTCTGATTCTTGGTTTTGGCTCAGGTAATGAATCTCAGGATCCTGAGATAGAGCCCTGTGTTGGACTCCACATTCAGTGCAGAGTCTGCTTAAGACTCTCACCCTCTGCCTCTCCCCCCAAAAAATAAACAAATAAATCTCTTTTTAGATTTTGTTTATTTATTTGAGTGGGGAGAGGCACGAGAGGGGAGAAGCAGACTTTCTGCTCAGGAGCCCAATGCAGGACTCAGTCATAGGACTCCAGGATCATGACCTGAGCCAAAGGCTGGCACTTAACCAACTGAGCCACCCAGGTGCCCCAATAAATAAATATTTTTTAAAATAGTAGGAGTAAAATAAAATATATTCTCTGCTATAAATTTCCTTCTAAGCACTGTTTCCACTGCATCCCACAAATTTTTATACATTACATTTTTGTTTTTATTTAATTAAATATTTTTACAATTCTCTTGTGACTTTTTCTTTGACCATGTATTGTTTAGAAGTGTGTGCTTCTATCTCCATTTGGAAGTTTTTCAGGTATATTTCTGTTATTGTTGTCTATCGAACATTCAGGATTCAATGTTGTGGGCTTAAAGCATACTTTGTATGTTTTTTATCCTTTTAAATTTGTTAGAGTATGTTTTAAGACCCAGAATGTGACCTTAGTGAATATTCTGTGTGATCTTGAGAAGAATGTGTATTCTGCTATTGTTATATGAAGTATCTTATAAATATCAACCAAATTCAAATGAATAGATAGTACTGTTCGTTTGAGTAATTCGTTAACTGATTTTCTGTCTGCTGGATCTGTCGGTTACTGATAGAGGTAAATTGAAATCTCCACTTTTGGTTGTGGAGTTGTATAGTGCTCCTTGTGGTTCTATCAGGTTTTGCCACATGTGATTTGATGCTTATTTGTTAGGCTTGTACATTAAGGATTGCTATGTCTTCTTGGAAAGTTGACCCTTTTGTCATTATGTAATGTTCCTCTTTATTCTTAATACTTTTACTTACTATGGTGTCCACTTTGTCTGAAATTAATATAGCTACTCCAATTTTCTTTCAATTAGAGTTAGCATGGCATGTAGGCATATGCTGGAGAGTTGCAAGTTTGGTTCCAGACCACCACAATAAATTTAATATTGCAGTAAAGCAAATCAAATGAATTTTTTCATTTCCCAGTACATGTAAAAGTTGTTGACAACCTACTGTAGCCTGTTAAGTGTCCAATAACAGCATTGTATCTAAGAAAAACAATATATATACCCTAATGGAAAAAATACTTCATTGTTACGAAATGCTAACCATCATCTCAGCTTTCAGCAAGTCATTTTTTTTTGCAAATGGAGGGTTTTGCCTCAATGCTAATGGTTCCTAACTGTTCTGGGTGGTGGTTGCTGGAGGTTGAGGTGGCTGTGGCAACTTTAAGACAATGAAGTTTGCTACATCGGTTGACTCTTCCTTTTATGAACAATTTCTCTGTAGCAATGCCGTTTGCCAACATTTATACACAACACTTCTTTCAAAATTGAAGTCAGTCCTCTCAAAACATGCCACTGTTTTATCAGCTAAGTTTATGTAGTATTCTAAATCTTTTTTTTTTAATTTTTTTAAGAGATTTTATTTATTTATTCGACAGACAGAGATCACAAGTAGGCAGAGATCACAAGAGAGGCGGGCAGAGAGAGAGAGGAAGGGAAGCAGGCTCCCCGCAGAGCAGAGAGCCTGATGCGGGGCTCAATCCCAGGACCCTGGGATCATGACCTGAGCCGAAGGCAGAGGCTTCAACCCACTGAGCCACCCAGGTGTCCCCTTTATTGTCTTTTCAATAACGTTTACAGCATCTTCTCGGGGAGTTGATTCCATTTCAAGAAACCACTTTCTCTGCTCCTCCATGAGAAGCAACTTCTCATCCATTCAGGTTTTCTCATGAGATTGCAGCAATTCAGGCACATCTCCAGGCTTCACTTCTAATTCTAGGTCTCTTGCTGTTTCCACCACATCTGCAGTTACTCCCTCCACTGAAGTCATGAACCGCTGAAAGTCATCCATGAGGGTTGGAATCTACTTCTTCCAAACTCCTGTTCATGTTGCTGTTTTGACCCTGTGAATCTTGTATGTTCCTGGTGACATATAGATGATGAATCCTTTTCAGAAAGTTTTCCATTTACTTTGTACAGATCCGTCACAGAAATCACTATGTATGGCAGCTATAGCCTTACAAAATGTATTTCTTTAATAGTAAGACTTGAAAGTCAAAACTACTCTTGATCCATGGCCTGCAGAACAGACGTTATGTTAGCAGGCATGAAAGCAACATTAATTTCATACATCCGGATCAGAGCTCTTGGGTAACCAGGGGTATTGGCAATGAACAGTAATTTTTTTTAAAGGTTTTTATTTATTTGACACAGGGATAGAGATCACAAGTAGGCAGAGCAGCAGGCAGAGGGAGAGGGAGAAGCAGGCTTTCTGCTGAGCAGGGAGCCTGATGTAGGGCTCAATCGCAGGACCCTGGGAACATGACCTGAGCCAAAGGCAGCTGCTTAACTGACTGAGCCACCCAGGTGCCCCTGAACAGTAATATTTTTAAAGGAATCTTTTTCAGAGCAGTGGGTCTCAACAGTGAGCTTGAAATACTTAAAATATTTAGTAAACTACGCTATAAGCAGATATGCTCTCATCTAGGCTTTGTTGTTCCACTCATACAGGGTAAGGCAGAGTAGATTCAGCATACTTCTTAAGACCCTAGGATTTGGGGGGTGGTAAATGAGCATTGGCTTCCACTTAAAGTCACTAGCTGCATTGGCCCCTAACAAGAGAGTTAGCCTGTTCTTTGAAGCCAGGCATTGACTTCTCTCCAACTGTGAAAATCCTAGATAGCTTCTACTTTTTAAAACAAGGCTGTTTCATGTGTATTGAAAATCTGCTGTTTAGTGTAGCCACCTTCACTAATTATCTTAGCTAGATCTTCTCGACAACTTCCTGCAGCTTCTACATTAGCACTTGAAGCTTCTCCTTGCACTTTTAGTTATGAAACCAGCTTCTTTCCTTCAAACTCATGAACCACCCTATGCTAGCTTCAAACTAGTTATTCTACTCCTGTTATACCAGAGCCATGTTGAACTGGTGGTGAGGTTTCGGGGAGGAGAAGCATTCTGTTATCACGTGATAAATCTTTTTTAGTTGTTTTGGACTGGTGACCCTGGGCTATGACCTTCAGAAGAATTCTGTAGTCTGTGTAGCCGGGCGGGGGGGGGGGGGGGGGGTGCTAGGCTATAGTTGGTTAATTTCCCTGCCGCTAAGTCACATGGGGTCTAGTAAAGTAGTTTCGCTTGAAGGCAGGCTTTTGTTAAGGAGAAGGGAACTCTGACTGTGTTTCAATGGTTCTTTTTCCCCTCCACTAGCCAAAAGCACTGAGGGGATTTTTTTCATCCCTGATCTTCACCTGTGAAAGCCTGTTAGAGCTCTTGGAGGTAAAACCAACATAAGTGTGGGGACCTTCCTGCCACCAGACCCCCAAGAGTTTTGATTTACAAGCCAGCCCACACTCAGCCTCCAGCAGTGTACCAGTTACTTTAAGTCTTCCTTCCAGTTAGGGCTCCAGGGGCTTAGCTCCAGGTGCGTTCCGACTTTTTGTCTTCACCTGGCATCTCCAGTTTCCAGGCTGGTAGTTTGCCTTGTGACCTTACTTCTCTGATGAATCCAAGAAAAGTTGTTGATTTTCACTTTTTCAGCTTTCCTCATTAAGAATGAGAGTAATGACTTCCAAGCTCTTCGCATGTTGGGGCAGAAACAAGAAGTCCTTTTTTACTATTTTTATTTATTAATTTTTGGTGATGAGTATGGATTTTATTAATTATTATAAACTTAGTAGTCATATGGAGTAGGCCATGGATGTCTGTGTTTGTGCAGGTTGAAAGAGCAAAACCTTGTGAAGGAGCTAAGGCCGCGGGACCTCCTGGAGAGCAGCAGTGACAGCGACGAAAAGGTCCCTGTGGCTAAGCCCTCCTCGCTGTCCAAGCGAAAACTGGAGCTTGAGGTGGAAACAGTGGAAAAGAAGAAAAAAGGGCGGCCTCGGAAGGACTCTCGGCTCATGCCTGTGTCTCTGTCTGTCCAGGTGAGGCCAGTGGGCCCATGCGGTCTCCCCCAGCCCACTTGTGAGCTCAGTGCTGGAATCTGCACGTGCCCGAGTGCGATAGGAGAAGTGGTGCGTGCCACTGTGTGCCTCATCAGTGTGGGAACAATCGGCAGAAACTTGCAGGCCCCCACATCTGCCCTCAGCCCACTCAGAGTCCTTGACCAGTTCCCTGGGGTCAGCTACTCATCTGGAAAGTGGGGGTCTTTATAGCATTCATCTGCTAGGTGGAAATGCCTGGGGAACTGGCCTGGCCTCACCACTGGGTGACTCACCTTTACCTGACTTTGCCCTACGGTGCTGGGGCGGGGCTCAGAGACATTTCTCCTCTTGCAGTCCCCAGCTGCCCTGACCGCAGAGAAGGACGCCGTGTGTTTGTCTGTACCAGCACCTGCACTGAAACTACCCATGCCAGGCCCCCAGAGAGCATTCACCCTCCAGGTGAGCAGGCTTCCCACCTCTGCACACTCTCTCCACCATCCCCCTCTGTAAAACCCGAATTATCACTGACTTAGGTCTGCTTTTCAATGGCTCTCCATCACTTTCTGAGGGAAGTTGTAGTTAATCAGAGCCAGATCAACTCTGTAAAAAAAACGGTCTTTGAGGGTCAAAGCCCCTCTTCCCCAGGGACTCTCTTGCTGCCCCCACCTCGAATTTCTCTCCTCTATGCTTTGCTCTTACAGTCCTGCTGCCATCTTCTGGATGGCCAGCTCCTTCAAAACTTGTCTCAGGTATTCTTCTGGAAGCCTCCTTGAGCTCCACGCTCCACCCTGGGCAGCCTTGGGCTTGGTACGGTTGGACTGCATGGTAATGGCCTACCTCCCCATCATCCTCCCTTGCTGGCCCTGTCCCTGTCATCATCAGGGCTATTTGAGTTCTTGAAGTAGAAGCTTATGACTGTGTGCTTTTTCAAAACACACCTCTAAAACAAAGAATCCTTTATGCCCAGAAGCCTTCCATTCATTCCATCTAGCACCTGACCTTAGACATGCCATAGGTTCATGCCTATTATTCCTCAGCTCAGGTGCATGTCCTCAGAACACATTCTAGGACCCCACATGGAGGTCACTTTCCACTGGTCACAACTGCCCCATGCATGCTGGTCTTCCTGGGATACCTGAGAGCTGATGTCAGCCCTTCTCACTACAGGTCTTCTGGGCCTAAGGATAGGGACCCACGTGGTTTGTTCCTGTTGCTGTTGTGCATGGAGATAGGGCACACAAACCCCCTTCCAAATCCTAGCCACCGCCCCCCCAACCCCCATCCAGGACCTTTACCACTGAGTTCTGCATGGGGATATTCTTGGTTTCCGGGGGTCTATAAACGGGCCTTTCTCCCAGTCACCCACTTTTGTGCCCACATGAGTACAAACTATTCAGCCGTTCTGCCTGGGTTTTCCATATAGGGGTATCTAGTCCATGAGCTCCTTGGGCATGAGAGATGAGACCAAGCAAGCTCCCAGCCGTCTCCCTGCCCTGGGGGCCACACATCCAAATATCTGGCCTTCTCGTCCCACCCTGTTACTGCACACACTGCCACCCTCCTGTTTACCAGCCCGTTCTCTCTGCCTCTCTGTCTTTCTCCTACTTTGGGCCCTCTGATGATCTCACCTGTCACATGACCCAAGTCTCAGTGGGCCCACCATCACCTGAAAAGACATTGTGTTTGCTTTCCTCCACCCAGGTGAGCTCCGATCCCTCCATGTACATTGAAGTGGAGAATGAAGTGACTGCCGTGGGGGGTGTGAAGCTAAGTCGTTTGAAGTGTAACCGGGAAGGGAAGGAGTGGGAGACAGTACTCACCAGCCGGATCCTCACCGCTGCCGGCAGCTGGTAAGGGCAAGGGTCTTCACCCAAACCAGCTTTTAATGTCAGACAAGCACCATGTGCTATGCTGTATGGCCCTGTTACTGTCTGAGGCAGGAGGCATTGCCCTACATGCTAGCTTCCACAGAGACCTGTGCCATGCCTTGCCCTAGGCTAAGCGTGTACATGTCTTCTCAGCCCCCACAAAACCTAATAAAGTCAGTATCATTATCACCATGTTATAGGTGGGGAAACGGTCTTTGAGGGTCAACCAAGGCAGGATTTCTACCCAGATGTTCTGATTCCCTTATCTGGCCATATTCCTAAAGTCTCAGGTTCCAGGCTGAGCTCTGCCTGGCTCTCTCTAACATGGGATGATTCTTTCTCTGGACCCCAGATTTTCTTCTAGAGAAGTCACGATGGATTTCTGATTGTCCTGTGAGTCCGCAGCCCAGCCCTCTCCATATTCTGCACTTTGAGGGGAACCTTAACTCAGTGGTTAGTCTCCTAATGTCTTCCCATGGACTTCCAGGCCATGATGCCCTAACGCTGTTTCACATGTGCTTGATCTGGAAAGAGGACCAGCATTTTCCTCAGGTGCCTGTTGAGGTGTAGGGCCTCTAGTCAGGACCGTCTTTGACTCTTAAAAGGATTTTACAAACATAATTGGCTTAGATACAGTAACTTTAACTAGGCCCTTAGTCAGTTATCATAAGGCTGCACCTACAATGCTTTCAAAATGTCTGTGAGTACTTGACCTTCTATCTTAGGTCAGGTTCCCATGGACCCTGAGTGAGTGCATGGTGTTGCACTTAAAAGGAACCATACTTCTGTACCTCCTTTTCATTCTCTGCCAAGATAAGCAAACTGAGCTTCCTGATCCCAGGCACTCACAAAGGGCAAATGGGCCTGTGTCCTGGGCGTTGCTGTGGGCTCCCCCTGGATTAGCATTAGTGTGAGCTCAGAAAAGCTCAAGCAGCCCCTGAAGGAAAGAGAACACATTCTTTTTAATCAGATGTTTCATTGAAACTAGGCTGCATCAGCCCTGCTGCCCCAGTCCTTGGACAAGGCCTCACCCACCTCTCCCTTTGCTGCACCTGCTCAGAGGAAGGCCGCAGCAGGCACGGGTCAAGCACAGACAGAGGGAAGGCTCTGCATTTCAGGGCTGCTGCCTCTGCCACAGCTCCCGATGATCATGACACCTGTCCCCTCTCTGCTTTTTCAGTGACGTGGTATGTGTCGCCTGTGAAAAGAGGATGCTATCCGTGTTCTCTGCCTGTGGTCGCCGCCTCCTCCCTCCCATTCTCCTGCCGTCCCCAATCTCCACTTTGCACTGCACGGGCTCCTACGTCATGGCACTCACTGCTGCAGCCACGTTGTCTGTCTGGTGAGAGGCAGGCCCAAGGTGGGGTGGGCTCTAAGCAGGATGGGATGGGGCTGTGCAGGTCCCCTCTCACTGCAGGGTAGGGAAGGCAGCAAAGGTGGCTACTCGGCAGACATGTCTTGGGGCCCTGCTGGCCTGGGCATCTTAATGCCTGAGGAGCCCTGAACAGCCAGTCACACATTGCTTATGATAGCCACCCCGCACTGGGGGAGTGTCCTGAAACCTCACGACAAATCACAATGCCTAATTGCATGTGCCATTGTCCAGAAAGGGGATCTCGGCTGCCAGAGCGTGGCCACACTTCTCCCAAAGTTGGCATAGTGTTGGTGGCGGGCCCTACAGCTGTTTCCTAGGCCCTCTGCTATAGACTTGTGGAGAGGTAGTGTAGTACACATGGGGAGTAGAAGCCACTTCCAGCACAGAGCTCCTCTCCTGGAAGCAAGGGCTGGGTATGTACCAGGGACCATGGAGTGGGGTCTGATCATTGGGGCACATTGTGATGCTTTTACCCCTGCTGCAGAGTAAGCTGTTCCCTGTCTCCCTCCTAGGGATGTTCACAGACAGGTGGTTGTGGTGAAAGAGGAATCTCTACACTCCATCTTGGCAGGTAACCTCAGCAGTGGACCGCCCCTTGTACGTTGGAGTTGGGGGAGGGCTTGGCAGCTTGGGTTCCTGACATGGAAGCACCCTGTTCAGCCTAGATGGAGAGCCAAGCTCTGGGCCCAGCCTGAGGCATTTCGTGTTGTAGGGGATGTCAGTACGTTGTAGGGTGATGCATTCTCTCCAGGGACATATTTTAATGGGTCCCTGAGAGGTGATGAACAGCCTATGGATAGCAGTGAGACCCTCATGTGCAGAGTAGAGCAGTGACTGACTAGTTATGCGTAAGTGTTAAGACACCTGTTGCTAGGACTGTGGGAGCTGTGCTTTGCATTTCTCCTTAGGTGTGTATGCAGGCACCTGCTGATCAGAACACACCCAAGAACCCATTCTTGTGCTGTCTCCCCAGGAAGTGACATGACAGTGTCACAGATCTTGCTGACACAGCATGGAATCCCAGTGATGAATCTGTCTGATGGGAAGGCATACTGCTTTAATCCATCACTTTCTACATGGTAAGTAAGCCAGCTCCTGGCCCTACCCTTCTGGGAGAGTGTCCATCTGAGCTGGAACAAAAGCAGTCAGGCCTGCCTGGCTCGGCTCCTGACAGTCAAGCCCTGGAGTGGGTGCCATGGTGGCAGCCCTGCTGGACTCTGTCCGCTAGAGAAGAGAGAGAGCTCAAACCTGCCAGTACAGGCCCCACTGTCCCTGTGGGCAGGGATGCTTTCCTTCTACATTGTTTCCTGAGGTCACTTTGGAACAGGCATTTGAAAATTCTTATGGTTGTCAATACACATTTCCAGCCTTGCCTCCTTAGCCATTGTCAGCATAGGCGAGTTGGCTTCATAACAACTTCACCATCATTCCGCACTTCTTGTAGCTTAGCAGGAGCTGAGTAGTACTTCTGGCTGACTTTGTGAATTAGTGAGGTTGCATAGTCACTCACTATATGTCATGGTCTGTGTCTTTCCTCAGCCCATTTTGGAGTTTGGAGGCCTTTTCTGTATTTGCAAAATCTTTATTCCCCCAAGATTTTAATCCAGATGTGTGAAGTGTGTACATTGTGTACCAGCCAATCAGAAATTCTTTTCTTCTGCCTGCACCTTTGGTCCATCATACCCAAACCAGCTGCCTTCCAGCCCTCTTCTGTTAAGAGTTGCCAGGCACAAGTTTATCCTCCCACTGAGATTTCTTTCTTGAGTTTAAAAAAGAAGGGTGGGGGGATGGGGAGCCGCTGCCCCTGGCTGGTTCAGTCATTAAAGTAAGCAACTCTTGATCTTGCAGTTTTAAGTTCGAGCCCTATGTTGGGTGTAGAGATCACTTAAAAATAAAATCTTAAGGGGTGCCCAGGTGGCTTAGTCAGTTAAGTGGCTGCCTTCGGCTCAGGTCATCATCCTAGGGTCCTGGAATCGAGTCCCACATTGGGCTCCCTGCTCAGTGGAGAGCCTGCTTCTCCTTCTCCTCTGCCTGCCACTCTGCCTGCTTGAGTTCTCTCTCCGTCAATTAAATAAATTCTTTAAAAACAAAATTAAAATTAAAAAAAAATAAAATTTAATCTTTAAAAAAAAAACCTCCCCATTCCCAGCTCTCCCAAGTTGCAAACTTGTGTATTTTATGTGATTACTATAATAGTGGAAACAGACTAGTTATTTAAGAAGGGAAACGTTGGCCCGGTATTTTACAAATTCACCCAACTATTTTTAAAGTGTGGCTGGAATGTTTTCAACAAAGATGTGAAAGGTCCCAAGAAGGTGAAAACTGTCTGCTTGGGATGCTAGAGAGGCCCAGGAAGGCTAGCACCTGGCATTCCTGGAGGCTTCCAAGGACCAGGCCGTATGGGCCCCCAGCAAGTGGGCACCTGTGTACACTTCATACACAGGCTCCTGTCCTCAAGTTCTGAGACTATGGTGCTCAGGGGGTCCCAGCAAGAACCCTGTTGATGACCTTCACCGTCATTGATTTTGCCTCATGAAACCTGTCCCTGAGGGCCCTGTGGGGAGAATGCAGTGCTACTTGGCCTCTGCTGACACTCTGACAGAGAGTCATGTGGTACCTGCTTCTTGGCGGCCTCACCCCCAGCCTTTCTGGTGGACCTCCTGGTTTTTCTGACCTCTGCTCCTGCTGTTGCCTCCCCAGGAACCTGGTTTCTGACAAGCAGGACTCCCTGGCCCAGTGTGCGGACTTCAGGAGCAGCCTGCCTCCCCAGGATGCCATGCTATGCTCCGGACCTTTAGCCATAGTCCAGGGCCGTGCTTCCACGTAGGTGACTCAAGTGTTGGGGGAGGTGGCTGGGTCATGCAAGCACAGTCCCACTCAGGCCTGCTCTCTGACTGCCCAGCCCTCTGCCTAACTGCTGCTTAGCACAAGTAGGCTCAAGGTGCCAAGGGTTGTGGGCCCACGTTGGGTAATATCTCAGGGTACTAGGTCACAATCCCTGTCACTTCAGGGCATAGATGGCAGTCTGAGGTGCTTTGAGTCATGGACACCGTGATGGGCAGTATTTGGGCTGGGGAGAAATGAGCTGCTGACCTGTCACCTCGGGCCTAGATAGAAAGGACAGGGTGGGATACACCTGAGGTGCTAGAGTGGGCAGGAGGCCTGTCATGGGACATGGGGACAGGTTAGCCAGCGTGGTGTCTGACACCTGCCCCTTTACTGGCTCCTCACTGGGGCCCAGGGGCTCAAGGTAGCAGCCTCCTGACCCATGCAGTACCCACTGCCTCATGATGCTTACTCTGCCGGTCTCTGCAGTTCAGGAAGACAGGCAGCCCGGCTCTTCTCCGTGCCTCATGTAGTGCAGCAGGAGACCACCCTGGCCTACCTGGAGAATCAGGTTGCGGCGGCACTCACCCTGCAGTCCAGCCATGAGTACCGCCATTGGCTCCTCCTCTACGCTCGGTACCTTGTGAATGAAGGTGAGGTTTCTTGCGGCCCTTCCATCTTCCTGGGACTGACTCAATTTCTGTCCCAATATGACCCTCCTGAAAGCCTATGAATCAAGGCAAAGACGGCCCTCGCCCCATCTCTTAGCCTGAGCTATAATCAAGGCAGCTCAGCAAGCATCCAGCCCATTAGAGGCTCTGAGGCTCTGAATCAGGTAGGCCCTGAGGGCCGAAAGGTTTGGCTGTAGGAGGGGGTGGGGGCGGAGGATGCTCAGATAGACATTCTCCAAAGGAGCAGATGAGATGCTCACCCTCCTGCCCTCCCTCACACCCTGCATCCTCAGTGGTCAGCCGGTCACACCAGGGAAGGGCATCTTCTGGCAGCATCCAGTGAGCCTGTATTTCTCTTCCCCCAAGCCCCTCCTGGCCTGGAAGGGCCAGCCCATCCAGCGCCTTCCCATGGCCTTCCAGCCCAGCTTTCCCTGCCAGCACTTCCCCTCCCCAGTATCTCCCCCACCACCTCCTCTTGCCCCTTTTGGCCAACAGAAAGCTAGGTTTGTTGAAAGAGGTGGCCATCCTGCTTTCAGGGCAACCTCCAATAAATAGCCTTTCATCTGTTTGCTAGGCATGTGTGGTGTTTTTCTTACCAGCCTTCCTCTTCCCTGAGCTTGGCCTCCAGGGTTGTGGCTTGGGAACCGGCCCTCCCAAAGCTCCCTGTGTTACCGCATAGCTCCAGGCCTGGTCACAGAGCAGCCTTCCCCACAGCCTCTCCTGGCCTTCCTGCTTTGCTTTTGACGACACCCTCCCTATTTCGTTTAAAATTTAGAGTACAGAAAAAGAGAAAAACATGCCGAACCCCTACAAATGTCACTCCTAGAACTCAGATATGCCACATTGCCTGTGATGACATGTATATATACACCTCTGATGACAACAGCCATGGCTGACCAACTCGAAGTCCCTCGCCCCTCCCCAGCAGACTCCATACATGAGTTTAATTTTCCTCTTCCTGCCCAGTCTGTGTGGTTGCCCAGCCTGTGTGGTCACTGACTCTTCTAAATACTCAGTCTTCCCAAACCCATACCTTTGCTGGGATGCTCCTGTCACATCTGGGCTTCATACCCCATTCCACTGGGGAGACTGTTCCCCTGGCTTCTCTAATTTTCTTCATCCTGGGGACTGATCAGGACTCATCCTGACGCCCTGTACGAGGTCGCTGCCTCCTCGAGGGCCTGCACCAGTTGTGGGATCACTTCTACCACTTGCTTCTCTTTGTCCATCTTCCACACGTCTGTTCCTACGTCCATACACAAGTCACCTCCACTCTATCTCTTGTTTCCTTGACCATAAAAGGACTCAAATTGTAAAGGAAGAGCCCTCTCACTTCTAAAATTCCTCAGATTCCGGCATCACCCTCTTACTCTCTACCCTCATCTTTGGGTGATTTCATCATTCCCTGTGGCTTCAGCTGCCGCCAGTGCTGACAGGCCCCCAGATTCTGCCACCAGCACTTCTGGCACTCCACATACCTGTGCCATAACCCATGAGTTGACAGGCCTGTGACTGCTTCTCCTGTCTTTTCCACTCTGTCACCACCTCCTCAGCCTAAATTCATACCCTTGCCATCTCTTACCTCCTGAAGGCTGCCTACTGACCCTGCTGATCTTCTCTCACTACCAACATGTCTTCTCTGAAACAAATCTGACTAGCCCACTTCCACGATTCCTGCATTTTCCCATCACCTTGGGGAGTTTTTCCCAGAGCTGGCCACATTTATTTTTCCCATGGGCCCAGCACACAGAGGGGCTGCTCTTTATGCTGTCAAGGGAGTGGGTTCCTGAGTGAGAGTCTGTCATTATGAATCTCAGTGCCCCAAACTGAGAGACATGCAAGAGGCATTTTGCCCTAAGCAGGCAATAAAATAAACATTTGCTCAATCTGGTTTGCTATACACAACAACTTAGCATATTCTTGATTTTTTTATTTCTTTTTGTAATGTGTTCCTATTTCTGTTTTGTTTTGTTGTTTTGTTTTGTTTTGTTTTTTTCCGTAATTAGGGTTTGAATACCGGCTCCGAGAAATATGCAAGGACTTACTGGGTCCGGTTCACTACTCCACTGGAAGCCAGTGGGAGTCAACGGTAGTGGTAGGTGCTGCTTTCGTTCTTGCCACAAGAATTCTGTCTTGAAAAGTGAAAGTGGAGATGAAAAATAAGCCAAAGTGCTTTGGAATTCTTCCCCATTAGACTTCTTGAGCACACTGCCACAGGCCCCAGGATCCGTGGGAGGGTGAAATGCCAGCACTGCACTGCCAGGCGGCAGCTGGGCCCTCGGCATCAGGGGCCCAGGAAGTGCTCAGCCACGCATGCACCTGAGGAGAGTTGCCTGCTGGGGTTACGGGTTTGTTCGGTAGAGAAGGTGAAAGATCCTTCCCTGCCTTCGTGGAGCTCCCAGTCTGATAGGAAGGCAGACAAAAGCAAGGAAGCAATTCAGTCAACAAGATAGTTTTAGACTATGGATTATACTATGCCCAGAAATAAGCAGAACAATCAGACAAGGGTGCCTGGGAACACGTGGCCAGGGAAGACATGAGAGGGGTCTTTTAGGATGAAACCCAGGGATGAGAATACACCAGCTCTACCAGGACCTGGGAGTCTCCTGGTAGAGGTGATAGTGAATGCAAACATGGAGGCCACTGTGGCTGCAGCATAGTAGGCAAAGGACGGGGTGGTAGAAAATGAGGTAAGACAGAGGAGCAGGAAGAAGATCAGTGAGATCTTGTGAGGAGCTGGAGCTTTTGGAGGAGCTGGTGGCAAGAGATCAATTAGCAGGGGTGGTAATGCGAACTGACGTAGGAGAGCAGTCAGAACTTGTTTTTGTAGCAGTCCTGGCAATAGACGAAGGTGACTTGGATCAGTGTGAGGGCCATGGAGAGGGGAAAGGAGACAGATTCAAGTTGTATTTTAGAGGCAGACCCAACAAGACTTGGTGGGTGGATGGGTAGAATAGATTAAGAGAAAGAGAATAATGAACATGGATAGTCACCTCCAAATTTTTTGGCTTGCACATGTGCCTGCTAGTGCCTTGAAAGGACCAGGTTGGTGAGGGATTGGGGGTTGTGAATATAAGTTAGCTCCCGTGCTTCATGCAGTCACTGAGCAAATACTGATGGAGCACCTGCTCTGGCTCGGCATGGGACAGTGAGCAGTGAACAAAGCTCACGGCCCCCACCTTCCTAGGTCTCCATTCTTGTGCAGAGAGGTGGATTCTAAACAGCTGAGCAAGTACATGTATTGTGTTGGGTGGGGGTGGGTGCTGAGAACAAACATAAAGTGGCCAGGGGCATACTGGCAGGATGCTATTTTATATTGAGTAGTCAAGGGAGTCTTAACTAACTGAGCAGAGACCAGAAAAGGTGAAGGGCAAAGCCCCACAGATGTTTGGGGGAAGAATATCCAGGCAGTGGGAACAGCAAGTCTAAAGGCCCAAGGTGGAAGGGCCTGCCGTGTGGAAGGAATAGCCAAGCAGAATGGCAGTGGGAGGATGAAACGGGTTGCAGTCAGAAAGGCTGGAGGTCAGACCTCACAAGCTCTACAGGCCTTGGTGTGTGATTGGCCTGTGTGTTTTATTTGATTTTTATTTTGTAGCAGTAGATCTTAATTTGGTTGGTTACTAGAATCCTAACTTCAAAGTCCAATTCCCCTTCCTTACATCTTTGAAGGTATGGCACCACAGACTTTTAACATCCACTGTTGTTGCTAAAATCTCTGCTGCAAATCTGATTTCCATTGCTGTGTAAGTTCTTTTGGCTCTCTCTCTTGTTTTGAAGTTTCACAAACCTGAAAGTCTGTTTCTTTCATTCATTCTGTGGATCTGCCTTGGTTCTCTTCCTCAGTGATATCTTCCCTTCCATTTTCCACATCTTCAGAGAGATGTAATGTCCTCTCTTTTTAAAATCTGCTGTATCATTTTTTATGGTTGCAGTTCTCCCCCCATATTTTCAACTTAGTCTTTTATCTGCTTGAGCATAGTAACCTTAGTTGTTTTAAAGTTGTATGTCTGATAGTTCTACTTTTGGGAGCCCTCTTGGATCTGTTTCAATTGCCTATAAATGTCTCTGCCGGGTCTCATTTATATTATCTTGTTTCCTTACATGCCTGATTATTTCTATCCGCTGGACATGTTTGAAAAATTATTTGTAGAAATGGTTTGAGGCCTCAGGTGATGTTACCTTCTTTTACAGAGTGCTTTTATTTGCTGTTGCCAGTTCTTGAGGCACCACCAGCACTGCAGACTCCCCTCAGCCCAGTTCTGGGATTGAGGTTTTCTAGGCTATCTCATGATTCAAAGCCAGACACTCATTTGTGCAAGGGCGGATTTATTTCTGGTTTACCTTTATTCTGGGTTACATCCCTTTGGGGTGTCAGCACAAAGAGGGATGACTTAACAGGAATCCCCACTTTTCATTTTGGCCCCTGCTTTTGTCTCCCTAGGCCCTCAAGTCTGACAGAAGCTCGCTCAGCCTTTTTCTCATCAATAAACATTCCCAAGGCAAAGGCATCCCTCTCTGAATTTCTACCTTCCCCACATCCCAGCTCAACCTAGGTCATTAGCACATTAGCTCCCTGAGGTCCATTTCTATTTGTGTACCTTCATCCCATGACCTCAACAGGAAGGGTGGTTCCAAATTACCAGTAATTCCCTAGCACACGTCAGCTCTGGGGTGCCCTGACAGGATGTCTTCTTGGGTGGGAGATAGGTCAGCATGTGCCTGACCAACCTCTTCCCCAGCCAGGTTGTAGAGCCTCATTCTGTGATCCAGCTGCCACTCTGGGAGCATTAGCCCAAGACGTGAGCTGGAGTTCTACATAGCAGCTTTCTGTCTCAGACTGAAGGCAGGGGTGCTAGGCCAATAAAGTGCAGATGAAAGGAGGCACAGACAGGCCACCATTTATTAGCCATGTGCTCTTTTCTCCCTCTCCTTCCTGCCACTTATTCTTACCACCTCTGAGCAGGACACCTCATTGGAGCTTTGCCCAAAAGAGCCTGGGGCTCCCTTTCCGTGTGGTCCCACCTGCTTTTCATCTTCTGTAAATTGCCTAACATAGCTAGTCTGCTCATGGTCCCTGGTATCTATGACAAATGCTCTCAGCTGCAGGTAAGTGGTACTCCCAATAGTGACTGAAATATTGTTTTCTGTCCTCCAAATAAGTCAGCCGGAGGGGGGAAACCAGTACCAACAGCATCTACCATTCTTACCAGAAAAAGAAAAGCTGGGGCACTTGGGTGGCTCAGTGGATTAAGCCTCTGCCTTCGGCTCAGGTCATGGTCTCAGGATCCTGGGATAGAGCCCCGCATTGGGCTCTCTGCTCAGTGGGGAACCTGCTTCCCCCCCTCTCTCTGCCTGCTGCTCAGCCTACTTGTGATCTCTCTTTCCGCTGTTGCCACAGGCAGACAGAATATTCTGCTTTGTTTCTAGCAGTTTACTTCATCCTCTTTGATTTTTTAATTAAATGTTTGATGTTTTTTTTTTTAATTTTAAATTTTATTTTGTGGGCGCCTGGGTGGCTCAGTCGTTAAGCATCTGCCTTCAACTCAGGTCATGATCCTGGGGTCCTGGGATTAAGCCCCACCTCCCTGCTTCTCCCTCTCCCACTCCCCCTGCTTATGTTCCCTTTCTCACTGTGTCTCTCTGTCAAATAAATAAATAAAATATTTTTAAATAAATAAATAAATAAATTTAATTTTGGATGGTAATATAGTCACATAGTTCAAAAACTAAAAGATATAATAGTTTTGAAGTAAGTTTGGGGGGGTTTTTGGTTGTTTTTTGTTTTGGGTTTTTTTCTACTTACATTTATTTTATGCAGAATTTATTCCCAGACCGTTAAGTTTTTGTCTCTTCATTTTCTTGGGGATATCTTTTTCTTCTTTGCAAGTGTCTCTTCCGGTTTAGAAACCATCTGGTCTTTTTCATAAGGGTCATCTCTGTGGCAGGGAGAGCTCATGAACAGGTTAATCCAAACATGCATTCTGTAAGTTCCTATCACGTCTCGGGGGGTTTGTTCACCTGGATATCCTCAATGACCAGAGAATCTACATCTAAACCTTTAAGTTCACTGTTAAGCATTTTTAAGCATGTGCAGTAAAAATTCAACACCCTTTTCAGGTCACTTACACTGTGTCCACCCCCAGTGTTTGACCTGAGCACGCCTACCAACTCCACAATTATAGCAACAGAATGGCACACATTGCTTCTATATAGTGACATCCTTCAGATACGTGGTGGCTTCTCAGATATGCAAACTTTTGATGCATTCATAAAGTGAACGCAAAGCTTTCAACCTCTTGATCTGCATGCTTTTGTAGGGCTTTCTGGGTCAAGTGAATAGTGAACCATTTTCAGAGGTCACCTCGGGCCACTTATGGGAAGAGCAGAAATAAGTTTTGAAGTCAGAAACAGGCCTCCACCTTTCATCTTCTTTTTCAGGATTCTTGTGGCTCTTCAGGATCCCTTGAGATTCCATTTGAATTTTAGGATGAATTATTCTATTTCTGTAGAAAAACACTACTAGGATTTTGATAGGGAGTACATTAAATCTATAGATTGTTTTTGATGATATTGACATCTTAGCAATATTAAGTTTTCTAATCCATGAACAGGGGGTGTCTTTCCATTTAGTTGTGTCTTCTTTAATTTCTTTCAGCAACATTTTGTAGTTTTCAGTGTACTAGTCTTTCACCTCCTTGGTTAAGTTTTTTATTCCCAAGTATTTTATTCTTCAGGAGCTATTGTAAATGGAACTGTTTTCTTAGTTTTCTTTTCAGAATGTTTGTTGTTGGTATATAAAAATGCAGCTGATTTTGGTGTCCTGATTTCCTATTCTGCAAACTTTCTGAATTCACTTGTTCTAACAAGTTTTTTGTAGAGTCTTTAGGGTTTTCTACATGTAAAATGATGTCTACAAACAAAAAAATTTACTTCTTCCTTTGCAATATTGATGCCTTTTATTTTTTTCTTGCCTCATTGCTCTGGCTAAAACTTCCAGTACTAAGGTGAGTAGAAGTGTGAAAAGCTGGCATCCTCACCTTTCTCCTGACCTTAGAGCAAAAGCTTTCGGTTTTTTTAACATTGAGTGTGATGTTTTCTTATATGGTCTGTATTATATTGAGGTAGTTGACTTCTATTACTAGTTTGCTGGGTGTTTTTGTAATGAAGAGTGTTGAACTTGATCAAAAAAATTTTTTGCATCAATTGAAGATTATTATTAATTCTTCTTTAAATATTTGGTGAAATACACCAGTGAAGCCATTTGGTAAGTCATGGGCTCTTTTTTTTAGGAAGTTGGTGATTACTGATGCAGTCTCCTTACTAGTTATAGATCCATTCAGATTTTGTATTTCTTCATGATTCAGTCTTAGTAGGCTATGTGTCTCTAGGATTTTGTCCATTTTATCTAGGTTGTCTAATTTGTTGGTGAACAATTACTTATAGTATCCCCATATTTATAATTTTTACTTTTGTGACATCAGTTATAATGTCCCTGTGTCATTTCTGATTGTCATTCCAGTCTTCGCTCTGCTTTTCTTAGTCCACCTAGTTAAGAGTTTATCAGTTTGGATGATCCTTTCAAGTAGTAGCACATTTTGGTTTCATTTATTTTCTCGATCTTTCTATTCTCCATTTTATTTTCTCTGAAATAATGATTTTCTTGCATCTGTTTGATTTGGGTTTAGCTTTTATTTTCTAGTTTCAAAGGATGGAAAGCAAAGGATGGACCTCAAAGATTTGAGGTCTTTCTTTGTAGATTCTTACAGCTATAAATTTCTAACAATTGCTTTTACTGGATCCTATATTTCTTCGTATGTTGTTTTCATTTTCATTTGTCTCAGGATATTCTCTAATTTCCCTTGAGATTTCTTCTTGAATCATTGCTTAACAATGTGTTATTTCGGGGTGCCTGGGTGGCTCAGTGGGTTAAGCCTCTGCCTTCGGCTCAGGTCATGATCTCAGGGTCCTGGGACTGAGCCCCGCATCAGGGCTTTCTGCTCAGCAGGGGGCCTGCTTCCCCCACCCCCTGCCTGCCTTTCTGCCAACTTGTGATTTCTCTCTCTCTCTGTCAAATAAATAAATAAAATCTTTAAAAAAAAAAAAGGCAGTGTGTTGTTTCATTTCCACATATGTGTGGATTGTCCAGTTTTCCTTTAGCTTTTAATTTCTGGTTTCATCCCATTGTGATTGGAAAAGATAGTTTTATGATATTGGTCTTTTTAAACCTATTGAGATTTGTTTTGTGACCTACTGTGTGGTCTCTCCTAAAGAGTGTTTAATGTGCACTTAAGAAAAGTGGATTCTGCTGTTGTTGAGTGGAATGTCCTATATATGTACATAAGGTACAGTTGGTCTGTATTGTTTTTCAGGACTTCTGGTTCCTTATTGATCTTCTCTCTGGTTGTTCAATATCCCATTATCAAAAATGGGATATTGAAGTCTACTACAATTATTGTAGAATTATTTTTCCTTTCGACTCAATGTTTTCTTCATATATTTAGGAGCTCTGATGTTTGGTGCATATGTTTATAATTGTTACATCATCTTTGGTGAATTGACCCCTTTATCATTATACAGTGTCCTTCTTTGTCTCTTGTAACAGTTTTTGAAATAACATCTATTTCGTATGATACAAGTATAGCCAACTTTTCTATGTTTTGGTTACTATTTCCATGGACTATCTTTTTTATCCTTTATATTCAACCTGTATGTGTTCTGAGCTCTGAAGTGAGTTCCTTGTAGGTAGCATATAGTTTGATTCTGGTTTTTTACCCGTTTTTGTTTTTTTTTTTAATTGAGGAGTTTAATACATTTACATTTGAAGTAATTATTGCCAGGGGTACCTGGTGGCTCAGTCGGTTAAGCATCCAACTCTTGATTTTGGCTCAGGTCATGATCTGAGTTGGGAGATTGAGTCCCATGTCAGGCTCCACACCAAGCATGTAGCCTGCTTAAAATTCTCTTTCTGTCCCTCTCCTTTTGCTTTTCCTCTCTCTCTCTCAATAATAATAATAATAATAATAATTACTGGCAAAAAATAATAATTACTGACAGATACTTAATATTGCCATTTTGTTATTTATTTTCTGTATGTTTTATAGTTTTTGTTCCTCATTTCCTCCTTTACTATTTTACTTTGCATTTTAGTTGATTTTTTTAGTGACATGTTTTTATTCTCTTCTTTTCCTTTTATGTATGTTCTATAGATATTTTCTTTTTAGTAACTATAGGGATAACAAAAACAATCTATTTTAAACTAATAACAATTTAATTTCAATTGTATACAGAAACATTGCCCACTCCCTTACAGTTCCACTCCACCCACTTTGTTATTGAAGTCACAAATTATATCTTTATATATTCTATAGCTTTAACATAGACTTATAGTTTCTTATGCTTTTGTCTTTTAAATCTTATAGAATAAAAAAAATGGAATTACCAAATAAAATTACAAAATATGGGTTATTTTATTTGTCCTTACTTTTACTTTTACCAGAGAACTTTCTGTTTTATTGTCTAGCATCCTTTCATTTCAACTTGGACTCCATTTAGCATTTCTTGTAGGGTAGATCTAATAGTAATGAATTCCATCAGTTTTCATTTATCTGGAAATGTGTTTGTTTTCCCCTTATTTTTCAAGAGTAGTTTCACTGACTATGGTATTCTCAGATGTCAGTTTTTCTTTTAGCACCTTAAATATGTCATCCCACTGCCCTCTGGCCTTCAGTGTTCCTGCTGAGAAATATGCTTATTGAGTTTGCTTTTTACACAGTGAGTCAAGTATCTGCTTTCTAGATTGTCTCTTTATCTTTGATGTTCCATAGTTCAAGTAAAATCTGTCATGGTATGGGTTCCTTTGGGGTTTTCCTACATGGAGTATTTGTTGAGCTTGGATTTGTAAATCCATGTTTTTCCTCAACCCTGGGAACTTTTCAGCCATTATTTCTCCAAATAAGCTCTTTTCTCCTTTCTATTATTCTTTTGGGACTTACATAATGCATATATTGGTCTGCTTGATGGTGTCCTATAAGTCCTTAGACTATTTTCATTTTTCTTCATTTTCAAGTTCATTGATTCTTTGTCTGTTCATGTCTACTGTTGAACCACTTGAGTGAATTTTTCTACTTAGTTACTATGTTTTTAAGTTCTAGAATTTTGGTTTGGTTCTTTTTTATAATTTCTACCTCTTTGTTGATACTCTCATTCTATTCACATACCATTTTCCTGGTATGTCCATCTGTTCATGTTCTCTTTGAGAATATTTAAGACAATTGTTTTAATGTCTTTGTCACATAAGTTCTAGGCCTATGTTTCTTTAGGGTCAGTTTTCTGGATGTTTATTTTGTGATTTTGAATGGGCCAATACCATAGCCAGCCATTTCCATGTTTCTCTGTTTCTTTGTATGCCCCATGGTCTTTTGTTGAATATTGGGCATTTGAAAAAATGGCCACCTTTCCCAGTCTTGGCAGACTGGATTCACTACTCAGCCAGTCATGAGGCTCATTTTTAAAATATTTTTTTCTGGTGTTTCCTTCTTTCCTTCCCTCCCTCCCTCTTTGCCTTCCTCCCTTCTTTCCCATCTTAGGTCAGACTCAGGTAATTGGTTGTCATTCTTTTATGTTCTCTAATAGAAGATGTTTTATGTTTGTAAGTATCCTTATAAAGCCCCACCTCTGTGACATTTCTACAACAGTTTTGCAACAGTCAGTGTTTTTATTACCATTTACTTGTAAATCATTTTTAAATATCAGTTAACTAAGTTAACTTAATTGATTAATCAGTTATGAGTTCTACTCAATTGTATTTTGGTTAGAGAAGATGATTTATATCAGGAGTTGGCCAACTTTTTCTGTCAGGGAAGAGAGTTAATATTTCAGGCTTTGCAAAGCCATACAGTCTCTGCTGCAACTACTCCACTCTGCTGTTGTAGCGTGATATACCAACAAATAGGCAGGGGTGGCTACATTTTTATAAAACTATTTACAAAAATATATAATGGGCTGTATCTGTGTATGCCAGTCTGCTGTGTACATGATACCTGCTATTTTGTTGAGGTTTGCTTTTAGAGCAATTTTTTATATGTCCACGTGTGCCAAAGACTATTTGTTTTCATTTTATACATATCCATTTAGTCATGTTTACTAACTGGTCAGTTCGGATTACCTGAATCTGCAGATTTTTGCCTTCCCATGACCCATCACTAGTTAAATGTGTATTAAAATCTTCCTGAGGGTAGTTTTGTCTCTTTCTTTTGACTGGCTCTTTCCCCAGTGATGTTTTTATAACAAAATCTACTTTGGTAATTTAAAAATACTAGCTCTCTTTTCATTCTTTACTAACGTATCTTTCTGTCTTTAATTTTTAACCCCTTTTCATCCATGTTTATATATTTCTTACTAACATCAGATGGCTGACTTTTATGTTATCCAGTCTGACAGATTTTTTTTTTTAATCACCAAGCTCAAACCATCCACATTCTTTGTTTTCTTGGTTTTCTCAAGGCCAACATAAACTTTAGCCTGAGTTATCCACATTTCTTTTCATATCTCTTGTAACATTATCTAGATTTATCTCTTCTTACTTTGAGTATTTCCTCTAAAAGATTTTCATGGTGAATCTTTCTTGTAGCAAGCCTCTTGAGGTCTTAAAAGCCCAAGAATATTTTTTTAATATTTTTTATTATACTCTATTGTATGAATAACTGGGTAAAAAAGTTTAGGTTGTGAGGTTTTTTTCCAATATATTAAAAATATTACTTCATTGTGTACCTTGTTCTCTCTTTTTTTGTAGGTGATATGATCTTGTTTTTTAGGAACTTTCATAATTTTTCTATCTTCGATACTCTCAAATTCTATATATTTCATTCTACATGTCTAGATATCTGTTTTTCCATATCTTACTTTTTTTTTCCTAGTTCTATGAAAAATGTTGTTGGTATTTTAGTAAGTAGATTGCATTAAGTCTGTAGATTGCTTGGGTGATACAGATACTTTCACAATATTGGCTGTTCTAACCCATGACCATGGAATATCTTTCCATTTATTTGTGTCATCTTTAATTTCTTTCATCAGTGTTTTATAGTTTTTGGAGTATAGTTTCACCACCTTGGTTAGGTTTATTCCTAGGTATTTTATTACCCTTGGTGCAATTATAAATGGGATTGTTTTCTTAATTTCTCTTCTGCTATTTCATTATTAGTGTGAAGAAATGCAACAGATTTCTGTATACTAACTTTGTATCCTGTGATTTGGCTGAATTCATTTATTCATTTATCTAGTAGTTTTTTGGAGTCCTTTAGGGTTTTCTATATAGTATGGTATAGTAGTATCATGTCATCTGCAAATAGTGAATGTTACTTACTCCTTACCAATTTAGATTCCTATTTCTTTTTCTTATCTGACTGCTGTGGCTAGGACTCCCAGTACTGTGTTGAAAAAAAAAAGCAGTGAGAGTGGGCACCCTTGTCTTCGTCCTGATCTTAGAGGAAAAGCTCCCAGTTTTTCACTGAGTATGATGTTAGCTGTGGGCTTTTCATATATGGCCTTTATTTTGTTTCCATATATTACATGATCAGCACTCAGGGAGGCTTTCAACCTAAGGCCATTTGACTTTCTTTAGTTGCGTGAAATCTACCTGTATTATTTCCTTAAATATTTCCTTCTTTCTTCTTTCTCTCTCTCCTGTGGGACCCATTATATAGATATTGGGCCCTTCTGTCATCCTCCATCTGCCTTAACTTTTCCTGTATGGTTTCTCCTCTTGCATTTTCCTCTCTGTGTACCTCCCTTCTCAAGCATGGTCTGGTCCTCCATCTGACTCCACTCTGACTTGGTCTTCAGCAGTGGCCATTCTTCTGCAGATCCCATCCCTTCAACCATTGTGTTGCTCAAACTTAATATCTACACTTGGTTCTTTTCTATAATTCCTTGTCTTTCTGCCATTCTTATTTTAACATCCTGGGCCTTCCTTCTCTTCCAGTGGTCAGAGTTATCGTTTAGTGTTTTTTTTCTTTGCGGTGGCTGTGCTCCTCAGGGTTCTGTGCATTGGAGACCCCTCCTTGCAGTGCATATTGCAAAAGAGCCCAGGCAGACCATGGTACCAGTACACCCAGGCATGAAAGAGCCCTGGGCAAGGCCCAAGGGCAGAGGCCCCAGGATTATAAAACCAAGGCCAGCCACTGCCTCCCAGGTGCCTCTTCACTCCTAGACTTGACCTCAGGCCCCCAGAGAGCATTCACATTAGGGAACAACTCCTCCTGGATGGCCATCCACTTGCCCTTTTACCCTAATATCCTACTCCCATCCTGCTCTGGAAGGCTAAGCTACTATAGCCACTAATCAGTGCAGTTGAAGGCCAGCAGGGACTGTGCGAGCAGACTTAGGGGACACAGAGGAGTAGAACCTACCCTGGTTTTCTTTGCTGTAACCTTGCACTGTGTCTCTCCCCTGCTCCCTGCCACTCGTATGCTCCAGCTCAGACTTTTAGCTTGCCTGCATGTAGAGAAATTGTTCTCATCCATCTCTGTTTTCTCCAGGGGGTGTCTGGGGGTCAGATGGGCAGACACGGGGTCTCTGCCAGGCCAGGGAAACCCAGCACCATCCAGGTCTCCTCACTGACACTTGCACTCAACTGTCATTCTTCATGTCCACAGGGTCTGCGGAAGAGGGAGCTGCTGAAGGAGCTGCTGCCAGTCATCGGGCAGAATCTCCGCTTTCAGCGCCTCTTTACCGAGTGTCAGGAGCAGCTCGACATCCTGAGGGACAAGTAGCCTGCCCAGACCTTCCCTGGCTGCAGCAAGGGCAAGGCCACCCTCACGCTGCTGACAATGCACAGGGCCCCCTCTCACCTCGTCAGACTACAGAAGGACGAGGAGACACTGGCAGGAGGTGGGCTGTCCTGTGCCAGCGCTGGCCCAGCTACCTGGGCAGACTTCCCCTATATCCTGGGCCTGTTGCTCCCTCAGAAGGGGGCAGCTCTGCCGGCCACTCATCCCTCCCTCCAGGACCCCTGTGTGGAGCTGGGGCTGGGGCCCTGCCCTGCTGCCCTGGGGTCAGTGAGGCACTCCCAGGCCTGCCGTTTCCAGCACGGTCCCAAGGTGGACACTAGTCCCTGCCACTGCAGGCATCGTGCTGCTTCAGCTATGACGAATGAGCCATTTGTGAAAGAGAGAACCCTGAAATGTTAGTGTATTATGCAGTCAGTAGACTGACCTGAGACCTATGTAAAAGGAAAGGCTATTCCAACATGGACTATTTTTGTACTAGAATTTGCTAACTTGTAATATGGAATTTTCCTTTTGGCCAATAATCAGGATTTCCCTATAAGTCACTTGGACATTGGTCACTTGTAGGAAATTTAAACTCTAATTATGACAGCTACATTGAAAAATAATTGTACTGAAATTAACTTGTCTATCTTCATTTGGTTTTAATTTTTAAATGTTTGTAAAAAGAGACTGTTTTTTTGGGGAATGGGGCAGAGGGGTGGGCGATTTCTTTTGTAAGTGTAAAATAAATGAACACGCATTGGATACCAAATCATCCTGGCTTCCCCTGCCTTTTCCTTATAACTTCCACCTTCCTCCCCTGCTATTGATCCCTCTCCAGAAATGGGTAGTTATGAAACATCAGAACCGGAAGGAATCTTTGATTTCATCTCATGGCCCCAACTTCTCCATGCAGAAATTCATTTCCCAGCACAGAGGTCACTTTCTTGACTATGAAGCATCTGAGGCTTCTGCAGCTAGCAGGCCACCTCACACAAGTCTTCTTCCAAGCCAGTCATCAAGGTCTTCTGGCTGTGCTAGGCACAAAGGGCTATAGCTGGCTTTCCAATTTCATGGAAGGAAATCAGTAAAAACAGACTTGAGTTTTCTGAAGAATTATCTGAAAGCTGTGATTTTCCTAGAAAGTTGTCCAGAAGCTGACCTTCAGGAGAGGAAATAGCTAGAATCACAGAATCTTCAAGCATGGTGAGAATGGAGCACCTTTACCTCTGTGTTATGCATCTCACTGTTGCCTTCCTGCCAGCTGTGTGGGATCCTGAGTCTCGTGGAAGAGGCATGGATTTGGAATTAGTAGAAGACATGGGTGACTCTGGCCACTGATACCCATCTCTGGATGCTTTTCTACCTTCTTACTGCCTTCTCATTCATATCAAGTAGCTGGATGAGACACAGGCATACATGCATGGCTGACAAAGCCAGAGCACAGAGTGCATGTGGGTATGAACACCTCAAAAGCCAGGCTGCAAGTATGAGCTTTTCTTTAAGGAATGAGGAGCCAGGGATGCTATGCAGATCAGGCAGCTTCCCTGGCAATTCTGTAGCAAGGCATGGAGAACTTTGTGGAGCCACAGGATCACACAGCTTTGGGACTGACAGACTTGTCCAGAGTACAAGCAAGCAAAAATCTGGGCCTGCTTTTCAGCTGTCAAATGGAGATGAGGTTAAGAAAACCTATATGGTTGTGAAGACTAACCAGAATCACACAGGCAAAGTCCTGGAGCTTAACAAATGCCTCCTTAAAGAAAACTAACAATCAGTGTTTTTCACTTTATTTGTGGGGGTTTTGTTTGTTTTGTTTCTTAAGTTGGCTTCAGGCCCAGCTCAGAAACCAACATAGGGCCTGAACTCAAAACCCTTATATCAGGACCTGAGCCAAGATTAAGAGTCAGATGACCAACAACTGAGCAACCTGACACTATTATTTGGAGAGGAGAGGAAAATAAGCAGAAAGATGTTAGGGACTTCTGCTTCCAGCCAAGATGGACTAACAAGGACCAAATTGACCCTCCTCCCTGAACCAACCAAAAAAGCCAGTCAACATACATGAAACAATGATCTTAAGACACTGTATATCAGAAAACAAAGGACAGTAATCCTGGGAGATGGGAAAAAGCAAACAAGATGTCTCAGCTTACCCAGAGGGTTTCCAGGCTGCAGCAAAGGGAGGAGAAGCTGAGGTAGAGCCCTACAACTACTTGAATTGAAGAAATAAAGCTGAGAACCCAGGGAGACCAAGGCAGCTAGAACTCACAGGACAGAATACCAGAAAGGAAAAGCTCCATAGAGAACCCAACCCTCAGTTTAGGGAGCCCTACCCTATCAGTGCATATTTAACTGAGCGCTGATCAGGGTGTGGAAATGAGACCGCCAAGGGTAGGCAGAGAACCAACCACCTGAAAGGATTAGAGTGAAAATTGCCTAGGTATCACTTAGGGCTAAGAACAGTACCTATTCCTACCAACCAGATTAGAAAACCTTGTAACTCACGGGCTTAGAGTACTCAGGAAGTATTGCCTAAATATTGAAGAATAATTAGATTACTACTCCAGATTCATCTAACAAAAATAAAAGCAAGACCCAAAAGGATGGAACGGTTTCCAACTAATTAATTACATGCAAAGCAAATTTCAAGAGGCTTTATAACAGGGACGCCTGGATGGCTCAGTTGGTTAAGTTGCTGCCTTTGGCTCAGGTCACCATCCCAGGGTCCTAGGATCAAGTCCTGCATCAGGCTCCTTGCTCAGCGGGGAGGCTCCTTTCTCTGCCTGCTCTGCCTGCTGCCCCCAACCCTGCTTGTGTTTTCTCTCTCTGACAAATAAATAAATCTTTAAAAAAAAATTAAAAACAGACTTTGGGGTGCCTGGGTGGCTCAGTGGGTTAAGCCTCTGCCTTCAGCTCAGGTCATGATCTCAGGATCCTGGGATCAAGCCCCAAATTGGGCTCTCTGCTCAGCAGGGAGCCCGCTTCTCCCTCTTACTGCCTGCCTCTCTGTCTGCTTGTGATCTCTCTCTCTCTCTCTCTGTCAAATAAACAAATAAAATCTTAAAAAAAAAAAAACAGGCTTTATAACAATACTAAAGTATGCAACATCCAACAAAGTGAAGTTTACAATGTCTGGCATCCAAACAAAGACTACCAGGCATACGAAGCAGGGACATGATCCAAAATGAGAAAAATCAATCTTGACTGATTTATCAAAACTGACCCTAAATTTATACAGATATTGAAATTAGCAGAGGACAGTAAAATGGTTATTATAACACTCTGCATTGTGTTAAAAAAAATTGAGTGCAAACATAGAAGACCATAAGAAAATCACAAACTTTTAAAGATGAAAAAGATGAAACATTGCAGAAGAAAAGATCTGTGAGTGTAAAGCCATAGCAATAAAAATGGTCCAAAACAGAAAAAAAATTCATAAGAGGAAAGAAAAAAAAAATAGTGTCATATGCCAAGGGACACTGCCAAGTAATGTAAAATACAAGCAATTGAAGTCCTCAAAGGGCAGGGGAGAAGAGAAAAGGAGGTGACAGAAAAAAGTATTTGGAGAAATAATGGCTAAAACTTGCACCTCTCTTATTCTTTGTGTTTCTGCTGGTGACCCCTCTGCCACTGTCCTTTTCTCCTCACCCCTACCCTAATGCCTGCTGACCTCCCTACTCTGTCCACTGATGCCCACACCTTCCCACTACCTCTGCCCACTGACCTCTTTTGCTAGCAGAACACTGGGGGCCTGTGTCTTCCAGGGCTGGGACTCCTTGCTTCTCAGAGTTCTAACCTGATCATCTTAGGCATCTCCCAGCTTTAGCCTTCAGATCACATTTAAGGAGTCAGAACCCTTTACAAATTAGTCTGGGGCAGTGAGAGGTATATACACATAGTGTAACTCAAGAGAAAGAACGAAAACTCATCACCTCTTCCCATATCAGAGCCCTTATCCCTGTCCTTTCACATACATGGCAAATATTTTCTCCAGATGGTTTTTCACTTTTAAATGTTATTGGTATTTTGGTTTTAAGTTTAAAATTTTTGTGAAATTTAATTATTGTTCTTTTGTATCTTAAATTTCATCAAAATTTAATTACTTTTGTAACTAATTATTTTGAACTTAGGACACTTCACCAAAGATACATGGATGGCAACTAAAATAAGTACATGGAGAGTTAAGCCTCTGCCTTTGGCTCAGGTCATGATCTCAGGGTCCTGGGATCGAGCCCCACATTGGGCTCTCTGCTCACTGGGGAGCCTGCTTCCTCTTCTCTCTCTGCCTGCTTGTGATCTCTGTCTGTCAAATAAATAAATAAATAATTTTTTTTTTAAGTACATGAAAAGATGTTCAACATCATTAGTCATTCAGAAAATACAAATGATAAATGATAAAACCACAATGATATAACAAGACATATCTAAAATTTCTTTTTAGATCAGCTCCTTCTATTTATTTCCTGGAATTTCCATTTTTTGAAATCAACTTCACTACACATTTAAGTAGCTCTCTTTATTAACTTTCTGCTCTGTCTAATATACAGACAGTTTCCCCTTTGTCCATATCCTATTTTTTTCTTTTTTTAAATTTAAATTCAATTAACCAACATAATAGTACACCATTACTTTTTGATGTAATGTTCAATGATTCATTAGTTGCATATAACACCTACTATATATACTACCGAATATTGATAAGAATGTGCAACAACTGGAACTTTTATACATTGCTAGCAGGAAGACAAAATAGCCACTTTGATCAAGTTTGACAGTGCCTTATAAAGTTAAAAATACACACCATAGGACCCATTCCTAGGTTTTTGGTTTTGTTTTATTTTTAAAGATATAAAATATTTTCATCAACACAAGAATGCCTCATGTTGCCCTTTGAAAAAATTATTGAAATATAATTCACATAACCTGCAGTTCACCTATTTAAAGTGTACAATTCAGTGGTTTTTCAGAGTTACACATATGTGCAACCATCACCATAGTCACTATTAGAACATTCTGATCACCTCAAAAAGAAACTCCACAGCCTTTATTATGACCCATTCCTGTCATTCCTAAGCAATCATCAATCTACTTTCTGTCTCTATAATTTGCCTATTCTGGATATTTCATATAAATGGAATCATAGAATATGTAGTATTTTGTGACTCCTTTATTTCACTTAGCATAATGTTTTGATGGTTCAACCATGTTTTAGCATGTATTAGTACTTCATTCCTTCTTATGGTCAGATAATATTCAATTGTTTGGAATACCACATTTGGCTTATCTATTCATCTGTTAATGGACATGTGGGTTGATTTCACCTTTTTGATGATTATGTGTAATGCTACCATCAACATTTGTGTTCACATTTTTGTATGGACATGTTTTCATTTCTCGTGAATATATACATAGGAGTAGAATTGCTAGGTCATATGGTGACTCTATAATTAACTGTTGGAGGAACTTCTAGACTACCTTCCAAATGGCTGCACCATTGTACGTTTGTTTTTTTGTTTTATTTTGTTTTGTTTAAGATTTTATTTATTTATTTGACAGACAGAGATCACAAGTAGGCAGAAAGGCAGGCAGAGATGGAGGGGGAACCATGTTCCCTGCTCAGCAGAGAGCCGGATGCAGGGCTCAATACCAGGACCCTGAGATCATGACCTGAGCTGAAGGCAGAGGCTTTAACTTACTGAGCCACCCAGGCGCCCCACATTTTACATTTGTTATCAGCAATATATGAGGGTTCTGATTTATCCCCATTCTCACCAATGATTCTTGTTATCTAACTTTTTTATTATAGCCATCTGAGTGTGAAAAAGTATCTCCACTTGCATTTCCCTAGTGACTAAATATGGTGAGCATCTTCTAATGTACTTATCAGTCATTTAAATATCTTATTTAGAGAATGTCTTTTCAGATCCTTTGCCAATTTTTAAATTGGATTATGTTTTTATTAATGAGTTGTAAGAGTATTTTATACATTCTAATACAAGTTCCTTCTTGGATATATGATTTACAAACATTTCCTCCCATTCTGCAGTTGTACATTTACTTTCTTTCTTTTTTTTTTTTTAAAGATTTTATTTATTTATTTGACAGAGAGAGAGATCACAAGTAGATGGAGAGGCAGGCAGAGAGAGAGAGAGAGAGGGAAGCAGGCTCCCTGCTGAGCAGAGAGCCCGATGCGGGACTCGATCCCAGGACCCTGAGATCATGACCTGAGCCGAAGGCAGCGGCTTAACCCACTGAGCCACCCAGGCGCCCCTACATTTACTTTCTTGATAGTGTCTTGAAGCATAGAAGTCCTCAGTTTTGGTGAAGTCCAATTTATTTTTTCATTTGTTGCTTATTCTTCTTGTCTCATACCTAAGAAACTGTTGATAAATCTGAGGTTATGTAAATTTATCCCTGTGTTTTCTACTAAGAATTTTATAGCTTTGGCTCTAATATTTAAGACTTTGATCCATTTTTTATATTATCCATTCTGTGACATTTTTAATTAAATTCAATTAATTAACATGTGGTGTATTACTAGTTTCAGAGATAGAGTTCAGTGATTCGCTAGTGATATTACCCAGTGCTCATGACACATCATGTGTCCTCCTTAATGCCCATCACCTAGATACCCCATTCCCTCACCCACCTCCCTCCAGCAACCCTCAGTTTTATTTCCTATGATTAAGAGTTTATATGGTTTGTTTCCCTCTCTGAATTCATCTTGTTTTATTTTTCCCTCCCTTCCTTATTATCCTGTTTTGTTTCTTAAATTCCACATATGATAATTCTATTTCTCTGATTGACTTATTTCACTTAGCCTAATACCCTTTAGTTCCATCCACATCATTGCAAATGGACCAGATTTCATTTTTCTTGATGCCTGAGTAGTAGTCCATTGTATATCTATACCACATCTTCTTTATCCATTCATCTGTCAATGGACATATGGGCTCTTTCCATAGTTTCTCTACTGTGGACATTGCTGGTAGGAATATTGCGGTGCAGGTGCCCCTTCAGATAATTGCATTCGTATCTTTGGAGTAAATCCCTAGTAGTACAATTGCTGGGTCATAGGGTAGCTCCATTTTCAACTTTTTTGAGGAAGCTCCACACTGTTTTCCAGAGTGGCTACACCAGGTTGCATTCCCACAACAGTATAAGAGGGTTCCCCCTGGGACACCTGGGTGGCTCAGTTGGTTAAGCATCTGCCTTCAGCTCAGGTCATGATCCCAGGGTCCTGGGATCAAGACTCGCATTGGGCTCCCTGCTCAACAGTGAGTCTGCTTCTCCTGTCTGTCTGCCCCACTGCCTGCTTGTTCTCTCTCTATCAATCAAACTCTCTCTCTCCCCCCACTCAAATAAATAAATAAATAAAATCTTTAAAAAATTATTTTCAACAAAGTCGTCAAAATAACTCAGTAAAGAAAAATAATTTTCAACAAATGTTGCTGGAACAATTTGACATACATTTGTTTAAATAATGAACTTCAGTTCATACAACATATATTTTTTTAAATCTCAAAATGGAGTAAAGACCTAAATGTAAGAGCTAAAACTATAAATTTTCTAAGAGAAAACATATGAGGAAATCTTAGTAACTGGGGGTTCTTAACAATAACACAAAAGCATGAAATATGACAAGAAATATAAAACATATGTCATTAACATTAAAACATTGGAGTGAAGTAAAGGAAGATAAAGAGTAAGAAGAATCAGTAAGAAGAATCTTTCCACCTAGATGAAAATTGTACTGGCAGAAACTGTCTGATAAATATGCTGGAATTCAAGTTTATTTGAATGATTGCCACTACCGAGGGAAAGCTTGGCTGGTAAATTGCAGTTCATTTTTATTAATTTCCATTTTAGCACAGTAATGGCTACCCATCTTCTTTCCACCAAGCCTATGGCAAGCAGCCATAATCTTGGTTCCTGGTGTGGTGTTCTGGAACCACCGTGGGCAAGAAGAACCTTGTCCCCAAATATTAGTGATTGTTATTGCCACTGTGAGTAATAAGGACTCTGTCCTCAAATACTGGTATTTGGTATTCTAATTATTTTATTTTATTTTTTCAGTGTTCCAAGATTCATTGTTTATGCATCACACCCAATGCTCCATGCAATATGTGCCTTCCTTAATACCCACCACCAGACTAACCCGTCCTCCTTCTACCCTTCCTTCCAAAACCCTCAGTTTGTTTCTCTGATTTTTGACTGATTTTGACCACTGAGATGCAGGTCCAGAGGCTGACCACTGTTGTTGTTTTTTTTTGTTTTTTTTTTTTTTTTTTTTTTCCCCCTTTTTTTTTAACTTGCACCAGTTGAAATTCCTTCCAGGGGATTTAAAGGAACATCCCTTGGGGTATTTTTTCTGTTTTTCTTTTTACAAAACTTTTCCCCCTTTGAGAGTCAGACATTTAAGGATGATGATGTTCAAAATCTAACATGTATACAGGGGAATTTAGAAAACCTCTATGCATGCCCAAGGAAACAAAGTCTCAGAAAAGACAAGAGAAGATCTCAGGTTTTCATCTCAAGCTGATCTCAAGCAAAGACACCCTTGAACAATGGGGGGAAAAAAAAAGAGCAGATTCTGGGGAAGGGGAACAATCTTATTCCAGAGTTACCACATTATGAAATTCAAATGTCCAGTTTTGAACAATAACAAAAAATCACAAACATACAAAAGCAAACAAACATTTGTCCCATTTAAAGGAACAAAATAAATTGCAATGAACTGTCCTTGAGGAACCCCAAACATCAGACTTACTAGATAAAACATTAAAAAACAACTTTCTTAAAGATGCTCAAAGAGCTAAAGGAAAGCATGGAAAAAGACAGGAAAATGATGTATGAACAAAATGAGAATATCAATAAAGAGGTAGAATTTATTTTTTTTAAGATTTTTTTTATTTATTTGAGAGAAAGAGACAGAGAGAGAGATAGCAAGAGAGTGTAAGCAGGGAGGAGAGGGAGAAGCAAGCTCCCCCCTGAGCAGGCAGCCCGATGTGGGACTCGATCTCAGGACTCTGAGATCATGACCTGAGCTGAAGGCAGATGCTTAACCAACTGCACCACCCCGGCATCCCTAGAATTTATTTTTTAAAAGAAACAAAAAAGAAATTCTTGAACTGAAAAGTACAATAAGTGAAATAAAAATTCACTAGAATGCTTTAAAAGCATATTGGAGCAAGCAGAAGAAAGAACTGGCAAATTTTAAGATAAGACCATTGACATTATAAAGTCTGAGGAACAAAAAGAAAAAGAAATGGAGAAAAGCGAACAGAACCTAAATGACCTGTAGGACACTATTAAACAGCCCAACATGAATATGTCTTGTGGGAATCGCATAAGTAGAAAATAGTGAGTAGAAAGAACATGTGAGGAAGTAATGGCTGAAAACTCCCCAAATTTGATGCAAGACACGAATCTGCAAATCCAAGAAACTCAACAAATTCCAACAAGGATAAACAAACCAACAAGAAACCCACACCAATACACATTATAGTCAAACTATGAAAAGCCAAAGACAATCTTGAAAGCAGCAACAGAAAAGCAGCTCCTCGGGGCGCCTGGGTGGCTCAGTGGGTTGGGCCGCTGCCTTCGGCTCAGGTCATGGTCTCAGGGTCCTGGGATCGAGTCCCGCATCGGGCTCTCTTATCAGCAGGGAGCCTGCTTCCCTCTCTCTCTCTCTCTCTCTCTCTGCCTGACTCTCCGTCTACTTGTGATCTCTCTCTGTCAAATAAATAAATAAAATCTTTAAAAAAAAAAAGAAAGAAAAAGAAAAGCAGCTCCTCACAAGAAGGGATCCTCAATAAGATTATCAACCGATTTCTCATGAGAAATCTTGGAGGACAGAATGCACTGGGCTGATATATTCAAAGTGTTTAAAAGGGAAAAAAAAATCCACTATGATTTCTATATCCAGCCAAACTATCCTCCAAAAATAAGGGAGAAATTAAGACATTCTCAGATAAACGAAAACAGAGTGTTTTACCACTAGAGCTGTTCCACAAGAAATGCTAAAGGGAATCCTTCAAGTTGAAATGAAAGGATCTATACAGAAAATCAAAACTATATGTGTTAGTTCAATTTTACCTTGTAATTCCATTTCTTCATTTTCCACATTATTTAAAGGACAAGTGCATAAAAATTACTAATCTATGGCATTGAGTACCAAAAATATAAATATGTTATTTGTGACATCAGAAACTGAAAAAAGGGAGAATTAGCTGTATAGGAAGAGAGTTTTTGTATGATACTGAGTTTAAGTTAGTATAAATTCAAATTAGATTGTTTTAACTTTAGGATATTAAATTCAATCCTCATGGTAATCACCAAAAAAAGTATACAACATACACAAAAGGAAATAAGGGAATAAAAACTTTTTTATTATTATGTTATGTTAGTCACTATACAGTGCATCATTAGTTTTTGATGTAGTGTTCCAAGATTCATAGTTTGCATATAACACCCAGTGCTCCATGCAATATGTGCCCTCCTCAATACTCATCACTGGGCCAACCAAAAACTTTACTACAGAAATTATTAACTAGAGCATTTGACTGCAGAAATTATTAACTAAACACAAAAAGACAGTAATGGAGAGAATGAGGTATACAAAAAGTCTATGAGGAGTATAAGAAAGCAATAGCACAATAGTAGAACTCCTTCCTTATTAGTTACTACTTTATGTAACTGAATTAAACCCACTAGTCACATGACAGTCATTAACAATGGATCAAAACACATGATCTAACTATATGCTTCCTATAAGTGTTCACTTTCAATCCAAAAATTCAAATAGGTTGAAAGTGAAAGGACAGAAAAGGAAATTCCATGCAAATAATAAATGAGAGCTACAATGATTATACTAATATCAGACAAATAGATTTTAAATTTAACAAATTATAATAAAGATATTATATGTTAATAAAAGGTTTATAGAAAGAAGATATACCATTTACAAACCTAATAACAAACCCTCAAAATACATGAAACAAAATTGACAGTATTGAAGGGGGACATAGTTCTACAGTCATGGTTGGGGACTTCAATAGCTAACTTTACAATAATACATAGAACTACCAGACAGATTGTAATAAGAAAATAAAACAGTTGGACAACACAAGAAACCAACTAAACCTAACAGACATTCTTCTCAAGAGCACATGGGAAATTCTCTAGGATAGACCATAAATTACATCATAAAAACACATCTCAATAGATATCTTAAAACAGATATCATACAAAGTATTTTCACTTACAACAAGAGGACGCAGTTACAAACCAATGACAAAAAGAGAAAATGTTCACATATATGTGGAAATTAAACAATACATTCTTAAACAACAAATCATGAGGGAATAAAAAAAATACTTAGAGTCAACTGAAAAAGAAAACACAACATACCAAAACATATGGAATGCCACAAAAGCAGTCCTCAAAGGAAATTTATAGTTGTAAATATCTACTCCAAAAAGGAAGAAAGACGTCAAATCAATAACCTAAGTTCTCAACTTAAGGTATCAGAAAAAGCAGCGTAAAATGAATCCAAAGCTAATAGAAGAAATGAAATAATAAAGATTAGAATGAATTTTAAATAGAGAATAGGAAAATAATAGAGAAAACTAATGAAACCAAAAGTTGGTTATTTGAAAAGTTCAACAAAACTGACAAAACTTTATAGATCCTGGATATCAATCTTTTGTCTGTACTGTCATTTGCAAATATCTTCTCCCATTCCGTGGGTTGCCTCTTTGTTTTCTTGACTGTTTGCTTTGCTGTGCAGAAGCTTTTGATTTTGATGAAGTCCCAAAAGTTCATTTTGGCTTTTGTTTCCTTTGCCTTTGGAGACATATCTTGAAAGAAGTTGCTGTGGCTGATATCGAAGAGATTACTGCCTATGTTCTCCTCTAGGATTCTGATGGATTCCTGTCTCATGTTGAGGTCTTTTATCCATTTTGAGTTTATCTTTGTGTACAGTGTAAGAGAATGGTCGAGTTTCATTCTTCTACATATAGCTGCCCAGTTTTCCCAGCACCATTTATTGAAGAGACTGTCTTTTTTCCACTGCATATTTTTTCCTGTTTTGTCGAAGAGTAACTGACCATAGAACTGAGGGTCCATATCTGGGCTCTCTACTCTGTTCCACTGGTCTATGTGTCTGTTTTTATGCCAGTACCATGCTGTCTTGGTGATCACAGCTTTGTAGTAAAACTTGAAATCAGGTAATGTGATGCCCCCAGTTTTATTTTTGTTTTTCAACATTTCCTTAGCTATTTGGGGCCTCTTCTGGTTCCATACAAATTTTTGGATTATTTGCTCCAGCTCTTTGAAGAATACCGGTGGAATTTTGATTGGAATGGCATTAAATGTATAGATTGCTCTAGGCAGTATAGACATTTTAACAATGTTTATTCTTCCAATCCAAGAGCATGGAATGGTCTTCCATGTTTTTGTGTCTTCTTCAACTCAACACACACAAAACAGATAATCATATCAAAAAATGGGCAGAAGATATGAACAGACACTTCTCCAATGAAGACATACAAATGGCTATCAGACACATGAAAAAATGTTCATCATCACTAGCCATCAGGGAGATTCAAATTAAAACCACACTGAGATATCACCTCACACCAGTTAGAATGGCCAAAATTAGCAAGACAGGAAACAACATGTGTTGGAGGGGATGTGGAGAAAGGGGAACCCTCTTACACTGTTGGTGGGAATGCAAGTTGGTGTAGCCCCTTTGGAGAACATTGTGCAGATTCCTCAAGAAATTAAAAATAGAGCTTCCCTATGACCCTGCAATTGCACTACTGAGTATTTATCCCAGAGATACAGATGTAGTGAAAAGAAGGGTCATCTGTACCCCAATGTTTATAGCAGCAATGGCCACGGTTGCCAAACTGTGGAAAGAACCAAGATGCCCTTCAACGGATGAATGGATAAGGAAGATGTGGTCCATATACACTATGGAGTATTTATTATGCCTCCATCAGAAAGGATGAATACCCAACTTTTGTAGCAACATGGGCGGAACTGGAAGAGATTATGCTGAGTGAAATAAGTCAAGCAGAGAGAGTCAATTATCATATGGTTTCACTTATTTGTGGAGCATAACAAATAGCATGGAGGACATGGGGAGTTAGGAGAAGGGAGTTGGGGGAAATTGGAAGAGGAGGTGAACAATGAGAGACTATGGACTCTGAAAAACAATCTGAAGGGTTTGAAGAGGGGGGGGGGGTGGGAAGTTGGGGGAACCAGGTGGTGGGTATTAGAGAGGGCACGGATTGCATGGAGCACTGGGTGTGGTACAAAAGCAATGAATACTGTTATGCTGAAAATAAATTTTAAAAAATGATTAAAAATTAAAAAAAAAAACCAATAAAAAAAACTGACAAAACTTTAGGGTGAAAGTAAGATCTAATCATTAAACTGGGACATTACTACCAACCTTACAGAGACTTTAAAAATTATAAGTATGTAACTATAAACAATTATATGTCAACAGATTATATAATCTGTTTATATATCTGATGATATAATCTGATTATATAACTGTTAGATAACCTGACTCAAGAAGAAATAGAAAATCTCAACAGACCTATAATAAGTAAAGATTTAAGTAATATTAAAACCTCCCAAATTCCACAATGAGTGAAATCATATGGTTTTTGTCTTTCTTTGATTAATTTTGCTTACTGTGATACTCTGTAGCTCCATCCATGTCATTGCAAATGACAAGATTTTATTCTTTTTTATGGCAGGTAATATTCCATTGTGTATGTATACTGTTTCTTCTTTATCCATTCATCAGTTCATGGACACTTAGGCTGTTTCCATTATATGGCTATTGTAGCTAATGCTGCTATATACAACATGGTGAATATATCCCTTCAAATTAGTATTTTTGTATTCTTTGGGTAAATACCTAGCAGTACAATTGCTGGAATCATACAGCAGATCTATTTTTAACTCCTTGAGGAACCTCTATACTGTTTTCCAGAGTGACTACACCAGTTTGCATTCCTACCAACAGTGCAAGAGGGTTCCCCTTTCTCTGCATTCTCACCAACATTTGTTGTTTCCCCTCTTGTTAATTTTAGCCATTCTGACAGGTGTGAAGTGATATCTCATTATAGTTTTAACTTGTATTTCCCTGGTGGTGAACGATGTTGAGCATCTTTTCATGTGTCTGCTGGCCATCTGTACATCTTCTTTGGGAAAATGTCTATTCGTGTCATCTGCCCATTTTTGAATTGAATTATTTGATTTTTAGTTGTTGAGTTTTATAAGTTTTTTATGTATTTTGGATACTAGTCCTTATCAGATATGTCATTTACAACTTTCTTCTCCCATTCTTCTGTAGGTTGCCTTTTAGTTTTGTTGATTGTTTCCTTCACTGTGCAGAAGCTTATAATTTTGATGAAGTTCCAATACTTTAGTTTTGCTTTTGTTTCCCTTGCCTCAGGAGACATATCTAGCAAGAAGTTGCTATGGCTGATGTCAAAGAGGTTACTGCCTGTGTTCTCCTCTAGGATTTTAATGGTTTCCTGTCTCACAATTAAATGTTTAATCCATTTTGAATTTATTTTCTGTATGATGTAAGAAAGTGGTCCAGTTTCATTCTTTTGCTTGTTGCTGGCCAGTTTTCCCAACACTATTTGTTGTAGAGACTGTCTTTTTTTCATTGGATATTCTCTTCTTTATCGAAGACTACTTGATATAGTTTTGGGTTCATTGCTGGCTTTTTCTATTCTGTTCCATTGATCTATGTGTCTACTTTTGTGCTGGTACCATACTGACTTGATCACTACAGCTTTGTAATATAACTTAAAGTTTGGAATTGCGATGCTTCCAGATTTTTTTTCTTTCTTCTTCTTTTTTTTTTTTTTAAATTTCAAGGGTTTTTGTAAAGATTTTTATGTATTTATTTGTCAGAGAGAGAGAGATACCACAAGCAGTGGGAAGGCAGACAGAGCAGGCAGAGGGAAAAGCAAGCTCCCTGCTGAGCAAGAAGCTGGATGCTGGACTCAATCCCAGGACCCTGGGATCATGACCTGAGCCAAAGGCAGATGCTCAGCTGACCGAGCCACCCAGGCATCCTGAGTTTCAAGTTTTTATTTAAATTCTATTTCTATTCTATTAGTTAACATATAGTGCAAAATTAGTTTCAGGTATAGAATTTAGTGACTCATCACTTATATACTCAATGCTCATGAAAAGTGCTCTCCTTAATACCCATCACCTGTTTAACCCATCCCCACATCCACCTCCCCTCCAGCAATCCTCAGTTTGTTCTCTATAATTAAGAGTCTGTTTTACGGGGGTTTCTGGGTAGCTCAGTGTGTTGAGCCTCTGCCTTCAGCTCAGGTCGTGGTCTCAGGGTCCTGAGATGGAGCCCACATCAGGCTCTCTGCTCATCAGGGAGCCTGCTTCCCCCTCTCTCTCTGCCTGTCTCTCTGTGATCAATCTCTCTCTCTCTCTCTGTCAAATAAATAAATAAAATCTTTTAAAAAAAGAGTCTTTTTTATGGTTTGCCTCTTCCTCCCCATGTTCATTTGTTTTGTTTCTTAAATTTCACAATGAGTGAAATCATATGGTATTTTTCTTTCTCTGATTTATTTTGCTTAGCATTATACTCTCTAGCTCCAGTCACATCTTTGCAAATGGCAAGGTTTCATTCTTTTTTTATGGCTAAGTAAATACATAAAATATATATCTTTTATATATATTATAATAAAATTTAAAAATATATATACCACATCTTTATCCATTCATTAGTTGGTGGACATTTGGGCTCTTTCCATAATTTGCTACTGTTGATAATCCTGCTATAAATATTGAGGTACATGTATCCCTTCAAGTCAGTATTTTTGTATCCTTTGGGTAAATACTTAATAGTGCATTGCTGGATTGTAAGATACTTCTATTTTTAATTTTTTGAGAAACCTCCATACCGTTTTCCAGAATGGCTGCACCAGTTTGCATTCCCACCAACAGTATAAGAGAATTTCCCTTTCGGGGTACCTGGGTGGCTCAGTGGATTAAAGCCTCTGCCTTCGGCTCAGGTCATGAACCCAGGGTCCTGGGATTGAGCCCCACATCAGTCTTTCTGCTCAGTGGGGAGCCTGCTTCCTCCTCTCTCTCTCTGCCTGCCTCTCTGCCTACTTGTGATCTGTCTGTCAAATAAATAAATAAATAAATTTTTAAAAAGAGAGAGAGAATTTCCCTTTCTCTGCATCCTCTCCAACATCATAGGGGGAAAAAGAGAAGGGCAAACCAAGAAACATACTCTTCACTCTAGAGAACAAACTCATGGTTACCAGAGTGGCAGATGGATTAAATAGGTGATAGGGATTAATTAAGGAGTGCACGCGTGATGAGCACCAGGTTTTGCATGTAAGTGTTGAATCACTAAATTGTACACCTGAAAATAACTTACATTTTATGTTAACTAATTCAAGTAAAAACTGAAAAAATAACGGTAATTTAAAACCTCCCAACAAAGAAAAGTACTGGACCAGATGGCCTTACTAGTGAATTCTACCAAACATTTTACAAAGAATTAACAAAAATCTTTCTTAAGGGGCACCTGGGAGGCTCAGTCGTTAAGCAGCTGCCTTCAGCTCAGGTCATGATCCTAGGGTCCTGGGATTGAGCCCCCACATTGGGCTCCCTACTCAGCAGGAAGCCTGCTTCTCCCTCTCCCCTCCCCCTGCTTGTGTTCTTTCTCTCACTGTGTCTCTCTGTGTCATATAAATAAAATCTTTTTAAAAAATCTTCTTTAAATTTTTCCCAAAAAATTGGGGGTGCCCAGGTAGCTCAGTTGGTTGAGGGTCTGCCTTGGGCTTGCATCGTGGTCTCAGGATCCTGGGATCAAGCCCCCTGTCGGCTCCCTGCTCAGTGAGAAGCCTGTTTCTCCTTCCCCCTCTCCCTCTGCCACTCCCCATACCTGTGTGCTCTTTCTCTCTGTCAAATAAATAAATAAAATCTTTTTAAAAATTAATTAATTAATTAAAAATTATCCCCCAAAATGGAAGAAGCAGTACCACTTCCTAACTCAGTCTTTGAGGCTAGCCTTACCTTGATACCATACCCAAATAAAAATATCACAAGAAAAGAAAATTACAGACCAATATTCATTGCTCATATAGACACAAGAACCCTCAACAAAATATTACCAAATCAAGTCCAGCAGCATGATCAAGTGGAATTTATTCAAGAAATGCAAGAGCAGGTCAAGATAAAATCTATCAATATAATATATACTTTAATAGAAAAAGGGGAAAAGCCCCAGCTGATGCAGAAAATGTATTTGACAAAATCCAACACTCTTTCATGATTTAAAAAAAAAACCTAGAAAACTAAGAATAGAAGGAGAATTACTCAATATGATACAGGGTATTCATTAAAAACCCATAATTAATGTAATACTCAATGGAAACTGAAAGATTTTCCCCCTAAATCAGAAACAAGTTCAGGATGCCTGCTTCCACCACTGTTACCCATATTGTAAAGGACGTTCTAGCCAGTGCTATTAAACAAGAAAAATAAATGAAAACATCCAAACTGAACAGAAAGGATACCACTATATTTGCACGTGAAATAATCCTATATATAGAAAATACCAAGTAATCCACAAGAAAGCTACTAAAGCAAATAAATTTAGTAAAGCTGCAGGGCTTAGTAAAGCTGCTGAAAAACCTGTTGTGTTTATAGTACACCAGGAATAAACAATCCAAAGAGATCCAAACAATCCAAAAAGATAATAAGAAATTCTATTTCTAATAGCATCCCCCAAATTAATATTTAGGAATAAATCTAATTAAGGAGGTGAAAAATTTGTATGCTGAAAAACACAAAATGTGCTGAATCTGTAAAACACTTTAACTAGCATTGACATCGTAACAATATTAAGATTTTTCATCTATGAACATAGGTTTTTTCCTAATTATTTATGTGTTCTTTAATTTCCTTTAGCAATGTTCTTATTCAATGCACCAGTCTATTACCTCCTTTGTTATTCTTCAGTTTTTTTTTCTTGTTGATATTATTGTAAGTGGTATTATTTTCTCTCTCTTTTTTAAAGATTTATTAATTTGAGAGAGAGAAAGAGGGAGAATGGGGGGAAGGGACAAAGGGAGAGGAAGGGAAAGAATCTCAAGCAGACTCACCACTAAGCACAGAGCCTGATGCAGGGCCTGATCCCACAACCGTGAGATCATGACCCAACCGAAAAATCAAGAGACAGATCAACTAAGCCATGCAGTTGCCTCTGGAACTATTTTCTTTTCTTTTCTTTCTTTTCTTTAAGAGGTTTGATTTATGTATTTGTTAGAGACAGAGAGAGAGTCAGCAAAAGCTGGGAGAGTGGCAGGCAGAGGGAGAAGCAGGCTCCCCACAGAGCAAGGAGCCCAATGTGGGACTCCATCCCAGGACCCTGGGATCATGACATGAACAGAAGGTAGATGCTTAACCAACAGAGCCACCCAGGCATCCCTGAAATGGTCTTTTTTAGTTCTTTTTCAGATTTTTCAGTGTTAGTGGGTAGAAATGTAATTTATTTGTTTACTGATTTTGTATGCGGCTATTTTGATGAATTTATTTATTAGTTATAATAGTTTTTGTCTAATCTTTAGGGTTTTCTACATATAAGATCATGTCACCTACAGAGATACTTTTCTTTCTTTCTCTCTAATTTGGATGCAATAGAATATCATTCAACGAAAGGAATGGAACTTTGAAATATGCTATAACATGGATGGACCTCCAAACACTATGCTAAATTTATTATTATTTTTAAAGATTTATTTAGTTACTTTAGAGAGAGAGAGAGAGAGAAGAGTGTGTATAAGCACAGGGGTGGGGAGAGAGAGAGAGAGAATCCCAAGCAGACTCCTCATTGAGCACAATGTGGGGCTCAAGCTCTCAACCCTGAGATCATTACCTGACCTGAAACCAAGAGTCAGAGGCTTAACTGACTGAGCCATCCAGGCTGTTAGCCCCAATCTTCATAGCAGTGATTTCCACAATAGCCAAACAGTGGAAAGAGCCAAGATGTCCATCAACAGATGAAGGGATACAGAAGATGCAGTATATATATATATATATACACGATGGAATATTACTCAGCTATCAAAAAGGATAAATACTTACCATTTACATTGATATGGATGGAACTAGAGAGTATTATGCTGAGCAAAATAAGTCAATCAGATTAAGACAATTATCATACGGTTTCACTCATGTATGGAATATAAGAAACAGGGCACAGGACCATAGGGGAAGGGAGGGAACAGAATGAGAAGTCATCAGAGAGGGAGAAAAACCATGAGAGACTCTTAACTATAGGAAACAAACTGAGGTTTGCTGGAGGGGAGGTGGGCAGGGGGATGGGGTAATCGGGTGATGGGTATTAAGCACATGATGTGATGAGCACTGGGTGTTATATGCAACTGATAAACTGTTGAACACTACATCTAAACTAATGATGTACTGTAAGTTGGCTAATTGAATTTAAGAAAAAAAAAACTTCAGGGTTTTTCTCCTCCCTCCCTTCCACCTCCTCCTCTCCTTCACCTTCACCTTCTCCCTCTCATCATTCACTCTGGGGCAAAAGAGCTACCAAGCCATGAGGACACTCTGACACTCTTTGGAGGGGCCCATGTGGAGAAACTGAGGCTTCCAGCCAACAGCCAGTGAGGAACTGAGGCCTGCTAACACCCAAGTGAATTAACCTTTGGCTCCTGATGATCCTTCCAATCATTGTGATGTGAAAATGTTGGGGTCCAGGAGCAAATGGTCAAGAAAGAATTCTTGAGGCATCTTTGGTGCAAAAAGTGTGGTTTAATTAAAGCACAGGGACAGGACCCACCCATGGGCAGAAAGAGCTGCCCTGGGATTGTGATGAGTAGCTAATTATATAATTCCAAGTTGGGTGGGGGTTAGGGATAAATCTCTGAGGAATTTGGAAGCAAGGTTTCCAAGACCTTGAGGGGCTAGCTCTTGTTAGGATGAGGTCATTTAAGGTCTAGTAAAACTTTAGTCATGAGACCCTTCAGATGTATATCAGTGGGCCAGATGCTTAGAAGATGACTCTCAACATGTATTTGGTCAGGAGATGGGGAGGTGGGTAAAGATAAAGGAAGTTTCCAAAGGAATTTTCATATGTTAAAGTAGACTTACAGGGTCCTGGAGGTCAGGTTAATGTCAAGCTAAGGTTGTTTTTTGCCTTTAGCAAAGCATTAACATTGAGGCAGTTGAGTTCCTGCCTGTCCCAAGTACTTGTCAATGGGCTATAAGATATAAGGAAGTTTAATTTTTTTTTCTTTGTTTTCCACATCAGTTGCAGCTCCTGCTGACAGGTTGACTACAACCTCATGAGAGATCCTGAGGCAGTCTCCCTCAGATTCTTACAAAAAATTCAAGATTTTTGTACAAATTTTGCTATAAAAATTGTATGTGGTAATTTTGCTATAAAAAATTGTATGCAATAATAAATATTTGTTGGTTTAAAGTGCAAAGTTGGGGAAATTTTTTATGCAGCCGTACAAAATACAATTGAATACTCACTGAATTTTCACAAAAGGAAAACACTCATATAATCAACACTCAGAATAAGAAGAACAGTAACACCATGCCTGATGTACCCTGCCTTCTCTCTCCAGTCACAAAACCCACCTGAACTACAAACAACAACAACAACAAAATCCCAAAAGTACCAAGTTTTTTTTTTGGTTAAGATTTATTTATTTATTTATTTGACAGAGAGAGAGAGAGAGAGAGAGATCACAAGTAGGCAGAGTGGCAGGCAGAGGCAGAGGGAGAAGCACGCTCCTCGCCAAGCAAGGAGCCCGATGCAGGACTCGATCCCAGGACACTAGGATCATGACCTGAGCTGAAGGCAGCTGCTCAACCGACTGAGCCACCCAGGCGTCCCAGTACCAAGTTACTTTTTTTTTTTTTTTTTAAAGATTTTATTTATTTATTTGACAGACAGAGATCACAAGTAGGCAGAGAGGCAGGCAGAGAGAGAGGAGGAAGCAGGTTCCCCGCTGAGCAGAGAACCAGATGTGGGGCTCGATCCCAGGACGCCGGGATCATGACCTGAGCTGAAGGCAGAGGCTTAACCCACTGAGCCACCCAGGCGCTCCCCAAGTTACTTTTTATACATAAATTAGTTTCGACTATTTTTGTTCCTTAAATGAATGACATCATAAATATGTCCTCTTTTTTGTCTGATTTCTTTTACTCAACATTATGTCTACGAGCTTCTGCCATAACATTGTGTGTAGTCTTAGATCATCTATTCTCATTGCTTTATAACATTCCATTGTGTGATCACACTACAATTTATTCATATCCATTCTGCTATTAGTGGGCATTTGGGTGTTTTCAATTTGGGGGGTGTTGTAAATAGTACTGCAGTGAATGTTCTGTTTGTTTTTTTTAAAGATTTTATTTTATTTATTTGACAGACAGAGATCACAAGTAGGCAGAGAGGCAGGCAGAGAGAGATGGGGGGAATGTTCTGGTTTTAACACATGTCTTCTGATGAATATATTCATGTATTTTTGCTGGGCATACACCCGGAAGTAGAATTACTAGATCACCATGTAGTCTTTATTTCTAAATACTTGAGATACTGTAATTTTTTTTTCCCATCTGAACAATCACTCCGATACATGAATTATTTGTGGGTCAATTTCTGCTGTCTTTATTTCTTCTTGTTCTACCCCACTGTATCTTATTTCCTTCTATAATCATAGTTGATTGTGCACTACTAATTTCCTTGGAATAGTATTGGTCAGACACTTTTGAGGTGTAGGATGAAGGTACCTTTTTCTGAAGGTCACTAGAATTGCTTCATCTAGGCCCCTAGGTGGCACTACCAGGCTAGGAGCACCACAGACTAAATTCATGGCTTGGGGTTTTATGGACAAACAAAAAGATACAAATCTGGCCTGCCAGTGTGTACAAGGCCTGGCTTATGCTTATATCTTAGAGAGAGGTCTGCCTCCCCACCTTGCTCTGTTAAACCACCCAAGCAACTTTCTTTGATGTCCCCTCCAAGTGGAGCTGGATTGCTGCTGAGTCATCTGGGGTCCCACTTGTGTGTGAGGAAGGTCTCCTATTAAATTCCTTGAGCAGACTCTGTGTTTTGTCTTTTGTCCATGCACCTCTTTGTGGGGCTCAGACAGGAGACACATTCACCACCTGGGGCATGTTTTGCTCATGCCAGAACAGGAAGCTCTCAGAAGAGTAACTGATGTCTTGAAAGGATGGGATATAGAACTCATGCCATGTCATTTCCATCTACATTACATTGGCCCAAACAAGTCATATGGTTAAGCCTAAAAATACTATAGGAAAATACACTTCATCTCAATAGTGGGAATAGTAGAATAGTAGAAAGTAAGTATTACTTGAATTATAATCCAAACTATCTCAACCCACAATTTTGTTCATGAATATTCATTATAATTCTGCATGAAAAATGTTCTCATCCCATCCCAAGGCCTCAAAACCTCCATTAATCACAGCATCGGGCTTGAAGTCCGAGATTTCAAGATCTGTATCAGTTGGGATATAGATGTACACACTAAACATACAAATTACTTGCCCCCTCTCCCTGTCCCAACCCCACCTAACATACAGTGGTGGAAAGGGGCAGGAAAATTACAATAAATACTCCCAGCGGCAAAGAATGGGAGTGGTAAAGTGGAGGAATGAGAGGCACACCGAAATCACTGGCCCTTAGTAATTATAAAGTTCTGGGCACAAGTTGCCAGGCATCCCTAGCCTGTGGGGAGGAAATTGTCCTTGTGAACCGTTCCCCCGTTCACCCTTGTCCACTGTTCTTGGCTCCACTCTCTGGGAGATCGTTGCTTTTCCATCAATCTCCTTGGCCACTTCTGAAGAATACATCAAAGAAAATACCTTTATGGTGGTGATAGGTTTTTCAACATGCTCAACCTGCAGAAAGTTCAGTGCCCAGAAGTCTTTTTATCTCAAACAGAGTCACTGTCTTTTAGTCTATTGTGATGGTGCCTTTACCAATATCACTCACAAAATATTTGTGGTTGTCTTAGTCCTTCGGGCTGTTCTAACAGAGTACCACAGACTGGGTGGCTTACAAACAACAGAAATTTATTCCCACCATTCTGGAGGCTGGAAATCCAACATGGTTGGGTTCTGGTGATGGCTCCCTTTCGGGTTATAGGCTGCCAGCTTCTCATGCATCCTCACAAGGTAGAAAGGGCAAGGGAGTTTTCTCAGGCCTCTTTTATAAGAGCACTGATCTTACTATTCATGAATATTCCACCCTCATGACCTAATCACCCCCAAAGAACTACCTCTGAATACCATCGTCTTGGGATTAAGGTTTCAACATATGAATTCGGTTGTGGGGTCGGTGGGAAGATACAAACATTCACCCCTTAGCAATGGGCTTTCCAAGTATTTGATTCCATGGGCCAAAGTCATGAGTCAACTCCATGTGCCAAAAACCACACCCAACGTTCTTTTCAAGACATGCCTCTGAATTTATTTTGAGCACATTAGGCTTCTACAGAAACATACAGAAACATACTCTTAACCTTTATAGGAGCACCCTTATCCAGCTGAAAGGATCTACCTAGTATCACCCTAACAAAGTGGGTCACAGCTACATCTTCAATTGATATTTACCCTGAGTCCATGTCTTACTGGCCAAGTTGTATTTTTTGTTGTTGTTGTGTTATGTTAGTCACCATAAAATATATCATTAGTTTTTCATGAAGTGTTCCAAGATTCATTGTTTATGTACAACACCCAATGTCCCATGCAATACATGCCCTCCTTAATACCCACCATTAAGCTCACCCATTCCCCCACCCCCTCCCCTCTAAAACCGTCAGTTTTGGGGCACCTGGGTGGCTCAGTTGGTTAAGTCACTGCCTTCGGCTCAGGTCATAATCCCAGAGTCCTGGGATTGAGCCCCATATGGGGCTTTCCCTGCTCTGCTTATTCCTCTCCCTCTGCCTCTCCCCCTGTTTGTGCTCTTTCTGTCAAATAAATAAATAAATAAAATCTTAAAAAAAAAACAAAACCCTCAGTTGGTTTCTCAGAGTCCACAGTCTCTCATGGTTGTCTCCCCCTCCAATTTGCCCCCAATTCACTTTTCCTTTCCTTCTCCTAATGTCCTCCATTTTATTCCTTATGTTCCACAAGTGAAACCATATGATAATTGACTTTCTCTGCTTGACTTATTTCACTCAGCATAATCTCCTCCAGTCCCATCCATGCTGATGCAAAAAGTTGGGTATTCATCCTTTCTGATGGCTGAGTAATAATCCATTGCATATATGCCCCACATCTTCTTTATCCATTCGTCTGTTGAAGGGCATCTTGGCTCTTTCCACAGTTTGGTTATTGTGGACTCTGCTGCCATGAACATTGGAGTACATATGGCCCTTCTTTTCACTACATCTGTATCTTTGGGGTATATACTGAATAGTGTAATTGCCAGGTCATATGGTAGATCTATTTTTAATTTTTTGAGGAATCTCCACACTGCTTTCCAAAGTGGCTGCACCAACTTGCATCCCCACCAACAGTGTAAGAGGGTTCCCCTTTCTCCACATCCTTGCCAACATTTATTGTTTCCTGCCTTGTTAATCTTTACTGGCCAAGTTTTAGATACAGACTTCTTCCTAAGGTTGTGTGGGTAATGGCCTCACATTTGGTTTAGAAACAGTCTCATCTTCCAATGCTGCAACTTTTGCACTCTTGCCATTGCTTCTAAATTCAACTTGCAAATTGGTCATTTTCTTTAAAAAAAAAAAAAAAAAGATTTATTTATTTATTTGAGAGAGAGCGCGAGTATACAAGTGTGCCCCAGTGGAGGGAGGGGGCAGTAGGATAGGGGGAAGGAGGTTTCCTGGCCAAGCAGGGAGCCTGACATGGGGCTCAATCCCACGATCCTGACATCATGACCTGAGCCGAAGGTAGACCCTTAACTGACTGAGCCACCCAAGTGCCCCACGAATTGGTCATTTTCCTAGTGCATTTTTGTGTGTGTGGTAGAACCCTATCAAGTGAAGACAGAAGCAACCAGCCCATGTTTTCAACATTTGCCTTATTCGTTCTACCCAACTGGTACACTTTCTTTCCCATAAACTATAAGTTTACTAGGGTTGTCATAACAAAGTACCAAAGACTGGGAGGCTTAGGCATCAGAAATTTATTTTCTCAAAGTTCTGGAGGCCAGACATTAAGGAAAAAAAAAAAAAAGCAAAAACACTGTCAGCAGGGTTGTTTCTCCTCCAGTCATTCTTCTTGGCTTGTAAATGGCCTTCATTTCCCTGTGTCCTCAGATGGCCATTTCTGTGTCTTTTTCTAATCTCTTTTCATAGGGACCAGTCAGATTGGATTAGGCCCACCCATACAACATCATCTAACTTAATCACCTCTTTTAAAGACCCTGTGTCCAAATACAGACACATTCTGAGACACTGGAGTTTAGGACTTCAACATGACTTTTGGAGGAACATAATTTTTAACCCATAACATTTACCAGAGGCAATTTTGTCAATTAATAATACAGAACTCCAATTTTTCAGCTTTGTTAAGCTGTTTGTTACTACCCTATCACCTGGTACCAAAGCAATGCCACATATTTCTGGGTTTTGTTATGTAAGTACATCATTTCTAGATACCAATTTCTGTATCCATCAATATTACCATAATAATGTAATTACCACATTGCCACAATAATGTAACAACCTCAACCTCTCTGTGACTTATGCTTATAACCACATTTACTTTATTTTAAAAAAAGATTTTATTTATTTGACAGCAAGAGAGGGAACACAGCAGGGAGAGCAGGAGAGGGAGAAGGAGGCTCTCCGTGGAGCAGGGAGCCTGATACTCATCTCAGCACCCTGGGATCATGACCTGAGCTGAAGGCAGACGCTTAATGACTGAGACACCCAGGCGCCCCTACTTCTTCTTCTTCTTTTTTTTTTTTTTTTTTTTTTTTTAGATTACATCTCACTCTGGGTCTGTGGATTGGTTGGGGTTTGGATGATTTGGGCTAAACTTGCATCTAGGCTTCAGATTGGGGTTGGCTCTTGTCTGCATGCTGCATTCTGAGCTTCAAGCTGAAAAGGCTGGGACTCCTGTGGACATATTGTACTCCTAGTTGCAGCAGAACTGTAAGACTGCAGGTGTAACAACAGAGGATGTTTAAACCTCTGCTGGCCAATCAGCCAAAGAAAGTCACAGAGCCAAGTCTGAAACCAAGGGGTGAAGAGGTATCTTTAGTTCATGACAAATCTACGGCAAGGATGTGGATGAATCCTACTGCAAAGAATTAAGACATGGGACCAACCATTCAATCTACCACAAACCTAACTTCTCTCTATACTTTTCTCAGATGATGCTTGGGTCTTGGTCTGAAGATACCTTGAATCCATTCACTCCACTCCTGAGTTACAGACTATGATTCTCATACATTTTAAATCTGATATTTTTTTCACCCCAGAAGGTGTTATTATTTTGTGCTATACAGTCAACTTTCATTTAGATTTACCAACATATTTTTCTTGAATTTTAATTTTCCGCTATCTCTGATTCACCATTTGAGATCATTTCTTTTTTCCGGAAGACAATCTAGTACTGTTTTTGGTTGGGGTCTACTGGTAATAAATTTCCCTAGATCTCATTTGTCTGCAAATATAATTTCCCTTACATTCCTAAGGGATTTCCCCCCGCAAATATAAAACTAGGTTAGCAGGCTTTGTTTTTTTTTTTTTTAACTTCACACTTTGAAAGTATGATTCTTCTGTATTCTGGTTTCTACTGTTTAAGAAGTCAGTTCTCAGCTTAATTACTGCTCCTTAGAAAGTCTATTCACCCTGGCTGGTTTTAAGGTTTTTTTGCTTTTTAAGTTTTCAGCCATTTTTAGTCTGACATGCCTAAGTGTGGTTTGCTTTTTACGAATACTGATTTAAGTCTGTAATGCTTCTGGAACTTGAAGCTTGATCTATTGCATCAATTTTCAAAAAACTCTAAGCCATTATTTCTCCAGACATTGCTTCTGCCTCATCCTCTCCACTTCAAGGATTTCAGTTACATGTATGTTAGCCTTGGTACTGTATCCTCTATATTTGTCTATATTCTGTATTTTCTACCCCATTCTGTCTGTGCTTTAATTTGGAAATATTCCTCTGACCTAACTCTAGCTTTATTGGTTTCCTCTTTTCAGCTACGTATAACTTGCTAACAAACACTATCCATCGAATTTTTTACTTGTTATATTTTTCAGTTACAGGATTTCCACTTGGTTCTTTATAGTTCCTAGGTCTGATAAAATTCTCAATCTTGTCTTTAATTCTCTTAACCATATTAAGCATAGCCCTTGAAAAGTCTTTGGGGAAACAGCATTACCTCAATTCTCTATAGATGTGGTTTTTTTTTTTCTGTTATTTCTCTTGTTTTGCAGTCTTTTACCTTCTCTCCTTGGATGCCTATTTTTGATTGAGCGTAACAACTGCATACGAACAATGGTAGAAACGATGTGAGGCCCATCATGAGGTTATCTCTCTCCCTAGAGAATTTATGTTTGCTGCTGGCAAGGACTGAAATGATTTGAATGGTATCCCAAACAATTTGTGGTCCCCAAACAATACATTAGGGTACCTCCTTGGTGGTTCCCAGACTTAAACTTTGTCTACCTAGGGCATGAGTATGATAAAAATAATGTCAGAGTCCTACCTTCTCAGCCCTTTCTCTGGACTTGGCCTCTCAGGAAAAAGCATCTTGAATGCCAGGCCAACCTCTCATTTCCTTTTTCTCTTGGATATTGACTTCATCATTATTCATTCCCTTGTTAGTTCTCTGATGCTTTCTGGAAACAGAAGTCCTCCATGGGCTTTTTAATTTCACTTATCTGAAAGCCACATGGGAATTTTAATTTGGATGTAACAGGTTTTCTGTGGCAGTTATTAAGTTTTGTCTTTCAGCTCTATCTTCCCTTCTCCTTATATAAACTGCCTTGTGGTGCAAGGGCTGACTCTGGAAACAAATATTTCTGTGCTGGCAGATTCTCCATTAGACTCTGTCCCGAAGGACAAGGGAGAGTGACTACAGAATCTGTTCCTGTGAGCACTACCTCAGCTCAGCAGATTCTTCCCACAGAAGAGCACCTCCTTCTCAGAACTCTGGCTGCCAGCTCCACTGACCCTCCCTAGCAGTGTACATACAAGTCCTACGTAGACCCCTCCCCTAAGCTTAGAGACCCTGGCCCTAGCTGGGCAATCAATCCCTCTCCCCAGAGGCCTTCCTCGAAGCTGGAATATTTTCAGGTCCTATTTATCCATGAGCTCTATGTATGGTAGCTAATTCCTGCACTTATACCTCCACGATAACTTGGGTTCTTGTTTTACCCTTCCAGCTATTTGGTTAGTAATGTAATTTCATGTTAACTATTTTTTTAAAGATTTTATTTATTTATTTAACAGACAGAGATCACAAGCAGGCAGAGAGGCAGGCAGAGAGAGAGGAGGAAGCAGGCTCCCCGCCTAGCAGAGAGCTCGATGCGGGCTTGATCCCAGGACCCTGGGATCATGACCCGAGCTGAAGGCAGAGGCTTTAACCCACTGAGCCACTCAGGCGCCCCTTAACTATTTTTTTTAATTAAATTCCCTCTGTTCAAATAACTAGTGCGATGTCTGTCTCCTGACTTGTTCCTCACTGATAGTTCCCACCCCTGTCCTCCTTCTATTCTCATTTTATTTACCTCACGGCATGATTAGATCATTTTGGGCCCACTTACAATGTTGTGCCAAGGCTTTACTGTATGTACTCTATTACATTTTGCATTTCTAGAATTTCCATTTGGTTCTTTTTCAAAAACCTGTTAGGGTCATTCTTTAGAGTTTCAGGTTTCCTGCATGTATTTTCTCACATGTATTTTTAAGCTGTTGCTTAACTCTCTTAAATATAGGAATTTAGAAGTTGTTTGTAATAATCTCATTTTCTCAACCTTTGTGAGTCTGTATTTGCTTCTTGGTCTTCCTGGTTGCTTCTTGTGGTGGCTTGTTTCCCTGAGTGGTCATGTGGCTGGCTGGCTATCTATCTATCTGTCTCTATCTATCTATCTATCTATCTATCTATCTATTTTTACCATGAGTTGCTAATTTCCCTTGGAATTTTATTTGTAGGATGGTCTGCAAGAACAACTGCAGAATAGATACCCTAGGCAGAACAGAAAATGCATAAATATCACCAAATTGCCCTCCTCATACCCTTATGCCACAGCATTATCCAAGTTTTTGACTTGCTAATAGGTACACAATGCACATACAAAAAGTATATAGAATATATAAATTTGTAAATATATGTATGCAGGTCACTGACCAGTGGTGACAATACTAGAATCCTTCTCAAATCAGAATGTTCAGTTCCTTTACAAGTACAGACACACAGCGAGGTCTGGACTTACTAAGAATCCTATCATTTTGCTTAACCACAATTTTCTTGAAATTCTTCTAGGATGTACATTTTTAGTTTTGACCCCTCAAAAGCCCCCCCCCTTTGTGTGGGGGGAATGGTAATTTAGGGAGTGATACGGATTAATATGAAAGGATTTACATGTTTGGTGTGAAGGGTACTTGGGAGTCACAGGCATAACTGCCAAAATGGAGAGATTTGGGTGGTACTACCCATAGCAAAAGCCAGATCTATTGTTAGATGGTGAGGCTACCCAGATGTTGAAAGGGCAGTCTGCGAAAGGTTCTTGGCTAATACTGAAAAAGTGATTTCATTTGAAAAGTGAGCAGCCTTTCTTCTTTAACATATTTTTGGATGATACTAGATTGTGAAGCTACTGTGCAAATAATTGCACAATCACTGTGTTATTCACGGTGGACTATTAATTTCTTAAAATTACCAGTGAGCAAAGGGAAGCATACAGAGTATCGATTACACTGTGGGAACGCTTACACAGAATGCCAAAGGCTTTCCCTTCCCTGACAAACCTCTTTTATGCAGCTGAGCCATCTGCATGCAAAACACATCTTCAAATGGTGCCTCAGAAAACAACTGACCGCTGGGCAAAGCAGGTGTGGGCTCTCGTTCCGGAACTGCTCCCACTATTGTGCGACCACAGCCAATCCAGGTGACCCTCCGTGGCCCCTCGTTAGTCATCTGCTGCTAGATGTGATCTTTGCAGGCTCTCCGGCCTGATGTTCTGATATAGCACACTCTATATAAATTGCATGAGCCAGGAAAGATGTTCCCTACAAGAACGAGGGCTGAGCCTTGTGCAGACACTTATCAGCACACATACTTCCCACACTCCTTTCACGGTGTTTAGGCACATCTGTGCCTGACTGAAAAAGAGCGTCCCTTTTGTTTGTCCCTCAAACTGCCCAGAGTTTGAGGTAGAACTTCCCCCACTGCCCGCTACCCCCAACACATGGAAGCCTCTAGACAAGGGCAGTCCGGGAACTTGATTTACCTCTTCTGAAAACCCTATTCCCCAGGAAACTTGCTGAGGACAGCCCACGCCTAGTCCCCGTCCGCGCACACTTGTCCTGGGCACAGCGGCCAGAGACTCGGTCCATCTTCCCGCGTACACCGGTCCCGAGTATCCGCGGGGAGCAGCCCCCGACGCGTTCCACTTTTCCACGTACACCTGCCCCATGCACTGGCTGGGGATCTGGCCCGGAACCCCCTGCCCCCTTCCCTTGCACACCTGCCTGGAGCACAGGCTGGGGTTTAGCCCGGTATCCCGCCACCTTCCCGCGCACGCCTGCCCGGGGTATGTCCCCCGGACAGCGCAGACTGGTTCTCGCTCCCGGGTGCCGGAAGTGCGGCTACGCGCGGGACTACTTTTCGCGGACCCTCAAGCGGAGGGGCGGAGGGGCGGAGGGATCCCGCGCAGGATTGGTGCAGCGAGCGAGAACGCGTGCGGGACGCGGACTGGAGCAGTGCGCCTGCGCGGCCGCCGCCGCCGCCGCCGCCGCCGCCGCCGCTGCTGCCGCCGCCCGTCTGCCCGCGTGAGGGGAGCTGCCGCCACGGCCACCACCGCCTCCGTCTCCGCTGCCGCCTCGGCCCCGCGCCCACCATGGCGCAGATCCTCCCCATCCGTTTCCAGGAGCACTTCCAGGTGAGATCAGGGCTCCGTCGCCGAGACCCGGCCGGCTACAGGGCGGGTCGCGCGCTCCGTCCTGTCAGCCGCGCCCCCCGCCGCCCCGCCTCCCGGGGGACCGGGCGGGAGCCGCTGACTGGCCGGCCGGCCAGACCTCCGGCCCCTGGCCCTGGACCCCGACTCCAGTGGACGCGGCGGGGCGCACATACCCGGGCCGGTCGGGGTGAGCGGGCTGGTGTCTGGGCGCGCCGGCCGGTGTAGTGGGAGGGCGCGGTGGCCCGCACGTGCCGCCCCGCCAGGTGTGCTGGTCGCTGAAACCCGTTATCCGCTAGCGACGGTAAACCTTCTCGGACGGCTCAGATCTCGGTGGCATGCTAAGAGCGCCGGGTGAGGGAAACTGAAGATGTCCCGAAATGTCTTTCAGTGCTTTTGGGAGCTGGAACCAGACTGACAGCGGTGCGCTCAGATTCCACTCGCAAGCTTTACAACTCTGAAATCTGAATCTGAGCCTCATTTCCCTTTTGCGTCTCTAGATTCTTACATCTGAGTTTGTGTCTGTTGGCTACCGAAGCCACTGGAGTGGTTTCGTGGGAGGAAGGATCGTTAAATCCTTGACCAAAGAGCGAGAGGGATCATGGTGTGTTTTAATAAGACCCTTTCAATGCAGTAACACCCACCCCCAAAGTTTAGCTTTTTAATGAGGTCCCTGTTTGTTCTTTCTCCCAACTCTCCTAATAGAGTTGTGCTTCAGGGAAATAAAGATTGGCTGTTTGTGTTTGACTGGGGGTTGTGTCCTGTCACGATGTACAGTGAGTGCTTCACTCACATCACACGCATGTGTCACATCTGTGAAGGGTGATAACGATTCTCATTTTACAAGTGAGGAGGTGGGGTAGGTATATAGTTGCCATTGGCTCTGTGCTTTATGTTAAATCGTCACAGTTCTGGGGCGCCTGGGTGCCTAAGTCCGTTAAGCCTCTGACTCTTGATCTCAGCTCAGGTCTGGATCTCACAGTTTTGAGTTGGAGCTCCCCGGTGGTCACCATGCTGGGCATGGAGCCTCCTTTAAAAAAAAAATCATCACAATCCCATAAGATCCATATGATTTTCCCTGTTTTCTGGGTGATGAAACCGGGGCACAGAGACATTAAATAAGTTGTTCAGCAAGTAAGAGCAGGAATCAGACTCAGGTCATTGTGACTATACTGTGGGATTGCAAGGAATGTTGTGGATTGGAATATCTTTTTTTTTCCCCACAGCACAGAGCACTTCTAACTCTGTATCCAGATGGGAGAGGCCCTGGGAGTATAGTGACGGGTCAGATCCTCTTATTATGCAGATTGGAAACTCGATCCCTGGAGTATTCCTCTGTGGTCACTTAGTGATAGAGCTGTGGTTGGTGGAGGTAGCAGTCTCCTGAACACCCATCTCTTGACAGTAATGTGAAATAGGAAAATACTACTGCTGCTGCTAACTAGAACAATACAATAATGTGAGCCATTTTATTGAGCCCTTTTTCTTGCTAATCACTATACAATGTATTTTATAAATCTAATTTAGTCTTTATCGTAACTGAGGCACAGAGTTACAGATAACTAAGGCACAGAGAGAGTGAGCAATAAAGGTAAAATTACACAACTAGTAAGTGACAGCTTGGGTTCTAACTCTGATCACTAACTCCAAAGCCTGTGCTTTAGCCACTAAATATGTTCTCTTCAGAAGGCAAGGAAACAGTAAGACATTTTAAAAAATTCCTATGGAAGTTCATAATGTCTTGAAAAACTATATTCTATTACCTGGAAAATACTTATGACTTATTAACATATAGGCCATGTAGATGTGGTTTGTGGTCTCCAACATTAACCAGCTGTTGAGATTTCTCCGTACTCGTTTTTCTAGTCTGTACACTCTCCCTTAGCTACAGACATTTCAAAATATCCGCTTGTTTCTTAAATCCCTAATCCTGCCACTCCTCGTTGTTGGCAACAGATGATTGGAGAAACAGAAGCCATAAACTGGGATATTCCTCACCTTCATGCCTGCAGCCTTACAAACTTGTCTGCAGTTGCCCTTTTCTGCCTTCCTGTTATCTCAAAAGTAGGTTTTTGGTTTTTTTTTTCCCTTGTTTGTGTTCCGGATCCCACCTCCTTCCCTCTTTTAACAAGGCCTTCTCTTTCCTGTGTTTTCATCCATTCCCTCTTGGTGTCTTCTTCCATGTTTGTGTTTAACCATGCTCATATCTTTTCTGTCTTTACACAAACTTCTCCCTCTCCCTGTCCCCTTGAAGCTCTTATTTTACAGCTAGACATCATGAAAGAATTACCTTATCCCTCCATCACTTCTCTTATATTCTTTAATAACCTGCAGTCTGGTTTTTGCCCCCACCGTTCCTGTGCATCTATTCTTGCCAAGGTCACAAGTTGTCAAGTTGTCATACAGACTTTTTTGTAAAGACCAGTTAGTATATAGGTTAGGCCTTTGAGAGCCATGTATTGTCTCTTGAAACATAGTCTCCCACTCCCTCTTTTTTAAATTTTGTAAAAAGTATAAAACTCACTTTTAGTTGGGCTATACAGAGTCTGTAATTTGCTGGCCCCTGCTCCAAAAAAAAAAAAAAAAAAAAAAAGAAAGAAAGAAAGAAAAAGAATTCAAACTCCAAAACATCTTCTATAGTTGACACCGTACTTTACTGCCTCTTCATGACCCTTTCTCTGTTGCTTTTGGTCATACCACAGTTTCCCAGGGTTTCTCCTATCTCTCTGCTCACATCCCAGTTTCCTTTGTGGGCTCCTCTTGGGAATAAGCCTGGGGTCTGTCTTGAGCTCTTCTGTCTTTTCATTTTGTATGCTCTACTGGGTGATTTGTACGTATTCCCATGTGCTCAGTGTTCCCAGGCAGGCTGCATATTTTTGCTGAGCCTCATAGATATATGTAGGAGAGACAATAGTAGTCCCTGGTTAAGAGCACAGACTGAGTACAAATGGAAGGGTTTGACTCTGGGCTCGGGCACTTACTGGCCAAGTGAATTTGGGCAATTTTTGTAACGTTTTTGTGTGTCCATCTCTACATGTATAATACAGAGATAAAGGGTATAGTTTTTACTTCATAGAGCTATTGTGACGTTTTGAGTTAATAAATATGATAAATGTAAGATGTGGGACAGTGTCTAGTACATAACAAAATGCTCTATTCTTGTCAGTTGTTACTGCCACTAGGACAGCTGGCCCCTGCAGAAGGCCATTGGATGATCCATACGTTCTTCAAACAACACATCATGTTCCAAAATAGGGTTCTTCTTTCTTTCCAAATGTGTATCTTCTCCAGTTTCCAGCCAGGAACCTAGGAGACAGCCATGACTTCTCCCTAACCTGTTGGTTCTTTCTCCTATGTATTTTGGGCATTGTTCTGCTACTCTTAGCTTGGACATGACCCTGGACTATGACCCTGGACTATGACGACATTGCTCACCTAAATGGCTGCACTAACTTTGTCTCTGGTCATCTACCTCTAGTCTTGCCTTCCCTTCTCTAGCACATAGGCAAAGAGATTTTCTCAAAGGCTTAAAGTTCATCAGTGAATGCTTCCCTTTTGCTTCTAGGATGAAAATGCCAGACTCCCCAATGCCTTATAAAGCCCTGTCTAATCCAGCACCTGCTCAGCTTTCTTGCTTATCACCGTCTGGTCCTTTAGGACCTTCTCTGGAGCCCAACACTCTTACCTGTGGGCTTATTGCCTCTTTCCAGAACACTCTCCCCCCCCTTTTTTAAAATTTCATTTACTTTTATTTATTTGAGAGCAAGAATGAGAGGAAGAGTGCACAGAAGCAGGGGGTAGGGGCAAAGGGAGAAGCAGACTTCCCTCAGAGCAGGGAGCCCGATGTGGGACTTGATTCCAGAACCCTGGGCTCATGACCTGAGCTGAAGGCAGATGCTTAACTGACTGAGCCACCCAGGCGCCCTCTTCTTCTCACTCTTATTACCCAGCCAAGGCCTACTTAGCCTTCTGCTTAAGTGACAGGAAGCTATCCCTGACATGTCAGAATTAGGAGCCCTTCCTGTGTGCCCCCATAGTTTTAGGGCTTCTCTCATGATGGCCCTAACCATATGGTGTATAGGTGGTCACTTCCCCTACTGGACTGCAATCTCAGGATCTCCTATCTGCAGTTGTATTACCACTACCTAGTACATAACAGGCCCTGATATCTTTGAAGGAATGAAACCAGTTCCATATTGAAATGTTTGTATAATCAATGACTGACTAGTTGTAATGTAGATTGTCTAATAACAGTTTATAGGCTTTTCTAGGCCCTCCATATAGCTCACCTGTGACCAGTTTACTGTAAGTCTACTTTATTAAGAATACTCCTACTTATCTCACATTTTGTTTCTGCCACACAACCCCCGCCTGCTTTGTCTACCATATCACTTTATATTTTGTGAATCTAGTTATCTTTTTCCTGTTTTTAATTTTGGTTGGTTTCATATGAAAAATCTTGGGCCAGATTTTCCCCAGAGGTTAAAACAATCGTTTTATAATGGTCAGTGGGAAAATAGAAATCAGCATATGGGGATTGGCACCTGGGTGGTTCAGTTGGTTGGGCCTCCAACTCTTGATTTTGGGTGGGGTCATGATCTGGGGTCATGGGATTGAGCCCCATGGTTGGGGGGAGGAATTCGTGCACAGCAGGAGGTTCTGCTTGGGATCCTCCTTCTCCCCCTTCCTCTGCCCCTCCCCGAGATAAATAAATCTTTAAAAAAAAAAAAAACAAATTAGTGTATAGGAACTTTTATTCTACAATCAACTTTTCAGGAATGTACCCAGAGCAGAAGCTGTGCTCCTATATCTAATGCATTATAATAAAGCATTCTTCCACTTTAGCTTGAGATTGTATCAATTTATTTAATTTTACTTATCCTGCCACCCTCCTGTTGAGTGGAGGACTAGTTCTGCAGAAATATTTTTCTTCTGTGTACTGTTTGAACTTTATTATATTCAGATATATAAGTTTGAAGGTTGTTGCTTTTTAAGCTGAGAATGGAAAAAAGCTAAAGGGCTAAGAACCAGTGACACCTTGATTCAGAAGAGGAATAGTTTGTAAGAGTTTTGAAATGTGACACAGCTCAGAACACAGAGAACATACAAATGCATTCCCTCAAGGTTTTGATATGTAGCATATCTCTGAGGTGATGTTTTTAACAGATACAGAGTCTGCAAAGAGGATCTGTGTAAATTATAGGAGTGAGGGGGTCAGTAGTCTTAATCAGTGCTTCCCAACCTAGGCTGGGAAACACCTCTCTGGGCGCCACCTTAAACATTAAATTAGAATCTCTGAGAGATGAGGACTTTGGCCTTTCTTTCCAGATGAGTTTCACATGCAGTTGGATTGAATCAATCTTCTAGTCATTATTCATAATTAAAGAAAGCCTTTTACACATGAGTGGGTAAGGCAGGGCTCTAAGGAGTAGATTGAGCTTGAATTGAAAACAGTCATGTGGGTGTGCCTGAGTGGCTCAGTGGTTAAGCATCTGCCTTTGGCTCAGGTCATGATCCCAGAGTCCTGGGATCGAGCCTTGCATCTGGCTCCCTGCTCCGTGGGGAGCCTGCTTCTCCCTCTTCCACTCCCCCTGCTTGTCCAACCAACTGAGCCACCCAGGCGTCCCCACTCCCCCTGCTTGTGTTCCCTCTCTTGCTTTGTCTCTCTTTGTCAAATGAATGAATAAAATCTTAAAAAAAAAAAAAAAAAGAAAACAGTCATGGGCACCTGTGTCTGCTGGAGAGGCCCCAGGGAATCACTCTGAAAAGAGATGCTGTACGCGGGGCACCTGGGTGGCTCAGTGGGTTAAAGCCTCTGCCTTCGGCTCAGGTCATGATCCTGGGGTCCTGGGATCGAGCCCCGCATCGGGCTCTCTGCTCAGCCTGCCCCCTCTCTCTCTGCCAGCCTCTCTGCCTACTCGTGATCTCTGTCAAATAAATAAAGAAAATCTTTTAAAAAAAAAAAAGATGCTGTACTCACAGCCTAGAACATGTTTGGTTTATGTTACTATTACATTGCCATCGTATTTTGTGAAATGGTTTTTGGTATACTAAGACAAACAACACTAGGCTCCTTCTGCCCTGAAATTGTTGTGCACCCATGTAAAATGTTTTTAAGGTCTTGTGTAAACTATTAAATTTTACCCTGGGTGGACTTATTTTGGAAGTAGATAGTGGGCCAGCCATTTACCTTCTGCTTTTCTTATTTATGAAGTGAAGAAAGTAACCACCCAGTCACCCAGGGTGTGTGGAAGGGTCAGCCTTTGCGAGAGAATCCACAACAGTGACATGGTAATTGAGCAAATATTAAGTGAATTTGGACAGGTCCTCCTTAGAAGAATCAGTTATCACCATAGAACATATTTAAATGTCCAAAATCCCCAAACTACACAAGTACTTTTTGAGTTTATTGGGTTAAAATAGTTACCATGTGCTAGGAGGATCTTAGTCAAGGTCCCTTTCCACCAGGTTCTTGAGCAAAGTCTGTAGCTAGGGCAAAGTGTGTGTGAAACAAGCTTTGAAGTCATACATATACATGGGAAGAATAACCCCAGATAGAACATATAAATGAAAATTAAACTTTTCTGGATGCCTAGGTGGCTCAGTCAGTTAAGCGTCTGCCTTCAGCTCAGTTCATGATCCCAGGGTCCTGGGATGGAGTCCCACATCAGGCTCCTTGCTCGGTGGGGAATCTGCTTCTCCCTCAGCCTACTGCTCCACCTGCTTATGCACTTGCTCTCTCTCTTTCTCTCTGATAAATATATAAAATCTTTAAAAAAAAAGAAAAGAAAATTAAACCTTTCTGTTCAAACACTAGGTCTCTTTTCCCAGATGAAACTACTATTAAGAAAACCATTATATCTTTCAAAAAATGATTAAAAGAATTCTGTTATAAAATTCCCCTCCTTTTGGGGCGCCTGGGTGGCTCAGTGGGTTAAGCCGCTGCCTTCGGCTCGGGTCATGATCTCAGGGTCCTGGGATCGAGTCCCACATCGGGCTCTCTGCTCAGCAAGAAGCCTGCTTCCTCCTCTCTCTCTCTCTCTCTGCCTGCCTCTCCGTCTACTTGTGATCTCTCTCTGTCAAATAAATAAATAAAATCTTTAAAAAAAAATTCCCCTCCTTTTGCTTTTGTAACTTAACAGAGTTTAAAGATCTTTCTCTGAAGATTACATATAGATTGCAGCATGTATTCGACAGTGTTGCTTACTAATATCCTTCTGGGGCAGTAGTTTTTGACACCAGTCACCCCATCCTATAAATATTTCTTTGCTTTCCCTTGCTGTTTCCCCAAATCTATTCCTTTCAGTCTGTTCTATATTTTCTTCTTTTGCGTCTCTTGCCTGAGGTCTGCTGGTGGCCTCCATGCCAGGGGGAGATTACGATCTCTTTCGGCTGGCTAAAGAAGGATGCCGCAGAGCTGGGCTGGCAAAGTTCAATGACAAAATTAGAATCCAAGCAGATCTTAACAGGCTGGAATCCAACTAGTTGACATTTAACAGGTATAAATATAGGGTCTTATGCATTGGTTTTAAAATACAGAAAACGTACGTTGATGTAATTTGAGAGAAGTTCTGTAAAGCATGATAAAAATGTAATTTTTAAAGTACCCTGAACTAACCTAGTCCTAGAATTTTAGGTTAGTTCTAGAAAAGACCTTCATAGGTCCTCATTTACAGAGCTCCCTCTTTAAGCTAGGAAAAGACTTGCTGATAAGTTTAACATATAAAATCTATATTTTTAAGTTACTTTAAAGATTTTTTTTTTAATTTATTTGACAGAGATCACAAGTAGGCAGAGAGGCAGGCAGAGAGATGGGGAAGTAGGCTCCCCGCTGAGCAGAGAGCCTGATGTGGGGCTCTATCCCAAAACCCTGGGATCATGACCTGAGCTGAAGGCAGAGGCTTTAACCCACTGAGCCACCCAGGCGCCCCATGTTACTTTAAATTATTTTCTTAACTGCCTAAAACTTGTAACTTCTTTACTAATTAATTATTGAACATCCATGTGCTGGGCACAGTGATAAGGCAGTGAATGAGTCTGAGGAGACATATACAGAGGGAGAAAGGACTAGCATCTTCAAAGACAAGAGGCATGAAAACCTGGGATGTTCAGTGCAACTGGAACGTTTTGGCTCTTTGATACAGGCAATTGGTGTTTTCACCAACGGCCCTGTGTAAACACAGCTGCAACCCTCCCCATTCAGACTACTGTCCCTAAACCCCTTAAATATAGAAACCACTGGACTGTTGGATGAGTAATTTCTTTTTATGTTTTCCCCAGTGTCAGATTTGAATTTGGATTCATTTAATTGCAGGTCTTGAGAACAGAAAAGGATTATTAGATAGTGTCTTGTGTACTTTTGCTTAACTCGTGTATGGACTGTTTTAAATGTGTATCTAGGTTACCTTTCAGAGTAATTATTATAGGAATCAGGAATCCTTAGCTACAGCTTCTAACTAATGAGAAAAAATCGCTTTGAGCACACCACTTCTCTGGAATTCTGTTTCTGCATATGGAGTAAAGCTTAGCGGTATTTGATATTTTATTTCTTTACTTTTTTATTTATGACTTATTTATGTATATACAGAGAGAGAGAGAGGCATGCACGCACAGTGGGGAGAGCAAGAGGGAGAATCCAAAACAGAACCCTTCCCTTGTTGAGCGTGGAGCCCACCGCAGGGCTTGATCCCACGACCTGAGATCATGACCTGAGGTGAAATCAGGAGTTGGAGGCTCAGCTGACTGATCAGCCAGGCGCCCGGGTATTTGATATTTTGGATGTAAAAGTTATTTTGGTGGGATTGTCCTGTGTTTGGCTGGACTCAGTCACTAATATTTAAGAACGTACTGTGCTCAGGAGATTGGGTATAGGTGTTTCTTGATATTTGGAGTTGAAATCAGAATGTTGCCATATTAATTCAAAATGATCCCCAAACTAAGAATAAAGTGAAAATTTAGAAAATCTGGGCCCACTTAAGTGTATGACTCTGATATGTAAAGATTTGATAGTGTTGGGTGTTGGGTGCTTGAATGTTAGGGTGCTCTCTAAATTTACTATATGCTTATATAGTATAATGTTTACAATAATTCATAATAAAAAATAAAGGAGACCGTGTAGGTCTCTTGGGAACTTACTTCACCCTGTTTACTTCCCCCTCCTCCCCCCTCCCCACCTCTGCTCCCAATGGAACTTTTCATTGCCCTCTTATCAGCAACTTCATATAGTTTAACCTAATAGTAATGGTTAGTCTCCAAAAGTCTGTGGGCTCTGAATAGTGTGACTGTATCTTATGTATCTTACTGTTTTTGGAGTCTAGTTAGTGGCTAGTAGGTAGTATGTTTTCAGTACTTATTTATGGAATGAATGTGTGAAAATTACTTGCTATGAAAAAGTCTCAACTTTCATTCACTACATTTACTGCATTAAGCTGCTACTTCAGATGTGTGAAAATAAAACGTGAATTTCAAACAACTCAGTATTGTGGTTCAGAGCACGAGCTTTATTCACAACTGTCCCCCTCATTAATCAGCATTGTGATTCTGGGAAGATGTCTTAATCTAAAAACCGTGTGTTGCATTAGTGTAAATTGTGTGTGGCATAACTTGCCTCCTGAGTTAGCAGAAAGGTCAGATGAGGTGACCTGTTGTCCTCCAGCCTGTTCTGCTCAGCAGCTGGAATACTTAGTATGTGCTAGACAGACTCTGTATCACAAGAAACAAGTAAGATATAGTCCCTGCTTTTGAGGAGTTCATGGGGAAAAAAAAAATGATAGGATAAAAAATTATACTAGCAGCATGAACAGCCTCATTTGTGCTTCTTCCAAAGGCTGGTAGTTATTTTTAACAAGTCGTCCCTAATCTTTGTTGCTAGCATAAACTTTTATACAAATTCACACAGGGTAACAGTTACTAAAGGGTTAAGTCAGGAGCAGTAGGGTTTGAGTTGAGCAGAACAATATTTAGAAACAAAGATGCTGGGTGCCTGGGTGGCTCAGTGGGTTAAAGCCTCTGCATTCGGCTCAGGTCATGGTCCCAGGGTCCTGGGATCGAGGCCCGCATCGGGCTCTCTGCTCAGTGGGGAGCCTGCTTCCTCCTCTCTCTCTCTGACTGCCTCTCTGCCTACTTGTGATCTCTCTCTCTGTCAAATAAATAAATAAAATCTTTAAAAAAAAAAAAAAGAAACAAAGATGCTTGTAGGTAGATGGGGGCAAGAGAATTTTATAGAAATAAGTATGGTTCTTCATAGGCATGATAGAAATTTCCTGAGTGTGTGTTTTCCCAGGGTTTTTCATTGAAGCTTACCTCATTAATAGGTTTTTATTTAAACCAGGCACTATCTATAAAGTGGTCTTTGGAGAAAGGTGCCTGATTTAAGTTTTACGTAAGTTCAAGCAATCTGTCTACCTCCAAAATGTACTAGATCTTTTGGCTTTTTATTAACCTTAGACTCACCAAGAAATATTTAAACTGACTGAGAAATCAGACTTTATGATTTGTGGGGTTGCTTTAAGGAAAAACTCTTGGTAGTTCTTTTTTATTGCTTGCTTTGGAGAAACCAGTTTTTGTGTTTTCTTCCTTTCTGCTCTCTTTACCTGCCTTCACCTCTCCAAGACCCTCTTCCTGCTGAGGCTGTCCTTATTTGTGAGGTATTCTTTGTGGGCTCCTCCACCCCCTCCTAGCTGATATCTTCCTGTCTCTGGCACTGATGGCATCTTTCCCTCTTCCTGGTTTTATTCTTTTTCTTGTGTGTTCTCATCAGCCTGTGGGATTGTAGGCTCCTTGAGAGTTGATTCATGGCCTGCTGTTGATGGCATTGCCCGTACTTACTAAAGGTATAGAAAAACAAGTCAGTGTTTGCCTTGAATAATCACTTGATGTTAAGTTTTTTCTAAATTCTTATTTAACTTTTCCTCTTCCTTCTGTTAAACTTCCCTAAATAATGGGCTAGATTTTATCTGTTTCAGAGAGGAAAGACTTACTTTTAAATCAAATGTTTCTTTTCTCTTTAGCTCCAAAACCTGGGAATTAATCCAGCCAACATTGGATTCAGTACACTGACCATGGAATCTGATAAGTTTGTATGTGTCCGAGAGAAGGTTGGTGAACAGGCTCAGGTAGTGATTATTGACATGAACGATCCAATGGCGCCGATCAGGCGGCCCATCTCTGCTGAAAGTGCCATCATGAATCCAGCCTCTAAGGTGATAGCTCTGAAAGGTAAGCCTGATGGGATTTTCAGAAAGGAATTTTACCTCTCTTTACCTGCTTTGTTACCTTAAATAGCAGACAACTGTCAATAAACTCACAGGAAAATGTCATCAATAATATTAAACTTAATTCCAAAAGTTTTAGCCAAAGCTGTGTTTTACATACCTTATTTAATGAGAAGTTCCTGAGCACCTGAGTTTTTTGTGACGTCATGCGTATAGGCAAATACAGGAGGGAGCAAATGCCCAGGGCCTCATCCTTATGACTGCTACATCTGGAAGGGCCAACACCACACTGCACATGTTCACCAGGAGGACTGTGTGGTGCCCTGGACCTCATGATGGGCTGCTTTACACTGGTGCTCCAGACATCCTAGAGTATGAGCCAAGGTACTACTTCTCTTGTGAAACACATCGATAACAGTATAGCTGTTGTTTAATAGAATTTTGCTTCCTTGAACTCAGGGGATATTGGGTACTTGAAATCTTGTAGTTATTTGAGAATATAGAATCTTTTCATATTGCCATGATTTGGGAAACTGAAAGGATTATGTATATACTGGACTTGTTAATATTTTATGCAAGGTGTATTATCACTTACCTTGAAAAGTGAAAGTTCTTCCTGGAGCTAAAATTAGTAAATGCCAAATATTAGCTTTGCCTGTGCTCCTGTTTTGTTACAGAAATAGGGTCTACTTTGTCCTTTCAGTAGATAAATGGACATCTGGAAGTTATGACCTTTCTATTTAAGAGAAAGTTGATTTTTTAAAAAGTTTTAAATGATCTTTTCTTCTATCAACTCTATTTCTTGTCAGAATTTTTTTGGGGGCGCCTGGGTGGCTTAGTGGATTAAGCCTCTGCCTTTGTCTTGGGTCATGATCTCCGGGTCCTGGGATTGAGCCCCACATCCGGCTCTCTGCGGCTGCCTCTCTGCCTACTTGTGATCTCTCTCTCTCTCTGTGAAATAAATAAATAAATATTTTTTAAAAATATTTTTTTGAACATGTAGTGTAAATGGTATAAACTAATTTTAGTTGAAAAAATTGCTAACCTTTATGGATTCTTCATGATTCTTTTGGCTTTTCTGTATTTTCTATTTTGCAATATTTTTGAGAGACCTTATCTATCATGTTGTTTGGTGTTTGGTATATTCTCTGTGGGTCTCAGAGATGGCCAGCATTTTAGTCTTCCTGGTCCTCTGATACAGTTCTCTTTACCGGTGTGCACCGTGCATCTCCTGGAGGTGGTTTTTGAAGTGTGGTAGGGGAATGGAGAGAACTCACGATTTAATACTGCCAGTCCCCCCCACCAAAGGCTACTGGCCACACATCTGAAGTTGAACAAGTTGGGTTTATTACTTGTTTCAGAAAGGGCGAAACCACACCATGGGGAGCTTGGACATATCACACTATTATTAGAAGGTGTTAGAAGGAAACTTTTGTAGGATTTGGGATTTCATTGGGTGTTTGGGGATGGTCTAAGGAAACACGAGTTTGCTGTAGATTGGGTACTGTTAGAAAGTGGGACTAATTTTATAATTAGGTTATCTCAGTGAATCTTAGCTATAAGGAAGGGCATAGAGTGAAGATAAAGTTGGCATTGGTTAAAGAAGTAGCAGCCATGAGAGGGGCTGTTTGGTATTTTGTGCATTGCACATTTACCTTGTTTTTGTCTGTACTTAGTAAAATTCTGAAGCGACATTTACCTTGTTTTTGTCTGTAGTTAGTAAAATTGTTTTGTCTCACTTTATCATGGTCTTAGAGGGACTTGTCTGAAGTTGGTGTTCTCTGAGATGGTTATGTCCACTAGGAGAGCAACATGGCCTGGATGTGAGGACCAGGGGCTGCTCCTTTTTTTTTTTTTTTTTTTTTCCCATTCTCGGTGTTCATATGAATTTTTTTCAGCTATAGTAATTGAGTGCTGTTTTCTTTTGCATGAGGGAGTGTGAGCTGTGGAACCAAATTGATAAAATTTTAAGTATCCTATTTTTACTGCAATCTTGTGGCCATTAGGATGATCTTGGACCCTTATAGTACAAATTGTGAGCAAGGGTAGCACTGTGTTTCAAAGACCCTAGACCAAAATGAGGAAAACTGTTTTTTTTTTTAAAGGTATTTGTACAGTGGCTGAATTACAGAGGTAATTTAATTATACTTTTATTGTTTCATATGACTTAGCTGCTGCATAGGTCCCAGTGTGAAAGCATGACAGTGAAGTCAAGGGTACTGGTCTTGAATCTCACAGACCTCATTTTGACTGGTGATGTCTTGTGATTGGAAAGGGGCTCGTGATGAGAAGGACCTCTTTTTTAAAAAGGTCTGCCTTCACAGTTTGTCCTTTTATTTGGCTGAGAGCTCCTGAGATGCTCAGCCCCTATCACTGCCCATCCTTCTGGAGATACTTAGAGCAGATTCACTCACCCCAGTCTCTCTTCAGACTGTCTCTACTGGTGCTTTTGTGGTGAACATTTTAAAACCAGAGATACAATTTTACCCTTGACTAAAGATCAGGAGGCAGTAAGGGGTGGGGGTTAGAATTCGTCAGCAGTTGCTCATCATCCTAATGGAACATTAATACTCTAAGTGAGGGACCAGTAAACTGTTCGGTTTTGTACAGTCCCAAATAAGAATGGTTTTTATATTTTTATTTGTTTATTTTTAGAAGATTTTATATATTTATTTGCTTGACAGAGAGAGACAGTGGGAGAGGGAACACAAGCAGGGGGTGTGGGAGAGGGAGAAGGAGACTCTCTGCTGAGAGCCTGATGCGGGGCTTTGTCCCAGGACCTCGGGATCATGACCCAAGCCAAAAGCAGATGCTTAATGACTGAGCCAGCCAGGCGCCCCAGGTTTTATATTTTTAAAGAGTTGTAAAAACAGATACGTGACAAAGATCCTATATATCCCTAAATAGAAAAAGTTGACTGACTACTTGCGTTACTGGTCCAAGTATATTTTTTACTTTTATCATGAATCGTAGCACTTTGAGTAGTCATACGTGTTTCTTTTGCGAACTCTACCTTTTTCCCTTAATTTTTAGCGGTAGGTTGCGTAAAGGCTTATAATAATAGTGCCAGCCTAGCACTTAGCTCTTGGCCCAGATAGGGAGGGGAGAGGTGGTGAGATGGAGCCCCCTTGTGGTAGCACATTCTTTACGCTGGCAACTGGAATCTGACAGCAGATTGATTCCCAAAGGAGATTGGTAGGGTTTTCTTGTTTTGTTTTATTCTTTGTGATGCTAAATATTTGGCACATCATGTAAAACAAGTTCTTTTTAACCAGTCTAAGGAGAACTTCACAAGTTTTCGAAGTAGAGGAAATTTCCTCTGTGATCCCAGGCTATTTGAAACTAAAAGGTACCCCCATCCTACAGTTGAACTTCTAGTCTAGTCTTTTTTCTTTCTTAACCATTTTATTCAGGTATAATTTAAATGCCATAAAATTCACTTACTCTAAGCGTAGAGTTCAGTGTTTTTAGTAAATTTATTGAGCTATGGAACCACCACCATGCTCTGGTTTTAGAACATTTCTACTACCCCCAAAAGTTCCTTTATTCCTGTTTGCAGTCATTTTCCACTTCCTCCCTCAGCCCTAGGCAGCTACTGATCTGTTTTCTGGCTTTATAGATTTGCCATTTCTGGACATTTCAAATAAATCATACAACATACAGTCTTTTATACCTGGCTTCTTTCAGTTAGCATAGTATGTTTGAGGTTCATCCACACTGTAGCTTAAATCAGTAGTTAGTTCTTTTTTATGGGTGAGTAAGATTCCAATACTCCACTATTCCATGGATATATCACATTTTGTTTCTCTGTTTACCAGTTTAATGGACATTTGGATTGGTACCAGTTTTTGGCCATTAAGGATATTGCTGCTGTCCACACTTGCCTTCAAGTCTTTGTGTAGATGTATATTTCCATTTTTCTTGGGTAAATGCCTAGGAGTGGAATTGTTGGATCATATGATAATTTTTTTTTTTAGCTTTTTTAAGATACCACCAAACTGTTTTCCAGAATGACTACCATTTTACATTCTTGCCAACAAGGTATGAGCATTCTAGTTTTTGTAACATATATGCAAACTTGATACTGATATTATCTTTTTTTATTATAGCAGTTCCATTTGTATATCTTTTTTACTTTGCTTTTTTAACCACTAATGTATCTTGTTAGAGAAATGTCTCTTTAAATCTTTTGTCCATTTCTTAGCTGGCTTATTTGTCTTATTGAATGTTGAGGGTTCTTTATATATTCTGGGTATAAACACTTACCAACTATGTGAGCTACATATTTTCTCCCAATTTGTAGCTTATTTTTTTATTTTCCTAGTGTATCTTTTAAAGAAAAAAGTTTAAATTTGATAAACTGCAGTTTACCAGTTTTTTTTCTTTAATGGATCATGATTTTGGAGTCCTACCTGTGAGTGTTTAGCCTAACCCAAGATCATGATTTTCTATTTTTTCTTCTAATGGTTTTTTAGTTTTAATTCTTGCATTTAGGTCCATAGTCTGTTTTGAGTTCATTTTTGTGTATGGTGTGTGGTAAGCTGCTGCTGCTACTGCTGCTTCTTCCTCTTCTTCCTCTTCTCCTTCCTCTTTGACTTCTTCTTCCTTGTCACCTCTGCCGCTGCCTCCTCCCTTTTCCCCTCCTCCTCCCTTCTTTTTTGGTGGAATAAGGGCATTCAGTTGTCCCACCCAGAACCATTTGTTGAAAACACTGTTCTTCCCAAATGAATTATCTAGACACCTTTGGTAGAAGTCAATTGACCATGAATAGAAAGATCTATTTCTGGGCTCTCATTTCTATTTCATTGATCCATATGCCCAGCCTTGTGCCAATTACTTGATGACCGTGGCTTTATGGTAAGTTTGAAACCAGATAGTATTGGTAATTCAACTTCGTATTTTTCAAAATAGTTTTTTTTTAAAAGATTTTATTTATTTATTTATTTTAAAAGATTTTATTTATTCATTTGACAGAGAGAGAGATCACAACTAGGCAGAGAGGCAGGCAAAGAGAGAGGGAGAAGCAGGCTTCCTGCTGAGCAGAGAGCCCAACGGCTCTATTCCAGGACCCTGAGATTGTGACCTGAGCCGAAAGCAGAGGCTTAACCCACTGAGCCACCCAGGCTTCCCTATTTATTTATTTTTAGAGAGTGCACAAGGAGAGGGGCAAGCAGTGGGGGAGGGAGAGGAAGAAGGAGAGAATCGCCAGCGGACTCTGCACTGAGCTCAGAGCCCTACACGGGGCTCAGCTGGATTTCACAACCTTGAGATCATGACCTGAGCCGAAACCCAGAGTCACAGGCTTAACCGACTGAGCTATCCAGGTGTGCCCCATGATTGTTTTTGTTTGTAGCTGGATTTGGTTTATTCATATTTTAAGGGCTTTTCTGTGCATTTTTGTGATGATTAGTCTGTGGTTTCTTTTCTTGTAATGTTTCTGACTTTGGAATTAGGTTAGTATTGGCCTTACAGGATGAGGTAGGAAGGGGTCCCTTTTCTGCTTTCTGAGTTTGTGAAAGACTTGTTTCTTCTATCATCTTTGAGTATTTGAATTCAATAGTGAAAGCCTTCTGAGGTTGGGTTTTTCTTTTAGATGGTTTTAAACTAAGAATTCTTTTACTTGCTGTAAATCTGTTCAGATTTTCTTTCTTGTGTCAGTTTTGGTAATTGATCTTTCTAGGAATATATATCTGGGTCCTCTAAGTCCTCTAATGTGTTGACATAAAATTGTTTATACCATTCACTCATAATCCTCTTAATTTCTTCAAGATCATCTATGAGGTCCTATCTTTTTTTTAATGTATTTTTTTAATTTTAGAATTATTTATTTATTTGACAGAGAAATCACAAGTAGGCAGAGAGGCAGGAAGAGAGAGATGGGGAAGCAGGCTCCCTGTTGACCAGAGAGCCCGATCAGGACCTTGAGACCGTGACCTGAGCTGAACGCAGAAGCTTAACCCACTGAGCCACCCAGGCACCCAGAGGTCCTCTCTTTATTTCTGATTTTGGTAATTTGGGTCTTATCTGTTTTCTTGATCAGTCTAAGGCTTGTCAGTTTTCTTTTTCTTTTTTTTTTTTTTTAAGATTTTATTTGTTTATTTGACAGAGAGATCACAAGTAGGCTGAGCAGCAGGCAGAGAGAGAGGGGGAAGCAGGTTCCCCACTGAGCAGAGAGCCCAATGTGGGACTCTATCCCAGGACCCTGAGATCATGACCTGAGCTGAAGGCAGAGGCTTTAACCCACTGAGCCACCCAGACACCCTTTTATTTATTTTTTTTAAGATTTTATTTATTTGTCAGAGAGAGCACAAGCAGGGGAAGCAGTAGGCAGAGGGAGAAGCAGGCTCCCCACTGAGTAAGGAGACCAGGGCAGGACTCAATCCCAGGGTGCTGGGATCATGACCTGACCTAAAGGCAGACACTTAACTGAGCCTCCCAGGCATCCCATTTTCTTGATTGTTGTGAAAAGCCAACTTTTTGTTTTATTGATTTTCTTTTATTATTTTTCTGTTTTCTTTCCTTGATTTTTGTTCCAAATTTTTATTTTTTGTTGCTTTGGGTTTAGTTTGTTCTTTTTGTAGTTTATTAAGGTGGAAACTTACTTTATTGATTTGAGATACTATTTTCTGATCTTGACGTTTAAGATTATGTATTTTTCTTTATGTACTGCCTTAGCTGCAACCCCAAAATTTATATGTTGTGCTTTTTATTTCATTCATTTCAACATATTTTCTAATTTTCTTTGTAATTTATTCTTTGACCCTTGGGTTATTTAGAAGTGTGTTGTTGATGGGGCGCCCAGGTGGCTCAGTGGGTTAAAGCCTCTGCCTTGGGCTCAGGTCATGATCTCAGGGTCTTGGGATGGAGCCCTGCATTGGGCTCTCTGCTCAGCAGGGAGCCTGCTTTCTCCTCTCTCTCTGCCTGCCTCTCTGCCTGCTTGTGATCTCTCGCTCTCTGTCAAATAAATAAATAAAATCTTAAAAAAAGAAGTTGTGGCTAAATATAATGAAATTTATTATCTTAACGATTTTTTAGTGTATAGTTCAGTGTTATTAAATACATTCATATTGTTGTACACCCATTAAGGTCAGAACTATTTTCCTTTTGCAAAACTGAAACACTGTACTCATTAAACAGTATCTGCTCATTCCTTCCTCTCCCAGTCCCTAGAACCACCATTCTGCTTTCTGTCTCTATGATTTTGGCTAGTCTACCTACATAATATATGTAGAATCATACAGTATTGGTTTTTTATGATTGGATTATTTCACTTAGCATGATGTATTTCTTTGTTGCTTGCAATCTTCTTTGATTCAAAGTTTATTTTGTCTGAAATTAACCATCCCTGCTCTCTTTTGATTACAATTTACATGGAATATCTTTTTTCATCCTTTCATTTTGACCTCTTTGTGTCTTTAGATCTAAAGTGAGTCTTCGTAGACAGCATATAGTTGGATCATGTTTTTATATCTGTTCTGCCAGTCTGTGTCTTTTGATCCATTTACAGTTAATGTATTAATGATGAGGAAGGACTTCTATCATTTCACTATTTGTTTTTCATATACTTTATGCTTTTTTGTCCTTCATTTCCTGTATTACTATCTTTGCTTATGTTTAGTTGATTTTTTTCAGTGAAAACATTTAAATTTCTTCTTTTTTTTTGTGTACATTCTATAGCTGTTTTTTGTTTGTTTGTTTGTTTGTTTGCTGTGGGGACTGTGTTTAACATCCTGAAGTTGTAACAGTTTAATTTGAAATTTTGCCAGTTTAACATCAATAACATACAAAAAGTCTGGCTTTTACATCTCCATTCCCACCTCTTTTATTGTTACTGTCACAGAATTACATCTTTATACATAATTTGTCCAAAAGCATAAATTTATTCTTTCTAATGCATTCATTTCTTGAGTTATATAGAAAACAAAAAGTGTAGTTACAAACCAGTTATAATACTAGATTTTAGACTACTCATTGATTTTTGTAATGTTTTAGTCTATTAAATCATGTTGAAAACAAAAAGTAGAGTTGTAAGCCAAAGTTACAAAAGTACAAGCTTTTATAATCACCCACGTATTTACCTTTATTGGGATCTTTATTTCTTCATATGGCTTTAAATTATTTTATAATGTCCTTTCATTTCAATCTGCAGGACTTCCTTTAGTGCTGTGGTAACAAACTCCCTTAGCTTCTGTTTATCTTAGAATGTCTTGATTTCTCCCTCATATTTGAAAGACAGATTTGCTGGATATAGGATTCTTGGTTGGCAGGGACTTTGTTTTCCTTTTAATGATATTACAGTTCTTTTAAAAATTTTATTTCCAAAGTGTTTGCTACTGGCATCTGGGAATTCAATTGATATTTTTGTATATTGACCTCATACCCTGCAGTATTGTTAATAGTTGCCTATTCTGATAATGGCTTTATAGATTTGTAAATTCCTTAGGATTTTCTTTGTAAAAGTTGTTTGTGAATAAAGGCAGTTTTATTTCCTCCTTCATCTTTATGCCTTTCATTTTTCTCATGTTATTACAGTAGCTAGGATATCCAACACAGTGCCAGGTAGAAGTGGCCAGAGAAATAATCCTTGTGTTGGTCCTGATTTGGGAGGAAGCAGTATTTCATGCTAGCTCTGAGTTTTGCATAGATACAAAGATCAGAACTTAGCTTTTTATCAGAGGTGGAAACGACAGGAGTCTCTTGCCAGAGGATGGATGCTAAAGTCTTTTTCTAGAACCTAGCTATCCCATTGGATGCTAGCCATGTGAAGCTGTTTCAATTTAAATTAATTAAACTTAAAGTAAAAGTTCAGTTTCCTTAAATGTGTCTTAGCAGACACGTTTCAAGTACCTAATAGCCATATGTAGCTAGGGTCTTCCATACTGGAAGTGCAAGTACAAAACATTTCCAACGTTGTAGAAAATTCTGTTTGACATCACTAGTCTAAAATTTAAGATAAAACGACCCTGTTTTCTGGAGAAGTTGTTTAATTTGAAGGGATGATGGTATTCTTTCCTGAAAGTTGGAGGCACCAGACAAAGAAAGAATGTCTTGTTTTTGCTAACTTACCCAGGAAAGTATTTTAAAACTAGAAGATACCAATTTAAAATTGATTCTCTTGATAGTTGCTTCAAAAAGAACTAATTTCTGATTGTTATTCATACACTTTTACATTCCTCTGAGGAAGAAGGCTTTTCTCAATATTAAGACATCAAAGTGTGGTTAATTGCACTCAGGCAGCTCTTTTCCCTTCTTAATCAGATTACTTGTAAGTAGTACAACTTAAAGTAATATTAAAAGGATTCAGAATTAAGAGTGTAAGAATTTGTCTTTCAGATTTTTAATTTATCTTTCTCTAATCTTCATCACATCAAATACTAGCTGGGAAGACACTTCAAATCTTTAATATTGAAATGAAGAGTAAAATGAAGTCTCATACAATGGCAGAAGAGGTGATATTCTGGAAATGGGTCTCTGTAAACACTGTTGCCTTGGTGACTGAGACCACAGTCTACCACTGGAGCATGGAAGGCGACTCTCAACCTGTGAAGATGTTTGATAGACATGCCAGTCTGGCAGGGTGCCAGATGATCCACTACCGGACTGATGAGTACCAGAAGTGGCTGCTCCTCATTGGCATCTCAGCTCAGGTAAGGTTTTGGCTACCTTCAAGAAGGTCTGATACAATGTAGAGGTGTAATACTGAAGTTGGTACAGGTGTGAGGCAGAAGAAATAGGCCCAGGCCTAAAAGAAATAGAGGTAACAAGAAATCCAAACTTTGGATCACATAAAAATTTTAGGTTAACTTTGGCCCATTGACTACACTGCATTCCATCAGATTACTGATATTCATCCTGAAAACTTTCTGGCACAGTTTTGAGAAGTGAATTGCTGAGGAATTTTGTAGAGCGACTTGGAACCTATAGGTTTATGGGAGGTAGTTTTAGGGCTCTATTTTAAGGGCTTTAATGGAATATTACTAATTCATACACTTTTTTTTAAAGATTTATTGAAGAGAAAGCAAGTGATCACAGGAGGGAGAGGCAGCGGGAGGAGAGGGAGAGAAAGTCTTAAGCAGACTCCTCGCTGAGCACAGAGCCTGATGTGGGGCTTGATCTCACATCCTTGAGATCATGACCTGAGCCAAAACCAAGAGTTAGACACTTAAAACTGACTGTACCACCCAGGGGTTCCTACTAATTCATAAACTTTTATGATGAAAGGGGTAACTTTCTGCTGTGCTTCCTTTTTTCGTTCTTGGTGGCTAATCTAGTCACCAGATACTTCACTACAGGATGTATGACTTTAGATCTTTATTAGCTAATGCTGGCCATTAAATCATCTTCCATAGCCTAGTGGGAAAAGTATAAATGTGGGATTCTAGCACCTAGAAAACTGTCAGACATTTGAAGAGAGTGCTGTGTGAGAATACCTTAAGTTAGAGAGGCCCCATGACAGAGGGGGCCTCTAAGCTGTGTTTTGCCACCTTTAAGAGTGCACTTGGAAAGGAAACTGTGTGAATGGCTCTTTCTGGGAGTCTGGGGTCATCACTTTGGCTAATACCTATCAGATGCTTAAGAGGCAGCTAGAGGGGCAAGGGTAAGAGATGGGTGGAGACAAGACTGAGGTGCATGCTGCTGGCAGTTGGAATTCTGCAGTAGATTTTAAAGTGAGAGTGATAGGATTTATTTTCCTTCTCCGCAGCATAATGGGGTCAAAATAATGCTATCAGTGATGTTGAAGAGGGCCCACCATGAAGACTGGAGGCTGGGAAGCTAGTTGACAGGCAGATACAGGAAGAAAGCCATATAGTGTGTTCTGAAGTAAAGACATATATGAGAAAGATGAAGAGTGAGCGAAGATGGAACAGATACCTCTCTCCACTTTGGGAGTCTCCTCTACTCTGTAACTCCCAGGAGAAGTGAGCCATGAGTGATTGATTGATTGATTGATTGATTGATTGATTGATTTTTTAGAGATTTTATTTATTCATTTGACAGAGATCACAAGTAGACAGAGAGGCAGGCAGAGAGAGAGAGAGAGGGAAGCAGGCTCCCCGCTGAGCAGAGAGCCGGACGCGGGACTCGATCCCAGGACCCTGAGATCATGACCCGAGCCGAAGGCAGCGGCCCAACCCACCGAGCCACCCAGGCGCCCCGAGCCATGAGTGATTTAGATGGAAGCACTGGCATTGGAGATGAACAGGAGAGGCAAGGCTTGAGATTTTATATCTCAACACTCAATGTGGGGCTCAGACTCACAACCCTAAGATCAAGAGTCACATGCTCGGGGTGCCTGGGTGGCTCAGTGGGTTAAAGCCTCTGCCTTCAGCTCAGGTCATGATGCCAGGGTCCTGGGATTGAGTCCCATGTCGGGCTCCCTGCTTGGCGGGAAGCCTGCTTCTCCCTCTCCCACTCCCCCTGCTTGTGTTCCCTCTCTCTTGTTGTGTCTTCCTCTGTCAAATAAATAAATAAAATCTTAAAAAAAAAAAAAAGAGTCATATGCTATACCGACTCAGCCAGCCAAGTGCCACAAGGCAAGGCTTGAGATTTTAGAGGTGAAGTGACTAGAACTTGGTGATGCATGGGATGCCTCTCGGGGAGAGGAGAGTTCGAAGATGGCCTAACATTTGTCTCAGAATTCTGAGGCATAGATGAGGTCAGAGTTGAAGTACCTCTGCTCTAACCCTTCATCTTTATATTACACTGACGAGTTTGTCTCCTCAGGTGACCTAGTAGTTGTTTGGTGTAACTTAAGGGACTTGCTTAATCACAGAGCCTTTTAGTGATAGACCCATGGCTTCCTTTCAGCCCCAGTTACTTCTTATTGTCAGGTTAAGCTGGAATGAGAATATATTTGTAGGAAACCTCATATCATATCTGGAATAATGGGCATTCCCATTGCTCCTGCACATGATAATAACATTATAATGATTCACCCACGACAGCTTGTTTGGGCCTGATTGCCCAGGCTTTCATAAAAGGAATAATTTTACACCTAGGACATTTTCTGTGATGTAGCATTTGTTATCTGGAATAATTTCCTCTTGGGGAGTTACTAACCCTAGATAGATGCTGTGTATGGAGTGTTTCTCATGTGGAAACTCGACCTTTGGTTTTCTATTGAAAGGAATTAGATGTTGCTGGCTCTTACGGTAGGCAGAGATTGCACCCAGTTCTGGTGTTGCTAATGGAAATGACGTTAGTGAAGTGTTTGTGATGTGAGGGGTGAGGAGTGTACCTTACATGGAGCCTGCAGATGCTGGGATGAATCACGAGAGAGTCACAAACAGGTAAAATCTGTATGACATATGCTGTCATGGTGAATTTTCAAGGTGGTATGGGTACGAAAAGAAAAATTGATTCACTCTACCTTTGAGAAGCCAGGAGGGGAGCTGGAAGATCCCTCTTCCCTAGCCCTTCATGCTATTCAAGAGTCAACGAGAAAGCTGTGCTTTTTGAGCCATTATGTTGCTTTCAGAAAGAAGGCCCTCGATATATAGGACCCTCAACCAAGGAACAAAATTAGTCACAGTTTAGCGTTTATCACTCTTCCCAAATACTTGCCCAAAATACTTTTTGTTTTTGAATTTCCTCTTTACTTCATGAAGCTCAGTCTTTGTACTGAATCTGGTCTGGAAATAAATTTGTTCCCCCAGAAATGATGAGGTCTGAGGGGTTGGAATGAAGCTTTAAGCTGATACTTAACAAAACTAGATCATAGTTAATTCATTCCACTTTTTAACTGCCTCTAATACTTTCTCAAAAGCCCTTTGCTCCAGTTTGACCTGAGTACTTCAAGTATATTATTCTTCTTAGCCAGAGGTCAGCATATTTTTTCTATAAAGGCTTAGATAGTAAATGTTTTTTGCTTTGTGGGCCAAAAATATTTGGTCTCTGTCACAACTACTCAGCTGTGAAGTTTTAATACAGGCAGACTTAGACAATATGTAAGTGAATAGCCATGGCTTCATGCCAGTACAACTTTATTTACCGAAACAGTTGGGACAAACCATATTGAAATAAAAAGGATTAGTAGAGACTACAAGAATATTGTATACCAGTAAATTAAATAACTTAGATGAAAGGACTAATTCCCGGAAAGACATAGATTACTGAAAATAGCTCAAGAAGAAGTAGAAATTCTGAATAGGCCTATACAATAAATTAAGACACTCAATTAGTAATGGAAAAACTACCCACAAAGAAAAACTCTGACCCAGATGGTTTCACTGGTTAATTCTACCAAATATTCAAAGAAAAATTAGTACTAATCCTTCACAAACTTTTCCAAAACATAGAAGAGAAGGGATTACCTCTCAGTTCATTCTATGAGGCCCATCAGTACCCAGATACCAAAAACAAAGACATCACAAGAAAATTGCAGGCCACTCTCTCCTCTGATTGTAGATGCAGAAATCTTCAACAATATACTAGTGAGCTGTATCCAGCAACATATAAAAAGAATTGTGTATCATGACCAAGTGGGACTTATCTGGGAATACCAGGTAGGTTTAATATCCAAAAAACAATTCAAATAATGAACAATATTAATAGAATAAAAGACAAAAACCTTTTGGTCATCTCAGCAGATGCAGAAAAAAGCATATGATAAAACCCAACACATTTCATGATAAAAATGCTCAACAAACTAGGAATAGAACGGAACTTCCTTAACATGATAAAGGGCTTCAGAGAAAAACAACTAGCATCTTACTTAATAGTGAAAGACTGAAATTTTTCCCAAGATCAGAACAAGACAGAGATACCTACTTTTGCCACTTCTGTTCAACATCAGACTAGAGATCTAGTTAGAGCAATCAGAAAAGAATACAAGGCATCCTGGTTTGAAAGGAAGAATTATAGCTATCTCTGTTTGCAGATGACATGATTTTATATATTGAAAATATTAAGGTATCTAATAAAAAATTCTAGAACTAACAAGTACTAGGTTGTAGAGTACAGGATCAGTATACAGAAATCAGTTGTGTTCCTACACACTTGCAATGAACAATTCAGAAATGAAATTTCATTCACAGTAGCATCAAAAAGAATAAAATACTTAGGGATAAATTTAATGAAAGAAGTATTTAACTTATATCCTTAAAACTATGAAACACTGTTGAAAGTAATTAAAGAAGATCTAAATAGATGGGAAAACATCTCGTGCTCATGGATCATAATAGTTAATATTTTTAAGATGTTAGTACTCCCCAGCCTGATCTGCAAATTCACTGTAATCCCTATCAGAATATCAGCTAAGTTCTTCTTAGAAATTGATAAGCTAACCCTAAAATCATGTGGAATTGCAGGAAACTCAAAATAGCCAAAATAGTCTTGATGAAAACAACAAAATAAGAGTACTCATACTTCCCAATTTCAAAGCTTGCTACAAACCTACAATGATCAAGACAGTTGGGGCACCTGGGTAGCTCAGTGGGTTGGGCCTCTGCCTTCGGTGGAGGTCGTGGTCTCAGGGTTCTGGGATTGAGCCCCACATTGGGCTCTCTGCTCAGTGGGGAGCCTGCTTCCCCCTCTCCCTCTGCCTGCCTCTCTGCCTACTTGTGATCTCTCTCTCTCTGTCAAATAAATAAATAAAATATTTTAAAAAATCAAGACATTATGGTACTAAAATAGAAATAGACACATAGATCAATAAGGTAGAATTGAGAGTCCATAGATAATACTCTTACATTTATGGTCTGTTGGGTTTTTTAATAAGGATGCCAAGACAGTTCAACAGAGGAAAGAATAGTCTGTTCAACAAATGGTTTGGGATTACTGGCTATCCATATATACAAAAGCATAAAGCTAAACCCCTACCTCTCATCATACTAAAAATTAACTCAAAATGGATCAGACTCAAATGTAAAAGCTGAAGCTGTAAACCTCTTAGAAGATAACATAGGAGCAAATCTTAGTGACCTTGAGTTAAGCAGAACCTTTGTAAATGCAGCATCAAAAGCATGAGCAACAAAAGAAAAACATATAAAAGCACAAGAAGCCTGCTTCCTCCTCTCTCTCTCTCTCTCTGCCTGCCTCTCCGTCTACTTGTGATCTCTCTCTGTCAAATAAATAAATAAAATCTTTAAAAAAAAATTCCCCTCCTTTTGCTTTTGTAACTTAACAGAGTTTAAAGATCTTTCTCTGAAGATTACATATAGATTGCAGCATGTATTCGACAGTGTTGCTTACTAATATCCTTCTGGGGCAGTAGTTTTTGACACCAGTCACCCCATCCTATAAATATTTCTTTGCTTTCCCTTGCTGTTTCCCCAAATCTATTCCTTTCAGTCTGTTCTATATTTTCTTCTTTTGCGTCTCTTGCCTGAGGTCTGCTGGTGGCCTCCATGCCAGGGGGAGATTACGATCTCTTTCGGCTGGCTAAAGAAGGATGCCGCAGAGCTGGGCTGGCAAAGTTCAATGACAAAATTAGAATCCAAGCAGATCTTAACAGGCTGGAATCCAACTAGTTGACATTTAACAGGTATAAATATAGGGTCTTATGCATTGGTTTTAAAATACAGAAAACGTACGTTGATGTAATTTGAGAGAAGTTCTGTAAAGCATGATAAAAATGTAATTTTTAAAGTACCCTGAACTAACCTAGTCCTAGAATTTTAGGTTAGTTCTAGAAAAGACCTTCATAGGTCCTCATTTACAGAGCTCCCTCTTTAAGCTAGGAAAAGACTTGCTGATAAGTTTAACATATAAAATCTATATTTTTAAGTTACTTTAAAGATTTTTTTTTTAATTTATTTGACAGAGATCACAAGTAGGCAGAGAGGCAGGCAGAGAGATGGGGAAGTAGGCTCCCCGCTGAGCAGAGAGCCTGATGTGGGGCTCTATCCCAAAACCCTGGGATCATGACCTGAGCTGAAGGCAGAGGCTTTAACCCACTGAGCCACCCAGGCGCCCCATGTTACTTTAAATTATTTTCTTAACTGCCTAAAACTTGTAACTTCTTTACTAATTAATTATTGAACATCCATGTGCTGGGCACAGTGATAAGGCAGTGAATGAGTCTGAGGAGACATATACAGAGGGAGAAAGGACTAGCATCTTCAAAGACAAGAGGCATGAAAACCTGGGATGTTCAGTGCAACTGGAACGTTTTGGCTCTTTGATACAGGCAATTGGTGTTTTCACCAACGGCCCTGTGTAAACACAGCTGCAACCCTCCCCATTCAGACTACTGTCCCTAAACCCCTTAAATATAGAAACCACTGGACTGTTGGATGAGTAATTTCTTTTTATGTTTTCCCCAGTGTCAGATTTGAATTTGGATTCATTTAATTGCAGGTCTTGAGAACAGAAAAGGATTATTAGATAGTGTCTTGTGTACTTTTGCTTAACTCGTGTATGGACTGTTTTAAATGTGTATCTAGGTTACCTTTCAGAGTAATTATTATAGGAATCAGGAATCCTTAGCTACAGCTTCTAACTAATGAGAAAAAATCGCTTTGAGCACACCACTTCTCTGGAATTCTGTTTCTGCATATGGAGTAAAGCTTAGCGGTATTTGATATTTTATTTCTTTACTTTTTTATTTATGACTTATTTATGTATATACAGAGAGAGAGAGAGGCATGCACGCACAGTGGGGAGAGCAAGAGGGAGAATCCAAAACAGAACCCTTCCCTTGTTGAGCGTGGAGCCCACCGCAGGGCTTGATCCCACGACCTGAGATCATGACCTGAGGTGAAATCAGGAGTTGGAGGCTCAGCTGACTGATCAGCCAGGCGCCCGGGTATTTGATATTTTGGATGTAAAAGTTATTTTGGTGGGATTGTCCTGTGTTTGGCTGGACTCAGTCACTAATATTTAAGAACGTACTGTGCTCAGGAGATTGGGTATAGGTGTTTCTTGATATTTGGAGTTGAAATCAGAATGTTGCCATATTAATTCAAAATGATCCCCAAACTAAGAATAAAGTGAAAATTTAGAAAATCTGGGCCCACTTAAGTGTATGACTCTGATATGTAAAGATTTGATAGTGTTGGGTGTTGGGTGCTTGAATGTTAGGGTGCTCTCTAAATTTACTATATGCTTATATAGTATAATGTTTACAATAATTCATAATAAAAAATAAAGGAGACCGTGTAGGTCTCTTGGGAACTTACTTCACCCTGTTTACTTCCCCCTCCTCCCCCCTCCCCACCTCTGCTCCCAATGGAACTTTTCATTGCCCTCTTATCAGCAACTTCATATAGTTTAACCTAATAGTAATGGTTAGTCTCCAAAAGTCTGTGGGCTCTGAATAGTGTGACTGTATCTTATGTATCTTACTGTTTTTGGAGTCTAGTTAGTGGCTAGTAGGTAGTATGTTTTCAGTACTTATTTATGGAATGAATGTGTGAAAATTACTTGCTATGAAAAAGTCTCAACTTTCATTCACTACATTTACTGCATTAAGCTGCTACTTCAGATGTGTGAAAATAAAACGTGAATTTCAAACAACTCAGTATTGTGGTTCAGAGCACGAGCTTTATTCACAACTGTCCCCCTCATTAATCAGCATTGTGATTCTGGGAAGATGTCTTAATCTAAAAACCGTGTGTTGCATTAGTGTAAATTGTGTGTGGCATAACTTGCCTCCTGAGTTAGCAGAAAGGTCAGATGAGGTGACCTGTTGTCCTCCAGCCTGTTCTGCTCAGCAGCTGGAATACTTAGTATGTGCTAGACAGACTCTGTATCACAAGAAACAAGTAAGATATAGTCCCTGCTTTTGAGGAGTTCATGGGGAAAAAAAAAATGATAGGATAAAAAATTATACTAGCAGCATGAACAGCCTCATTTGTGCTTCTTCCAAAGGCTGGTAGTTATTTTTAACAAGTCGTCCCTAATCTTTGTTGCTAGCATAAACTTTTATACAAATTCACACAGGGTAACAGTTACTAAAGGGTTAAGTCAGGAGCAGTAGGGTTTGAGTTGAGCAGAACAATATTTAGAAACAAAGATGCTGGGTGCCTGGGTGGCTCAGTGGGTTAAAGCCTCTGCATTCGGCTCAGGTCATGGTCCCAGGGTCCTGGGATCGAGGCCCGCATCGGGCTCTCTGCTCAGTGGGGAGCCTGCTTCCTCCTCTCTCTCTCTGACTGCCTCTCTGCCTACTTGTGATCTCTCTCTCTGTCAAATAAATAAATAAAATCTTTAAAAAAAAAAAAAAGAAACAAAGATGCTTGTAGGTAGATGGGGGCAAGAGAATTTTATAGAAATAAGTATGGTTCTTCATAGGCATGATAGAAATTTCCTGAGTGTGTGTTTTCCCAGGGTTTTTCATTGAAGCTTACCTCATTAATAGGTTTTTATTTAAACCAGGCACTATCTATAAAGTGGTCTTTGGAGAAAGGTGCCTGATTTAAGTTTTACGTAAGTTCAAGCAATCTGTCTACCTCCAAAATGTACTAGATCTTTTGGCTTTTTATTAACCTTAGACTCACCAAGAAATATTTAAACTGACTGAGAAATCAGACTTTATGATTTGTGGGGTTGCTTTAAGGAAAAACTCTTGGTAGTTCTTTTTTATTGCTTGCTTTGGAGAAACCAGTTTTTGTGTTTTCTTCCTTTCTGCTCTCTTTACCTGCCTTCACCTCTCCAAGACCCTCTTCCTGCTGAGGCTGTCCTTATTTGTGAGGTATTCTTTGTGGGCTCCTCCACCCCCTCCTAGCTGATATCTTCCTGTCTCTGGCACTGATGGCATCTTTCCCTCTTCCTGGTTTTATTCTTTTTCTTGTGTGTTCTCATCAGCCTGTGGGATTGTAGGCTCCTTGAGAGTTGATTCATGGCCTGCTGTTGATGGCATTGCCCGTACTTACTAAAGGTATAGAAAAACAAGTCAGTGTTTGCCTTGAATAATCACTTGATGTTAAGTTTTTTCTAAATTCTTATTTAACTTTTCCTCTTCCTTCTGTTAAACTTCCCTAAATAATGGGCTAGATTTTATCTGTTTCAGAGAGGAAAGACTTACTTTTAAATCAAATGTTTCTTTTCTCTTTAGCTCCAAAACCTGGGAATTAATCCAGCCAACATTGGATTCAGTACACTGACCATGGAATCTGATAAGTTTGTATGTGTCCGAGAGAAGGTTGGTGAACAGGCTCAGGTAGTGATTATTGACATGAACGATCCAATGGCGCCGATCAGGCGGCCCATCTCTGCTGAAAGTGCCATCATGAATCCAGCCTCTAAGGTGATAGCTCTGAAAGGTAAGCCTGATGGGATTTTCAGAAAGGAATTTTACCTCTCTTTACCTGCTTTGTTACCTTAAATAGCAGACAACTGTCAATAAACTCACAGGAAAATGTCATCAATAATATTAAACTTAATTCCAAAAGTTTTAGCCAAAGCTGTGTTTTACATACCTTATTTAATGAGAAGTTCCTGAGCACCTGAGTTTTTTGTGACGTCATGCGTATAGGCAAATACAGGAGGGAGCAAATGCCCAGGGCCTCATCCTTATGACTGCTACATCTGGAAGGGCCAACACCACACTGCACATGTTCACCAGGAGGACTGTGTGGTGCCCTGGACCTCATGATGGGCTGCTTTACACTGGTGCTCCAGACATCCTAGAGTATGAGCCAAGGTACTACTTCTCTTGTGAAACACATCGATAACAGTATAGCTGTTGTTTAATAGAATTTTGCTTCCTTGAACTCAGGGGATATTGGGTACTTGAAATCTTGTAGTTATTTGAGAATATAGAATCTTTTCATATTGCCATGATTTGGGAAACTGAAAGGATTATGTATATACTGGACTTGTTAATATTTTATGCAAGGTGTATTATCACTTACCTTGAAAAGTGAAAGTTCTTCCTGGAGCTAAAATTAGTAAATGCCAAATATTAGCTTTGCCTGTGCTCCTGTTTTGTTACAGAAATAGGGTCTACTTTGTCCTTTCAGTAGATAAATGGACATCTGGAAGTTATGACCTTTCTATTTAAGAGAAAGTTGATTTTTTAAAAAGTTTTAAATGATCTTTTCTTCTATCAACTCTATTTCTTGTCAGAATTTTTTTGGGGGCGCCTGGGTGGCTTAGTGGATTAAGCCTCTGCCTTTGTCTTGGGTCATGATCTCCGGGTCCTGGGATTGAGCCCCACATCCGGCTCTCTGCGGCTGCCTCTCTGCCTACTTGTGATCTCTCTCTCTCTCTGTGAAATAAATAAATAAATATTTTTTAAAAATATTTTTTTGAACATGTAGTGTAAATGGTATAAACTAATTTTAGTTGAAAAAATTGCTAACCTTTATGGATTCTTCATGATTCTTTTGGCTTTTCTGTATTTTCTATTTTGCAATATTTTTGAGAGACCTTATCTATCATGTTGTTTGGTGTTTGGTATATTCTCTGTGGGTCTCAGAGATGGCCAGCATTTTAGTCTTCCTGGTCCTCTGATACAGTTCTCTTTACCGGTGTGCACCGTGCATCTCCTGGAGGTGGTTTTTGAAGTGTGGTAGGGGAATGGAGAGAACTCACGATTTAATACTGCCAGTCCCCCCCACCAAAGGCTACTGGCCACACATCTGAAGTTGAACAAGTTGGGTTTATTACTTGTTTCAGAAAGGGCGAAACCACACCATGGGGAGCTTGGACATATCACACTATTATTAGAAGGTGTTAGAAGGAAACTTTTGTAGGATTTGGGATTTCATTGGGTGTTTGGGGATGGTCTAAGGAAACACGAGTTTGCTGTAGATTGGGTACTGTTAGAAAGTGGGACTAATTTTATAATTAGGTTATCTCAGTGAATCTTAGCTATAAGGAAGGGCATAGAGTGAAGATAAAGTTGGCATTGGTTAAAGAAGTAGCAGCCATGAGAGGGGCTGTTTGGTATTTTGTGCATTGCACATTTACCTTGTTTTTGTCTGTACTTAGTAAAATTCTGAAGCGACATTTACCTTGTTTTTGTCTGTAGTTAGTAAAATTGTTTTGTCTCACTTTATCATGGTCTTAGAGGGACTTGTCTGAAGTTGGTGTTCTCTGAGATGGTTATGTCCACTAGGAGAGCAACATGGCCTGGATGTGAGGACCAGGGGCTGCTCCTTTTTTTTTTTTTTTTTTTTTCCCATTCTCGGTGTTCATATGAATTTTTTTCAGCTATAGTAATTGAGTGCTGTTTTCTTTTGCATGAGGGAGTGTGAGCTGTGGAACCAAATTGATAAAATTTTAAGTATCCTATTTTTACTGCAATCTTGTGGCCATTAGGATGATCTTGGACCCTTATAGTACAAATTGTGAGCAAGGGTAGCACTGTGTTTCAAAGACCCTAGACCAAAATGAGGAAAACTGTTTTTTTTTTTAAAGGTATTTGTACAGTGGCTGAATTACAGAGGTAATTTAATTATACTTTTATTGTTTCATATGACTTAGCTGCTGCATAGGTCCCAGTGTGAAAGCATGACAGTGAAGTCAAGGGTACTGGTCTTGAATCTCACAGACCTCATTTTGACTGGTGATGTCTTGTGATTGGAAAGGGGCTCGTGATGAGAAGGACCTCTTTTTTAAAAAGGTCTGCCTTCACAGTTTGTCCTTTTATTTGGCTGAGAGCTCCTGAGATGCTCAGCCCCTATCACTGCCCATCCTTCTGGAGATACTTAGAGCAGATTCACTCACCCCAGTCTCTCTTCAGACTGTCTCTACTGGTGCTTTTGTGGTGAACATTTTAAAACCAGAGATACAATTTTACCCTTGACTAAAGATCAGGAGGCAGTAAGGGGTGGGGGTTAGAATTCGTCAGCAGTTGCTCATCATCCTAATGGAACATTAATACTCTAAGTGAGGGACCAGTAAACTGTTCGGTTTTGTACAGTCCCAAATAAGAATGGTTTTTATATTTTTATTTGTTTATTTTTAGAAGATTTTATATATTTATTTGCTTGACAGAGAGAGACAGTGGGAGAGGGAACACAAGCAGGGGGTGTGGGAGAGGGAGAAGGAGACTCTCTGCTGAGAGCCTGATGCGGGGCTTTGTCCCAGGACCTCGGGATCATGACCCAAGCCAAAAGCAGATGCTTAATGACTGAGCCAGCCAGGCGCCCCAGGTTTTATATTTTTAAAGAGTTGTAAAAACAGATACGTGACAAAGATCCTATATATCCCTAAATAGAAAAAGTTGACTGACTACTTGCGTTACTGGTCCAAGTATATTTTTTACTTTTATCATGAATCGTAGCACTTTGAGTAGTCATACGTGTTTCTTTTGCGAACTCTACCTTTTTCCCTTAATTTTTAGCGGTAGGTTGCGTAAAGGCTTATAATAATAGTGCCAGCCTAGCACTTAGCTCTTGGCCCAGATAGGGAGGGGAGAGGTGGTGAGATGGAGCCCCCTTGTGGTAGCACATTCTTTACGCTGGCAACTGGAATCTGACAGCAGATTGATTCCCAAAGGAGATTGGTAGGGTTTTCTTGTTTTGTTTTATTCTTTGTGATGCTAAATATTTGGCACATCATGTAAAACAAGTTCTTTTTAACCAGTCTAAGGAGAACTTCACAAGTTTTCGAAGTAGAGGAAATTTCCTCTGTGATCCCAGGCTATTTGAAACTAAAAGGTACCCCCATCCTACAGTTGAACTTCTAGTCTAGTCTTTTTTCTTTCTTAACCATTTTATTCAGGTATAATTTAAATGCCATAAAATTCACTTACTCTAAGCGTAGAGTTCAGTGTTTTTAGTAAATTTATTGAGCTATGGAACCACCACCATGCTCTGGTTTTAGAACATTTCTACTACCCCCAAAAGTTCCTTTATTCCTGTTTGCAGTCATTTTCCACTTCCTCCCTCAGCCCTAGGCAGCTACTGATCTGTTTTCTGGCTTTATAGATTTGCCATTTCTGGACATTTCAAATAAATCATACAACATACAGTCTTTTATACCTGGCTTCTTTCAGTTAGCATAGTATGTTTGAGGTTCATCCACACTGTAGCTTAAATCAGTAGTTAGTTCTTTTTTATGGGTGAGTAAGATTCCAATACTCCACTATTCCATGGATATATCACATTTTGTTTCTCTGTTTACCAGTTTAATGGACATTTGGATTGGTACCAGTTTTTGGCCATTAAGGATATTGCTGCTGTCCACACTTGCCTTCAAGTCTTTGTGTAGATGTATATTTCCATTTTTCTTGGGTAAATGCCTAGGAGTGGAATTGTTGGATCATATGATAATTTTTTTTTTTAGCTTTTTTAAGATACCACCAAACTGTTTTCCAGAATGACTACCATTTTACATTCTTGCCAACAAGGTATGAGCATTCTAGTTTTTGTAACATATATGCAAACTTGATACTGATATTATCTTTTTTTATTATAGCAGTTCCATTTGTATATCTTTTTTACTTTGCTTTTTTAACCACTAATGTATCTTGTTAGAGAAATGTCTCTTTAAATCTTTTGTCCATTTCTTAGCTGGCTTATTTGTCTTATTGAATGTTGAGGGTTCTTTATATATTCTGGGTATAAACACTTACCAACTATGTGAGCTACATATTTTCTCCCAATTTGTAGCTTATTTTTTTATTTTCCTAGTGTATCTTTTAAAGAAAAAAGTTTAAATTTGATAAACTGCAGTTTACCAGTTTTTTTTCTTTAATGGATCATGATTTTGGAGTCCTACCTGTGAGTGTTTAGCCTAACCCAAGATCATGATTTTCTATTTTTTCTTCTAATGGTTTTTTAGTTTTAATTCTTGCATTTAGGTCCATAGTCTGTTTTGAGTTCATTTTTGTGTATGGTGTGTGGTAAGCTGCTGCTGCTACTGCTGCTTCTTCCTCTTCTTCCTCTTCTCCTTCCTCTTTGACTTCTTCTTCCTTGTCACCTCTGCCGCTGCCTCCTCCCTTTTCCCCTCCTCCTCCCTTCTTTTTTGGTGGAATAAGGGCATTCAGTTGTCCCACCCAGAACCATTTGTTGAAAACACTGTTCTTCCCAAATGAATTATCTAGACACCTTTGGTAGAAGTCAATTGACCATGAATAGAAAGATCTATTTCTGGGCTCTCATTTCTATTTCATTGATCCATATGCCCAGCCTTGTGCCAATTACTTGATGACCGTGGCTTTATGGTAAGTTTGAAACCAGATAGTATTGGTAATTCAACTTCGTATTTTTCAAAATAGTTTTTTTTTAAAAGATTTTATTTATTTATTTATTTTAAAAGATTTTATTTATTCATTTGACAGAGAGAGAGATCACAACTAGGCAGAGAGGCAGGCAAAGAGAGAGGGAGAAGCAGGCTTCCTGCTGAGCAGAGAGCCCAACGGCTCTATTCCAGGACCCTGAGATTGTGACCTGAGCCGAAAGCAGAGGCTTAACCCACTGAGCCACCCAGGCTTCCCTATTTATTTATTTTTAGAGAGTGCACAAGGAGAGGGGCAAGCAGTGGGGGAGGGAGAGGAAGAAGGAGAGAATCGCCAGCGGACTCTGCACTGAGCTCAGAGCCCTACACGGGGCTCAGCTGGATTTCACAACCTTGAGATCATGACCTGAGCCGAAACCCAGAGTCACAGGCTTAACCGACTGAGCTATCCAGGTGTGCCCCATGATTGTTTTTGTTTGTAGCTGGATTTGGTTTATTCATATTTTAAGGGCTTTTCTGTGCATTTTTGTGATGATTAGTCTGTGGTTTCTTTTCTTGTAATGTTTCTGACTTTGGAATTAGGTTAGTATTGGCCTTACAGGATGAGGTAGGAAGGGGTCCCTTTTCTGCTTTCTGAGTTTGTGAAAGACTTGTTTCTTCTATCATCTTTGAGTATTTGAATTCAATAGTGAAAGCCTTCTGAGGTTGGGTTTTTCTTTTAGATGGTTTTAAACTAAGAATTCTTTTACTTGCTGTAAATCTGTTCAGATTTTCTTTCTTGTGTCAGTTTTGGTAATTGATCTTTCTAGGAATATATATCTGGGTCCTCTAAGTCCTCTAATGTGTTGACATAAAATTGTTTATACCATTCACTCATAATCCTCTTAATTTCTTCAAGATCATCTATGAGGTCCTATCTTTTTTTTAATGTATTTTTTTAATTTTAGAATTATTTATTTATTTGACAGAGAAATCACAAGTAGGCAGAGAGGCAGGAAGAGAGAGATGGGGAAGCAGGCTCCCTGTTGACCAGAGAGCCCGATCAGGACCTTGAGACCGTGACCTGAGCTGAACGCAGAAGCTTAACCCACTGAGCCACCCAGGCACCCAGAGGTCCTCTCTTTATTTCTGATTTTGGTAATTTGGGTCTTATCTGTTTTCTTGATCAGTCTAAGGCTTGTCAGTTTTCTTTTTCTTTTTTTTTTTTTTTAAGATTTTATTTGTTTATTTGACAGAGAGATCACAAGTAGGCTGAGCAGCAGGCAGAGAGAGAGGGGGAAGCAGGTTCCCCACTGAGCAGAGAGCCCAATGTGGGACTCTATCCCAGGACCCTGAGATCATGACCTGAGCTGAAGGCAGAGGCTTTAACCCACTGAGCCACCCAGACACCCTTTTATTTATTTTTTTTAAGATTTTATTTATTTGTCAGAGAGAGCACAAGCAGGGGAAGCAGTAGGCAGAGGGAGAAGCAGGCTCCCCACTGAGTAAGGAGACCAGGGCAGGACTCAATCCCAGGGTGCTGGGATCATGACCTGACCTAAAGGCAGACACTTAACTGAGCCTCCCAGGCATCCCATTTTCTTGATTGTTGTGAAAAGCCAACTTTTTGTTTTATTGATTTTCTTTTATTATTTTTCTGTTTTCTTTCCTTGATTTTTGTTCCAAATTTTTATTTTTTGTTGCTTTGGGTTTAGTTTGTTCTTTTTGTAGTTTATTAAGGTGGAAACTTACTTTATTGATTTGAGATACTATTTTCTGATCTTGACGTTTAAGATTATGTATTTTTCTTTATGTACTGCCTTAGCTGCAACCCCAAAATTTATATGTTGTGCTTTTTATTTCATTCATTTCAACATATTTTCTAATTTTCTTTGTAATTTATTCTTTGACCCTTGGGTTATTTAGAAGTGTGTTGTTGATGGGGCGCCCAGGTGGCTCAGTGGGTTAAAGCCTCTGCCTTGGGCTCAGGTCATGATCTCAGGGTCTTGGGATGGAGCCCTGCATTGGGCTCTCTGCTCAGCAGGGAGCCTGCTTTCTCCTCTCTCTCTGCCTGCCTCTCTGCCTGCTTGTGATCTCTCGCTCTCTGTCAAATAAATAAATAAAATCTTAAAAAAAGAAGTTGTGGCTAAATATAATGAAATTTATTATCTTAACGATTTTTTAGTGTATAGTTCAGTGTTATTAAATACATTCATATTGTTGTACACCCATTAAGGTCAGAACTATTTTCCTTTTGCAAAACTGAAACACTGTACTCATTAAACAGTATCTGCTCATTCCTTCCTCTCCCAGTCCCTAGAACCACCATTCTGCTTTCTGTCTCTATGATTTTGGCTAGTCTACCTACATAATATATGTAGAATCATACAGTATTGGTTTTTTATGATTGGATTATTTCACTTAGCATGATGTATTTCTTTGTTGCTTGCAATCTTCTTTGATTCAAAGTTTATTTTGTCTGAAATTAACCATCCCTGCTCTCTTTTGATTACAATTTACATGGAATATCTTTTTTCATCCTTTCATTTTGACCTCTTTGTGTCTTTAGATCTAAAGTGAGTCTTCGTAGACAGCATATAGTTGGATCATGTTTTTATATCTGTTCTGCCAGTCTGTGTCTTTTGATCCATTTACAGTTAATGTATTAATGATGAGGAAGGACTTCTATCATTTCACTATTTGTTTTTCATATACTTTATGCTTTTTTGTCCTTCATTTCCTGTATTACTATCTTTGCTTATGTTTAGTTGATTTTTTTCAGTGAAAACATTTAAATTTCTTCTTTTTTTTTGTGTACATTCTATAGCTGTTTTTTGTTTGTTTGTTTGTTTGTTTGCTGTGGGGACTGTGTTTAACATCCTGAAGTTGTAACAGTTTAATTTGAAATTTTGCCAGTTTAACATCAATAACATACAAAAAGTCTGGCTTTTACATCTCCATTCCCACCTCTTTTATTGTTACTGTCACAGAATTACATCTTTATACATAATTTGTCCAAAAGCATAAATTTATTCTTTCTAATGCATTCATTTCTTGAGTTATATAGAAAACAAAAAGTGTAGTTACAAACCAGTTATAATACTAGATTTTAGACTACTCATTGATTTTTGTAATGTTTTAGTCTATTAAATCATGTTGAAAACAAAAAGTAGAGTTGTAAGCCAAAGTTACAAAAGTACAAGCTTTTATAATCACCCACGTATTTACCTTTATTGGGATCTTTATTTCTTCATATGGCTTTAAATTATTTTATAATGTCCTTTCATTTCAATCTGCAGGACTTCCTTTAGTGCTGTGGTAACAAACTCCCTTAGCTTCTGTTTATCTTAGAATGTCTTGATTTCTCCCTCATATTTGAAAGACAGATTTGCTGGATATAGGATTCTTGGTTGGCAGGGACTTTGTTTTCCTTTTAATGATATTACAGTTCTTTTAAAAATTTTATTTCCAAAGTGTTTGCTACTGGCATCTGGGAATTCAATTGATATTTTTGTATATTGACCTCATACCCTGCAGTATTGTTAATAGTTGCCTATTCTGATAATGGCTTTATAGATTTGTAAATTCCTTAGGATTTTCTTTGTAAAAGTTGTTTGTGAATAAAGGCAGTTTTATTTCCTCCTTCATCTTTATGCCTTTCATTTTTCTCATGTTATTACAGTAGCTAGGATATCCAACACAGTGCCAGGTAGAAGTGGCCAGAGAAATAATCCTTGTGTTGGTCCTGATTTGGGAGGAAGCAGTATTTCATGCTAGCTCTGAGTTTTGCATAGATACAAAGATCAGAACTTAGCTTTTTATCAGAGGTGGAAACGACAGGAGTCTCTTGCCAGAGGATGGATGCTAAAGTCTTTTTCTAGAACCTAGCTATCCCATTGGATGCTAGCCATGTGAAGCTGTTTCAATTTAAATTAATTAAACTTAAAGTAAAAGTTCAGTTTCCTTAAATGTGTCTTAGCAGACACGTTTCAAGTACCTAATAGCCATATGTAGCTAGGGTCTTCCATACTGGAAGTGCAAGTACAAAACATTTCCAACGTTGTAGAAAATTCTGTTTGACATCACTAGTCTAAAATTTAAGATAAAACGACCCTGTTTTCTGGAGAAGTTGTTTAATTTGAAGGGATGATGGTATTCTTTCCTGAAAGTTGGAGGCACCAGACAAAGAAAGAATGTCTTGTTTTTGCTAACTTACCCAGGAAAGTATTTTAAAACTAGAAGATACCAATTTAAAATTGATTCTCTTGATAGTTGCTTCAAAAAGAACTAATTTCTGATTGTTATTCATACACTTTTACATTCCTCTGAGGAAGAAGGCTTTTCTCAATATTAAGACATCAAAGTGTGGTTAATTGCACTCAGGCAGCTCTTTTCCCTTCTTAATCAGATTACTTGTAAGTAGTACAACTTAAAGTAATATTAAAAGGATTCAGAATTAAGAGTGTAAGAATTTGTCTTTCAGATTTTTAATTTATCTTTCTCTAATCTTCATCACATCAAATACTAGCTGGGAAGACACTTCAAATCTTTAATATTGAAATGAAGAGTAAAATGAAGTCTCATACAATGGCAGAAGAGGTGATATTCTGGAAATGGGTCTCTGTAAACACTGTTGCCTTGGTGACTGAGACCACAGTCTACCACTGGAGCATGGAAGGCGACTCTCAACCTGTGAAGATGTTTGATAGACATGCCAGTCTGGCAGGGTGCCAGATGATCCACTACCGGACTGATGAGTACCAGAAGTGGCTGCTCCTCATTGGCATCTCAGCTCAGGTAAGGTTTTGGCTACCTTCAAGAAGGTCTGATACAATGTAGAGGTGTAATACTGAAGTTGGTACAGGTGTGAGGCAGAAGAAATAGGCCCAGGCCTAAAAGAAATAGAGGTAACAAGAAATCCAAACTTTGGATCACATAAAAATTTTAGGTTAACTTTGGCCCATTGACTACACTGCATTCCATCAGATTACTGATATTCATCCTGAAAACTTTCTGGCACAGTTTTGAGAAGTGAATTGCTGAGGAATTTTGTAGAGCGACTTGGAACCTATAGGTTTATGGGAGGTAGTTTTAGGGCTCTATTTTAAGGGCTTTAATGGAATATTACTAATTCATACACTTTTTTTTAAAGATTTATTGAAGAGAAAGCAAGTGATCACAGGAGGGAGAGGCAGCGGGAGGAGAGGGAGAGAAAGTCTTAAGCAGACTCCTCGCTGAGCACAGAGCCTGATGTGGGGCTTGATCTCACATCCTTGAGATCATGACCTGAGCCAAAACCAAGAGTTAGACACTTAAAACTGACTGTACCACCCAGGGGTTCCTACTAATTCATAAACTTTTATGATGAAAGGGGTAACTTTCTGCTGTGCTTCCTTTTTTCGTTCTTGGTGGCTAATCTAGTCACCAGATACTTCACTACAGGATGTATGACTTTAGATCTTTATTAGCTAATGCTGGCCATTAAATCATCTTCCATAGCCTAGTGGGAAAAGTATAAATGTGGGATTCTAGCACCTAGAAAACTGTCAGACATTTGAAGAGAGTGCTGTGTGAGAATACCTTAAGTTAGAGAGGCCCCATGACAGAGGGGGCCTCTAAGCTGTGTTTTGCCACCTTTAAGAGTGCACTTGGAAAGGAAACTGTGTGAATGGCTCTTTCTGGGAGTCTGGGGTCATCACTTTGGCTAATACCTATCAGATGCTTAAGAGGCAGCTAGAGGGGCAAGGGTAAGAGATGGGTGGAGACAAGACTGAGGTGCATGCTGCTGGCAGTTGGAATTCTGCAGTAGATTTTAAAGTGAGAGTGATAGGATTTATTTTCCTTCTCCGCAGCATAATGGGGTCAAAATAATGCTATCAGTGATGTTGAAGAGGGCCCACCATGAAGACTGGAGGCTGGGAAGCTAGTTGACAGGCAGATACAGGAAGAAAGCCATATAGTGTGTTCTGAAGTAAAGACATATATGAGAAAGATGAAGAGTGAGCGAAGATGGAACAGATACCTCTCTCCACTTTGGGAGTCTCCTCTACTCTGTAACTCCCAGGAGAAGTGAGCCATGAGTGATTGATTGATTGATTGATTGATTGATTGATTTTTTAGAGATTTTATTTATTCATTTGACAGAGATCACAAGTAGACAGAGAGGCAGGCAGAGAGAGAGAGAGAGGGAAGCAGGCTCCCCGCTGAGCAGAGAGCCGGACGCGGGACTCGATCCCAGGACCCTGAGATCATGACCCGAGCCGAAGGCAGCGGCCCAACCCACCGAGCCACCCAGGCGCCCCGAGCCATGAGTGATTTAGATGGAAGCACTGGCATTGGAGATGAACAGGAGAGGCAAGGCTTGAGATTTTATATCTCAACACTCAATGTGGGGCTCAGACTCACAACCCTAAGATCAAGAGTCACATGCTCGGGGTGCCTGGGTGGCTCAGTGGGTTAAAGCCTCTGCCTTCAGCTCAGGTCATGATGCCAGGGTCCTGGGATTGAGTCCCATGTCGGGCTCCCTGCTTGGCGGGAAGCCTGCTTCTCCCTCTCCCACTCCCCCTGCTTGTGTTCCCTCTCTCTTGTTGTGTCTTCCTCTGTCAAATAAATAAATAAAATCTTAAAAAAAAAAAAAAGAGTCATATGCTATACCGACTCAGCCAGCCAAGTGCCACAAGGCAAGGCTTGAGATTTTAGAGGTGAAGTGACTAGAACTTGGTGATGCATGGGATGCCTCTCGGGGAGAGGAGAGTTCGAAGATGGCCTAACATTTGTCTCAGAATTCTGAGGCATAGATGAGGTCAGAGTTGAAGTACCTCTGCTCTAACCCTTCATCTTTATATTACACTGACGAGTTTGTCTCCTCAGGTGACCTAGTAGTTGTTTGGTGTAACTTAAGGGACTTGCTTAATCACAGAGCCTTTTAGTGATAGACCCATGGCTTCCTTTCAGCCCCAGTTACTTCTTATTGTCAGGTTAAGCTGGAATGAGAATATATTTGTAGGAAACCTCATATCATATCTGGAATAATGGGCATTCCCATTGCTCCTGCACATGATAATAACATTATAATGATTCACCCACGACAGCTTGTTTGGGCCTGATTGCCCAGGCTTTCATAAAAGGAATAATTTTACACCTAGGACATTTTCTGTGATGTAGCATTTGTTATCTGGAATAATTTCCTCTTGGGGAGTTACTAACCCTAGATAGATGCTGTGTATGGAGTGTTTCTCATGTGGAAACTCGACCTTTGGTTTTCTATTGAAAGGAATTAGATGTTGCTGGCTCTTACGGTAGGCAGAGATTGCACCCAGTTCTGGTGTTGCTAATGGAAATGACGTTAGTGAAGTGTTTGTGATGTGAGGGGTGAGGAGTGTACCTTACATGGAGCCTGCAGATGCTGGGATGAATCACGAGAGAGTCACAAACAGGTAAAATCTGTATGACATATGCTGTCATGGTGAATTTTCAAGGTGGTATGGGTACGAAAAGAAAAATTGATTCACTCTACCTTTGAGAAGCCAGGAGGGGAGCTGGAAGATCCCTCTTCCCTAGCCCTTCATGCTATTCAAGAGTCAACGAGAAAGCTGTGCTTTTTGAGCCATTATGTTGCTTTCAGAAAGAAGGCCCTCGATATATAGGACCCTCAACCAAGGAACAAAATTAGTCACAGTTTAGCGTTTATCACTCTTCCCAAATACTTGCCCAAAATACTTTTTGTTTTTGAATTTCCTCTTTACTTCATGAAGCTCAGTCTTTGTACTGAATCTGGTCTGGAAATAAATTTGTTCCCCCAGAAATGATGAGGTCTGAGGGGTTGGAATGAAGCTTTAAGCTGATACTTAACAAAACTAGATCATAGTTAATTCATTCCACTTTTTAACTGCCTCTAATACTTTCTCAAAAGCCCTTTGCTCCAGTTTGACCTGAGTACTTCAAGTATATTATTCTTCTTAGCCAGAGGTCAGCATATTTTTTCTATAAAGGCTTAGATAGTAAATGTTTTTTGCTTTGTGGGCCAAAAATATTTGGTCTCTGTCACAACTACTCAGCTGTGAAGTTTTAATACAGGCAGACTTAGACAATATGTAAGTGAATAGCCATGGCTTCATGCCAGTACAACTTTATTTACCGAAACAGTTGGGACAAACCATATTGAAATAAAAAGGATTAGTAGAGACTACAAGAATATTGTATACCAGTAAATTAAATAACTTAGATGAAAGGACTAATTCCCGGAAAGACATAGATTACTGAAAATAGCTCAAGAAGAAGTAGAAATTCTGAATAGGCCTATACAATAAATTAAGACACTCAATTAGTAATGGAAAAACTACCCACAAAGAAAAACTCTGACCCAGATGGTTTCACTGGTTAATTCTACCAAATATTCAAAGAAAAATTAGTACTAATCCTTCACAAACTTTTCCAAAACATAGAAGAGAAGGGATTACCTCTCAGTTCATTCTATGAGGCCCATCAGTACCCAGATACCAAAAACAAAGACATCACAAGAAAATTGCAGGCCACTCTCTCCTCTGATTGTAGATGCAGAAATCTTCAACAATATACTAGTGAGCTGTATCCAGCAACATATAAAAAGAATTGTGTATCATGACCAAGTGGGACTTATCTGGGAATACCAGGTAGGTTTAATATCCAAAAAACAATTCAAATAATGAACAATATTAATAGAATAAAAGACAAAAACCTTTTGGTCATCTCAGCAGATGCAGAAAAAAGCATATGATAAAACCCAACACATTTCATGATAAAAATGCTCAACAAACTAGGAATAGAACGGAACTTCCTTAACATGATAAAGGGCTTCAGAGAAAAACAACTAGCATCTTACTTAATAGTGAAAGACTGAAATTTTTCCCAAGATCAGAACAAGACAGAGATACCTACTTTTGCCACTTCTGTTCAACATCAGACTAGAGATCTAGTTAGAGCAATCAGAAAAGAATACAAGGCATCCTGGTTTGAAAGGAAGAATTATAGCTATCTCTGTTTGCAGATGACATGATTTTATATATTGAAAATATTAAGGTATCTAATAAAAAATTCTAGAACTAACAAGTACTAGGTTGTAGAGTACAGGATCAGTATACAGAAATCAGTTGTGTTCCTACACACTTGCAATGAACAATTCAGAAATGAAATTTCATTCACAGTAGCATCAAAAAGAATAAAATACTTAGGGATAAATTTAATGAAAGAAGTATTTAACTTATATCCTTAAAACTATGAAACACTGTTGAAAGTAATTAAAGAAGATCTAAATAGATGGGAAAACATCTCGTGCTCATGGATCATAATAGTTAATATTTTTAAGATGTTAGTACTCCCCAGCCTGATCTGCAAATTCACTGTAATCCCTATCAGAATATCAGCTAAGTTCTTCTTAGAAATTGATAAGCTAACCCTAAAATCATGTGGAATTGCAGGAAACTCAAAATAGCCAAAATAGTCTTGATGAAAACAACAAAATAAGAGTACTCATACTTCCCAATTTCAAAGCTTGCTACAAACCTACAATGATCAAGACAGTTGGGGCACCTGGGTAGCTCAGTGGGTTGGGCCTCTGCCTTCGGTGGAGGTCGTGGTCTCAGGGTTCTGGGATTGAGCCCCACATTGGGCTCTCTGCTCAGTGGGGAGCCTGCTTCCCCCTCTCCCTCTGCCTGCCTCTCTGCCTACTTGTGATCTCTCTCTCTCTGTCAAATAAATAAATAAAATATTTTAAAAAATCAAGACATTATGGTACTAAAATAGAAATAGACACATAGATCAATAAGGTAGAATTGAGAGTCCATAGATAATACTCTTACATTTATGGTCTGTTGGGTTTTTTAATAAGGATGCCAAGACAGTTCAACAGAGGAAAGAATAGTCTGTTCAACAAATGGTTTGGGATTACTGGCTATCCATATATACAAAAGCATAAAGCTAAACCCCTACCTCTCATCATACTAAAAATTAACTCAAAATGGATCAGACTCAAATGTAAAAGCTGAAGCTGTAAACCTCTTAGAAGATAACATAGGAGCAAATCTTAGTGACCTTGAGTTAAGCAGAACCTTTGTAAATGCAGCATCAAAAGCATGAGCAACAAAAGAAAAACATATAAAAGCAAAATTAAAATCTTTTGTGCTACAAATGATACCATCAAGAAAGTGAAAAAAATAACCTGCCATTTGGAGAAAATATTTCAAGATCATATATCTGATAAGGGACTTGTATCCAGAATATTTAAAGAATCTTACAACTCAGTAATTAAAAAGGCAAAATAAAATACACAAATTTTTTTGTAAAATATGATTTGAGGAGCTCCTGGGTGGCTCAGTGGGTTAAGCCTCTGCCTTCGGCTCAGGTCATGATCTTGGTGTCCTGGGATCAAGCCCCTCATCGGGCTCTCTGCTCAGCAGGGAGCCTGCTTCCACCTCTCTCTCTGCCTGCCTCTCTGGCTACTTGTGATCTCTCTCTGTCAAATAAATAAATAAAATCTTTAAAAATATATATAAATTAAAATCTTTTGTGCTACAAATGATACCATCAAGAAAGTGAAAAAATAACCTGCCATTTGGAAAAAATATTTCAAGATCGTGTATCTGATAAGGGACTTGTACCCAGAATATTTAAAGAATCTTACAACTTAGTAATAAAAAAGGCAAAATAAAATATACACTTTTTTTTTAAATAAAATATGATTTGAGGGGTGCCTGGGTGGCTCAGTGTGTTAAAGACTCTGCCTTCGGCTCAGGGATCGAGCCCTGCATCAGGCTCTCTGCTCAGCAGGGAGCCTGCTTCCCTTCCTCTCTCTGCTTGCCTCTCTGCCTACTTGTAATCTGTCTGTCAAATAAATAAATAAAATCTTTAAAAATAAAAGATTTGAACAGATATTTCTCCAAAAAGGTATCTACATGCCCAATAACACATGAAAAGATGTTCAACATCATTAGTCCTTGTGGAAATATAAATTGAAAACATAGTGTGAGGGGCGGCTGGCTGCCTCAGTCAGTAGAGCATGCCACTCTTGATCTCAGATCATGAGTTCAAATCCCATTGTGGGTGAAGAGCTTACTTAACAAAACAGAAACCCTCCCACAAAATATGGTGTCACTTCACTGAACCTACTAGGATGGCTATAATCAAAAGGATCAGCAGTTACAAATGTTGCCAAGGGTGTAGAGAAATTGGAACCCTCATACATTGCTGGTGGGAATGTAAAACACATAGCTATGAGGGAAAATAGTTTAGCAGTTCCTCCAAAAGTTAAATGTAGAGTTACCATGTGATCTAGAAATTCCACTTATATACCCTAGAGAAATGTAAAATATGTAAAACATAAAATATTACACACAGGGTATCAGCAGGAATGGTGAGTAAGGACCTTTGAAAATCTCCATAAAAGTAGTCCTGGCAAAAATTCTCAAAATCAGCTTTCTCAGGGGCATCCAGGTGGCCCAGTCAGTTAAGCAGCTGCCTTCGGCTCTGGTCATGATCCCAGGGTCCTGGGATTGAGCCCCACATTGGGCTCCCTGCTCAGTGGAGAGCCTGCTTCTCCCTTTCCTTCTGTCTACTACTCTGCCTACTTGTGCTCTCTCTCTCTCTGTCAAATAAGTAAATAAAATTTTTTTTTAAGAAAAAAACAGTTTTTTCAGATGTCTGGAAATTAATCATAGGTTTACAAAAATCCAAAGACTTTTATTTAAGAAAATTTGCTACATCTCAGAATAACAAGCTTGGTGACATTTTAACTTGTGCTGTTCCCATCCCTCTTTGTATAGTTTTCTGATGGCCTTGATAGCCAACAGTTCCACTGTTGTTGGATTGTTGTATTGTAAAATACAGCAACCTTACAGCCTCTGAAGGAGGCTAGGAATGTTTAGAGCTCCCCCAAAAGCACCTTTCCTAGAGAAATGTCGTCATTTGAACTACCTAGTAGTTCCTTGGAAATCTCCATTCACAAACCTTGCCTTTTTTTTTTTTTTAAGATTTTATTTATTTATTTGACAGAGAGAGATCACAAGTAGATGGAGAGGCAGGCAGAGAGAGAGAGAGGGAGGGAGGGAGGGAAGCAGGCTCCCTGCTGAGCAGAGAGCCCGATGCAGAACTCGATCCCAGGACCCTGAGATCATGACCTGAGCCTAAGGCAGCAGCTTAACCCACTGAGCCACCCAGGCGCCCACAAACCTTGCCTTTTATTTGACTTGACTCACTCTTGCTTGTTGCAAATGGCCTTATCTCTTGGGACACTTGTGATACACCATCAGCAGCAATTGTTTAACATCACAGCTGCCTGTGGGGATCTTAGTAGTTGAGAAAAATAAGCCGGCTTTAAAAAAAAATTTTTTTAAAGATTTTATTTATTTATTTGACAGAGATCACAAGTAGGCAGAGAGGCAGGTGGAGTGGGGGGGCGGGGGGAGCAGGCTCCCTGCTGAGCAGAGAGCCCGATGCGGGCTCCATCCCAGGACCCTGGGATCATGACCTGAGCTGAAGGAAGAGACTTTAACCCACTGAGCCACCCAGGCACCCCCGGCTTTAAAAATTTTAAAATGAAAAGCTGTGGAATGAGATATTCACAGGGGCTTTCAAAAGTTTCAGCATATTCTTGGGAAACTAGATGACTATGTACATGCACAGAGCTCTACCCTGCCCAAGAAAAAATTGACAGGGCCTTAAGCCCTGACTGATCTTGAGGCTCTGTATAAGCAGGATGTGACGGCCGAAGGCCAATGCAGTATTGTAAGCTGCCTGCCAGAGTACTGAAGGCATGTCTCAACATACATACACTCTCTCAGCAAAGGCTGTGATTCAAGGCATTTAAGGAATCTCTTTCAAATTATTAACTGACCACTAGCTCAGAAGAGACCTCAGTGAACAAATATGACAAATAATACAGACTTTACAGAATTAGTTCAGGAAATTTGTTAAACAACTACAATAAACAAACTATAATAAACCCAGTATCTGATTTCCAGAGTTGTCACTTTATGTTATTTAAAGTTTCCAGCTTTCAACAATAGCAGCAAAAATTAATCATAGCCCGTACTCAAAGGGGGAAAAAGTAGTCAGTAGGGACTGTTGTTTTTTTTTTTTTTTAATTTATATGATAGAGACCACAAGTAGACAGAGAGGCAGACAGAGAGAGTGGAAGGGAAGCAGGCTCCCTGCTGAGCAGAGAGCCCGATGTGGGGCTCCATCCCAGGGCCCTGGGATCATGACCTGAGCCGAAGGCAGAGGCTTTAACCCACTGAGCCACCCAGGCACCCCAGTAGGGACTGTTTTGAGGAAGCCCAGACATTGGAGTAGCTTTCAAAAAGACTGTAAGTCAGCTATTTTAAATATTTTCAAAGAACTGATGGAAAGCATGCCCAAAAAACTCAAGAAAGTATAAGAACACTGTCTTTCCATATAAACCATAACAGTAAAGAACTAGGAGGTATTTAAAACAACAACAACCACCTATGGGATGCCTGGCTGGCTCAGTTGGTTGTGCCTTGGCCTCAGGGTTGAGCCTAGGCCCCATGCTGGGCACAGAGCCTACTTTAAAAAAACAAAAAAAACCCCTCATAGATTTGTAGAATACCATTCAAGTGGGCCAGTACACATACTGAAAGTCACACAAGAAGGAGAGAAAGAAAGGGGAAGAAAGAATATTTGAAGAAATAATGGCCCTGAACATAGCAAATTTGATGAAAACCATTAATCTGCATAACCAGGAACCTCAAAGAGATCCACACCCAGATATATCATAATTAAACCATCAAAAGACAAAGAATCTTGACAACAGTAAGAGAGAAGCAAACTAATCTTGTACAGTGGACTCTCAATAAGATTAACAACTGATTTCTTATGAGAAACCAGGCCAGAAGGCAGTGGTATGATATAATCAAAGTGCTTTAAAAAAATTAGAAGATTGTCAATAAGAATTCTATATCCCGCAAAATTCTTCAACTAATGAAGGGGAGATTAAGGCATTACCAGGTAACAAAAGCTGAGAGAATTTGTCTCTAATAGATCTGCCCTATAAGAAATACTGAAGAAAGGATGAATACCCAACATTTGCTTCAACATGGATGGGACTGGAGGAGATTATGCTAAGTGAAATAAGTCAAACAGAGAAAGACGATTATCATATGGTCTCACATATTTGTGGAACATAAGGAATAGCATGGAGGACATTAGGAGAAGGAAGGGAAAATGAAGGGAGGGAAGTCAGAGGGGAAACCAACCATGAGTGACTATGGACTCTGGGAATCAAACTGAGGGTTTTAGAGGGGAGGGAGGTGATGGGGGGTGGTGAGCCTGGTGATGGGTATTAAGGAGGGCACATATTGCATGGAAACCTGGGTGTTACACGCAAACAATGAGTCATGGAATACTACGTCAAAAACTAATGATGCACTGTATGGTGACTAGCATAATAAAATTAATTAGTTAATTTAGAAAAAATAAGATATACTCAAGAGAATCTTTCAGGTGGAAATGAAGGGACCCAAGTCAGTAACCCAAACCCACATGAAGAAATAAAGAACACTGGTATGAGCAACTGTATAGGTAAATATAAAAGACTATATAAAGGTAGTTTTGTTTATGACTCTTTTCTTGTGAGTTAAAAGATGACTATTGAAGCAATAATTATAAATCTGTGTTAATAGGTATATTAAATAGATAAATATGCACTTTTATGACAATAGAACAAAGGCAAGGAAGGAATGGAGCTACAAAGGAGCAAAGTTTTTGTATAGTATAGAAATTATATTGATATAAATCCAAATTAGATTGTTAAAAGTGAGGACATTAATTGTAATCCTGAGGCAACCACAAAGATAATGACTTTTTTAAAAAATCACAAAAGGAATAACAAGATAATCAAAATGACACACTAGAAAATATCTAACACAAAACAAGGTGGTAAGGAAATAATAGAGGAGCAAAGAAGACATAAGACATATAGGGAAAAAATAGTTAACTGGCAGAAGTAAATCTTACCCTATCGTAGTTGTATCAAGTGGATTGAACACTTAAAAGGCAGAGATTGGCAGAATATTTAAAAAAAAAAAACCCATAATCCAACTATATATGCTGTCTACTGGAGAGACACTTTAAATTCAAAGATAGAGTGGGTTGAAAAAAGGATGGGAAAGATATACCAGGCAAATTGTATCCAAAAGAGAGCCGGATTGGCTATCTTAATATCAAATAAAATGGACTTTAAGATAAAAATTGTTACTGAGGTGGCTAGGTGGCTCAGTTATGTGTTTGCCTTCTTCAGTTCAGGTCATGGTCTCAGGATCCTGGGATTGAGCCTTGCATCAGGCTCTCTGCTCAGCAGTGAGTCTGCTTCTCCCTCTCCCTCTATGATTCATCTGGCTCTCATTCTCTCTCAAATAAATAAAATCTTTAAAAAATATATAAAAAAACGTTACTGAAAACTTAAATAAAATGTTCGTAGCAGTATTATGTATATATTTTTTTAAACATTTTATTTATTTATTTGAGAGAGAGAGAGAGAGAGTGAGAGAGAGCATGAGCGAGGAAAAGGTCAGAGGGAGAAGCAGACTCCCCGTGGAGCTGGGAGCCCGATTCGGGACTCAATCCCGGGACTCCAGGATCATGACCTGAGCTGAAGGCAGTCGCTTAACCAACTGAGCCACCCAGGCGCCCTTATGTATATTTTTTTAAGTTTTATTTTTTTTTTAGAGAAGGAGTGGGGAGGAGCAAAGGGAGAGAGAGAATGTTAAGTAGACTCCATGCCCAGTGCAGAGCCCAGTGCTGGTCTAGATCTGGCAACCCTGAGATCATGACCTGAGCCAAAATCAAGAGTTGGATGCTTAACCGACTGAGCCATCTAATGATCCCTTAAGTTTTTAATTTTTTTAAGATTTATTTATTTATATTAGAGCACGAGTGGGAGAGGGGCAGAAGGAGAGGGAAACAATCTTAAGCAGTTCTGCACTGAGCCCAACACAGTCCTTGGTCCCACGACCCTGAGATAATGATGTGAGCCAAAATCAAGAGTGGAACATGTAACTGAAACTGAGGTACACCCAGGTACACCACCCCCCCTTGAGTTTTTATTTAAATTACAGTTAGTTAACATACAGTGTAATATTGGTTTCAGGTGTACAATATAGTGATTCAGCACTTTCAGTAAAACACCTGGTGCTCATCACAAGTGTGCTCCTTAATTTGCACCACTTATTTAACCCCCGTCCCCCTGCCCATCTCCTCTCTGGTAACCATCAGTTACAACGTTATTTATTGCATCCAAAAGGTAGGAAACATTCCAAATGTCCATCAGCTGATAAATGCATAAATAAAATGTATATCCATACAGTGGAATATTTATTTGACAATAAGAAGTGGTACAGTTGACCCTTGAACAATGTGGGTTTGAACTGCATGGGTTTACTTAGACACAAGTTTTTTTTCAGTAAATACAGTATAGTACTGTAAATCTATTTTCTCAACATTTCCTTTTCTATAGCTTTATTGTTAAGAATGCAGTATATAATACATATAAGATATAAAATACATGTTATTTGACTGTATGTTATTGGTAAGGTTTCTGGTCAACAGTAAGCTATTAGTAGTTAAGTTTTTGGAGAATCAGAAGTTATACATGGATTTGCCCATGTCAGGGGTCCATGACCCTAAATTCTGCATTGCTCAAGAGTCATCTGTACTGATATATGCTATATACCATGACCATTCTTAATCTTGGAAATATTAAGTAAGTGAAACATGTAAGCACAAAAACCCACATATTGCATGATTCCATTTTTATGAGACATTCAGAATAGTTATCCACAGAGATAGAAAATGGGTAAGTAGTTGTTTGACTGGGGGTGGAATGTGGGAGGTGGGAATGGGGATTGGCTGCTAATGAGGTTTCTCTTAAGGGATGAAAGTGTTTTAAAAAGTACATTGTGATGGTTGTACAATCCTGTGAATAAACTAAAAAACATTGGATTGTATATTTCAAATGAATTATATGGTAAATGAATTATAGATCAATAAAGTTGTTAAAAATACCTTTAAGAATCATGCTCATTTATAAGGAAATCATCATGTTTGAAAAATAATTTAAAAGAAAACATTATAAATCACAGTGTTACTTATTTGTGGTTTACTGACAAAAAGAAAACCAACAAAAAAAAAAATCCAAGCTAAAAGCTTTTTACTCACTATACTTTTGACACCAAAGCTGTTGGCTTTTCTACACCAAACAGTTCTCTGATTCTCTGTGGACACTAACTGGATGTCCAAGAATTAGTGTAGACTCCACAAGTTAAGGGTTCAATCCCACGAGACTGCCCCCATGCCTTCAGATGCCAGTCTCAAGTCCCAGGCTCCTAGCAGCTCTGACCAACAAGCTATAAAATAGGGGTTCCCATGACCCCCTTCTCTGGTTTGATAATTTGCTAGAGTGGTTCCTATAACCCAGGAAGGCACTTTACTTACTGTTACTGGTTCATTAAAAAGGATACAACTTAGGAACAGCTAAATGGAAGAGATGCATAAGGCAAGGCATGGAGGAAGGGGGTATGCATGGAGCTTCCATGCCCTGTACAGGCCTTCCACCCTCCCAGCAACTTGATGCTAGGAGCTGTCTGAATTCTGTAATTCAGGGGTTTCTATATATATTTTCTTTTCTTTTTTTTTTTCCTATATATATTTTCATTGTCATTGGTGATTAACTCTGTCTCCAGTCCCTGTTCCCTTCCCTAGAGGCCAGGATGTGGTGGGACTTAAAGTTCCAAACCAGAAGCTATCTAAGGCCCCCCATAAGCTTTTGTGTCATGAAGATGCACCTCTCACTCATATCACTTAGGAAATTGCAAGGGTTTTAGGAGTTCTATGCCAGGAACAAGGGACAAAGACTGGATATGTATTTCTTATTTTTATCATACTATCACACAAGTATTTAGCAACAACAAAAACCCATGGGCATAAGGATAGACATGTAGACCAATGGAATAGAACTGAAAGTTCAGGAATAAAGCATACATCTGTGGCCAATTGATTTTTTTTTTAATTTCATTTATTTATTTAGAAAGAGAGAGACAGCATGAGGGAGAGGGACAGAGAGAGAGAACCTAAAGCAGACTCCTCACCAGTGTGGGGCTCAGTTCCAGGACTCTGAGATCACGACCTGAACTAAAACCGAGAGTCAAACACGTAACCAGCTGCACCACACAGCTGATCTTGGCCAGTAGATTTTTGACAATGGTGGTAAGACCAATCAATGGGAAAAGACTGTTCTCTTCAATAGGTAGTGCTGGCACACCACGGTTATCAAACGCAGAATAATGGAGTGGATTCCTACCTTGTACCATCTATAAAAATTAACTCAGGGCTCTTGGGTAGTTCAGTTGGTTGAGCGTCCCACTCTTGATTTCGGCTCAGGTCATTATCTCAGGGTTGTTAGGTTGAGCTGGGCCTGGATCCTGCTTAAGATTCTCTCCTTCTCTCCCCCTCTGCCCCTCCTCCAGCTGACACTCACTCTCTCTTTCTCAAAATAAATAAATCTTTAAAAATTAACTCAAAATGGATCAAATACCTAAATATAAGAGGCAAAACTGATGACATGAAGAATATTCATGACTTTGTATTTGGCTATGGATTTTTAGACATAATACCCAAAGCATGAGCAACAAAAGAAAAAATAGGTAAATTGGACTTCATCAAAATTAAAAACATTTGTGAATCAAAAGACATGGTCAAGAAAGTGAAAAGACAACCTAAAGAATGGAAGTGTGTACATCATTTATCTGAGAAGAGTCTAGTATCTAGAATATTTAGAGAACACTTACAACTCAACAACAAAAAGATATCTCAACTAGAAAATGGGCCAAAAAACTTGAACAGACATTTGTCCAGAGATATACAAATAGCCAACAAGCACATTAAAAGGTGTTCAACATCCTTAGTAACTGGGGAATTGCAAATCAAAACCACAATACCACCCATTGGGATGGTTGTAATTTTTAAAAAATTTTTTAAAAGATTTTATTTATTTATTTGACAGAGATCACAAGTAGGCAGAGAGAGGAAGAGAAGCAGGCTCCCCGCTGAGTAGAGAGCCCGAAGCAGGGCTTGATCCCAGGACCCTGGGATCATGACCTGAGCCGGAGGCAGAGGCTTTAACCCACTGAGTCACCCAGGCACCCCTAATTTTTTAATTGAGCTGTAAATCGAGCTCAATTTTAAATTAAGCTGTAATTTTTTGGCAAGGATGCAGAGTTACTGGAATCCTTATATGTCAGTAGTGGGAATGTTAAATGGTTCAGCTCCAGTGGAAAACAGATTGATGATTCCTCAAAAAATTTAACATAAAGTTCCTATTTGACCTAGCAATTCCACTCCTAGGTAGCTATCCAAGAAAAATGAGGAAAACACTCCCTTACAAAAACTGTACACAAATATTCATAGCAGCATTATTTATAATAGCTAAAAGATGAAGACAACCCAAATGTTTACCGCTGGATGAATGGATAAACAAAATGTGATTTATACATAAAATGGAGTATCACTTAGCCCTAAAAAGGAATAAAGTACTGATACAGGCTACAACATAGATAAACCTAGAAAACCTCACTGAGTGAAACAAGTCAGACACAAAAGGGCACATATTTTGATTCCATTTATATGAAATCTTTAGGTAAATCTGTAGAGACAAAAATTTGTGGTTTCCAGGGGTTGGGGAGCAGGGAGATGGGGACTTTTAATAGGCACAAGGATTTTTTTAGATGATGAAAATGTTTTGGAATTACACAGAGGTGATAGAGACACAACATTGTGAATGTTCTAAATGCCACCGAATTGAATCCTTTAAAATGGGTAGTTATAGGTTATTTAGTGAATGTCATCTCAACAAAAAGGAGGCAGGAGGAGAATGTGGAGGGTAGATTTTGGCCTTCAGGCCGCAGTTTGCAACCTCCTGTCTAAGCATTTGCAAACGTTTCCCCTTTGTTAGAAACAGCTTTTGCTTTTCACCTTGTGACCTCTTACTCCAGCTTACTTGTCACCAAGGAATCCTTTCCTGACCCACCAGACTGAGTGAGCGGAGTCACAGCATCTCACTCTATCCTGGGCCATAGCAGTTAGCACCCTGTGTTGCTGTTGCTTGCTTCCTTGCCAGAAACCCTTATCATGTGTCCTTAAGGGAAGGGTCTGGGTTACATTCACTTTCCTTATCCTTAGCTCCTTGCATGGTGCCTGGCGCAAAAGGAAGCATTTTTGCATTGAATCTTTGTCAGCTGCAGTCCTCAATATGCACTTTCCCGGAGCGCACAACACGCAACACCCCTGCAAGGTGGACTTTACTAAGCAGGAGACTTAAGGCTCACAAGCAGGTCATTGGCTCAGGGCCACATGTGTAGCCTCTGGGTGGGTCCATGAAGACAGCCAGTGCAGGAGTCCAGGTCTCAGTCTTGATCTCAGGTATTCTCTCTGCTCCACCTCTTTTTGGCTTTAGACTTTTCTAGCATTGGGGCCTCAAAAATACTGTCTCCATATTGTCTCCAATTTTCCCATCCTCACTTGGGAGGGTGAGTCTTGTCCTGTCCTTACTGTTACTTCAGAATTCTCTTGCTCATTCTTCTGCTAGAGCGCACACACTAGTTTACCAGTTGCTCCCCTGTTCTTCCCTCCTTCCAGCCCTTGGCAGCCATTCGTCTGCTCTATCTCTCTGGATTTCCCTATTTTGGATGTTTCATATGGGGTCTCTGTGAATGGCTTCTTTCACTTTGCCTGTTTTCAAGGTTCATCATGTAGCATGAATTGGTACTTTGCATAGTACTTCAGCATAAGTGTCTTCAGTAGAAAAGTACAAAGGAAAGGTTCTTTAAAAAGAAAAATGTTGAAGCCTTTGCCTTTTTATGGAGTGAGGGTAGGTGGCAGATACACTGGGGATCTGAATTTATGCACAGACTGCAGAGGGGCTCATTGGACTGTGATAGCTATTCGAATGTTGGATTCTAGGGGCTTGAGCTGTGATGCTGTCATGTCTCATTTACTTACATCTCTTTACTTTGCTTCTTGAGCATTTGACATTGGATATAAATATATAGAAATTCTTTTCTAGAAAATGGAAGTTCTAAGTTTTATAAAAGATATTAGCCTAATTAATTTTTTAAAAAGATATTAGCCTTATTGGGGTTTACTAAATACAGTTTTTGCTATTTATAAATTTCAGAAAACCCAATTTTCAAAATTAGCCCATAATCTCCTCCTCCTGATTAAACTACTCTTTAAACATTTTAGTTTTTCTTCCCAAGACTTACGTTATATGAGTATTTATGTGTATGCATAGAATGTACGTATATATAGATTTACATGTACAAACATTGAATGTACACTTACACACATCCACAAACATGTATAAATGCATACCTACGTGTATACACACATTTTACGTTTAACAAATTGGGACCACTGTCTTACTGTTTTGTAGTCTTACTTTCTCCCTGGTGTTTGTGGCCATCTTTCCACATCAAATGTAGAGTTGTATCATGTCTTTAATATCTAATAGGCTTGATTTTTATTAGAGAAACTATTATCAACATATGAGACTTTCATTTTAGGAACATTTGTTTTAACAATTTATATCCTCTCTTTTCTCTCCCTTTCATTGCAAAATGTCTTGTCTTAGCAAAACCGTGTCGTTGGGGCAATGCAGCTCTACTCTGTGGATAGGAAGGTTTCACAACCCATAGAAGGCCATGCTGCTGCTTTTGCAGAGTTCAAGAGTGAGGGGAATGCCAAGCCTGCCACCCTTTTCTGCTTTGCTGTACGGAGTCCTGCAGGGGGCAAGGTAAGCTCTCCACTTTGTCTTCACCCTCAGAAAGGTGTCCTGAGTGAGTGTTGGGAGTCTCTGTCCAAGTGTAAACATTTAGCCAACGTTTCAAAACCAGTTTATAGTTGGGAGTGGGGAACAGCCTGCAGGTGCTTCATGGAAATGAAAGTTCTTAGAGTATTTAGAGCAACTCCCTGTTGTATGTGTTGATGGTTTCACAGCCAGTCTTTGTAAAGTCAGTAATGTGAGGTCAGCTCTACCAATTAATTGGTCCCTTTGCCCTAAAAAAGTCCTCTTTGACAGAGTCTCTTGAGCATGGGCTATGCACATGTGGTTTCTGTTCTCACACAGCAGGCTCGTGGAGGTAACAGCTGTGAAAGAACCAATGCACACTATCCCAACGTAAGGCATGGGTCCTGTGTGCTTCTGGCCAGGTGGTGGGAGCTGCAGAGTGGAGGCCATGCTCTGGGAGCAGGTTGAGTTTTATTAGGCTCAAGCACATGGCTAGCATCTGTTCACCGGAGTTGCTGTGGGCAGAGATAGGAGGTATAAGAATTTAGGATGTTGGATAGACCTGTGGTTCCATAGTTGTGTGGTTCCATAGTTGCGTCACTCACCTCGAGAGTGGCCTTAAAACAGTGTCCTTATCTCAGTATACTCTTGTCAGAAATACTCCCTGAAGTCATTATTTTGAGTTGGTCACTAGCCCTCAAGTGTTCCCCAAAGAAGACTGCTAAATCAGTATGTGGTCCCAAACTTCATCATCTTAAATATTCTTCATTGGATACTTTGGTCTCCTGTGTAATATACATTATGCCCTCCTTAGCTGAGAACCAGTAGAAAAATAGGAGTCAGGCAAAAATGTCTTATACTGAGGCTTTCCACCTTGCCACAGACAGAGCTAGGCAGCCACAGGCACCCTTGCAAAGGCAGAACTTGTCCCGCCAAGCTCCCGGTGAAGAAGAACACACCAGAACAAGCCCCCTGTAAGACAGGTGTGCCCATTTATCTCCTGGACTCAGCTGTGAAGCAGGCAGTTCCCCTCAGGACAAAGCTGCGGCTAGGAACAGTCTTCCATGGTGGGGACCCCCCCACAGCAGCCATCCCCAGAACCACCTCATTTTGTGGTTGAATCTCACTTCCCCTACCACAGTGGCAAGTGTGGGTCCCTTCAGAGACCTCTCAGCCTTTGCCCCCTGTGCACACCCCTTCTAGTCCAGCCCAGCTGCACTTATGGGAATGGCTCGGTGGTCTACTCATATGGATCTGAGTTTTGTCTGGACTCCAGTTCCTTGTTCCTTTCTTTTTTTAATTTTTTTTATTTATTTCCTTGTTCCTTTCTTATAGGACAGTACCACTTGCCGATAATTGTGCCCTTCTCCTGCCACCTCCCAAAGAAGCCTGGCTTTCTTAGTCATGCCCCTGCTTCTGTTGACAGTGTCCCCATCCTTCCCAACTCCCAAGCAAGAAACACGGCCCTCGAGCTACATTCTATTCCTGTTACCACTGTCCATCCTCTAGCAAGTCTCACTTCTTTGGCAGATGAAGCCCTTGTTACCCATATTTGGGTTAGAGAATAGTGATTTATTAGGTCCCCAGACCCATCCCACCCCTCAAAAAGAATTTTCCCAAGCTACCATTTCTTTTAAGTGCCTGTATGCTAAGAGTTTAGTCTCCCTGCATCTTAACTTGCAGTGGCCCCTGCTCAACTTGCTACATTAGCCCTCCCCTTCTAGCCCATCTCGCTGCTTACCTCAAGCCTCTTTGGTGTTTCCCCCTCCTCTCTGCCAGGCCAAATCCACACTATTTACATTCATCAGTTTGTTCTGCTGGGCACCCCCTCCAACCCCTGTCGCTTTGTCTTTGACCACCCTTACTTGTGATTTTTTCCAGACTTGTTTTAGCTTTGGTACCTTTCCATTAGATGAGAGGAACTTGAAGCTGTTCTGATAAAAGCAGGGATGGAGCCCCTTATCCACTCTCATTCTTCCTGATTCTCCAAAGATTCTTATGAACCCCCCTCCCCAAGCAAAACCTTGAGAAGCTCTCAGGCCTTTGGCACAATCGACTGTATTGTGAGTTTGGCATTCAGTTACAAGATCTTGTCTACTAACTGATTTGTCTTAGTCTAAGCCATGTCCAGCAGAGCCCCTTGTTTCATGGGCTTCTACACTAAAGCCCAGAGAGGGGAGAAGCAATTCGGCCAACATGCTGGAACTAAATGTTGCTCAGGTTTCCAGTGTTGTTTTTTCCTGTATCCTTGATGATGGGCAGCAGGTTAGTGAATAGCATGAGCACTCCAACCGAGAGACTGTCATTTTCTTTGTAAGTTTTATCATTAGCCCTACAAAGTGTGGGCTGTGGCTCTACTTACCAGTGGGCATTGGTTAGCATCAGTCTGCCACCAATATGTTTACTTGGATTGACTTAAATTTCTTCTCTAGTTGCACATAATTGAAGTCGGACAGCCTGCAGCAGGAAACCAGCCTTTCGTAAAGAAAGCTGTGGATGTGTTTTTTCCTCCAGAGGCTCAGACTGATTTCCCAGTGGCTATGCAGGTATGAATGTGCTGCCCACTACATGAGTTAGAACAAATATGGATCTGGGGGGGGGGGGGGGAACAGCAGGTAGCAGGTTCCTGTGCTTCAGAAGATGCCTGAATAGATATATTAGAACATGAAGAGGATAACGTTGATGCCCATGTTCTAGCTCATGCTGTGTTAACATTCTCCGGAAAGGAGCACTCTTTTTCTGCATACAGGGACTTTGTCCAACTCACATACCAAAGTCCCAGGCCTTTTCCTTTTTACTACAAAAGATTAGATGTTCTCTGTAATACAGAAATATAAAGAAGAAAACAATCTTTATAGCTGAACCAATTGGATGTTTACCACTGGATGAATGATCAGAGATCTCACTATTTGTCATATTTAAAAAGTTAGATACACTATCTCAACAAAATTGGGATCATATTTATATACGTAAGATCGTACAATCTACTCTCCCTTTTTATTTTTTTGCTCACTACATCATAGGCATTTGGTATGACATTCTTTGTTAATATTTTGAGAAGTAAACATTTATTTTTAGGCACGTACCATAATTGTAGGATGGTTTAGCTGTTGGCTTTTTTTCTGTTCTCACATATTTGACAATACTTAATGATGATTTCTTTTTAAAATTTTTTTAAATGATAATTTTTTAAGCTTGATTTCTGGAAATAGATATGTAATCAAATACATTTTTTTCCCCACAAAGAGAAATTGACCTTTTTTCTGTTTTAGAGAAACATATATTGTCCATTAATATCCAACAGTATCAATAAACATAACATAGAATTAAATAGCAATTGAAATCCTACCCCACTGCTAACTGTGACTGCCCCTTTGGAAATTTTTTCATATGCATGCATTTGTGAAGATATTTACAAATAGAGTCTTTTTTTTTTTTTAAGATTTTATTTATTTGTCGGAGAGAAAGAGAAAAAGCAGGGGAAGCAGCTGGCAGAGGGAGGAACAGGCTCCCTGCTAAGCAGGAGCCCGATGTAGGACTCAATCCCAGGACCCTAGAACCATGATCTGAGCCAAAAGCAGACTCTTAACCAACTGAGCCACCGACATGTCCCTGCAAATAGAGTCTTGTGAAAAATGGCTTGGCACTGGCCTTCAGCTTTATGACCTTCTCTGTGTCATAGACCATCCCACACCAACTAAATATATATAATATTTTAATGTCTGTATCTTCTGTTCTGTGGATATCTCTAACTCATTTAGACAGTCCCCCATTGGGTATTTATGTTTACAGTAAACACTTCTAGCAGTATTATTAATCCAATGCTCAGTCCTAGGATAAACTACAGATGAAACTACTGGGTTAGAGACATGTGCACGACCATGCTGGACAAAGTCTAGTGATGTTCACGCCCTCCCTGTGATTATTGTCAAGATGGGGTGGGTTTACCACTCATATGCATCTTGTTAATTGTCACTTCCTGATCTTGGCACTTTTTCTCTTGGGGTCTTTATCTTGTAAGAACTCTGTGTAGTTTTCGGATACTAAGTGCCTGGTGTGTTTCAAATAAATATTTCTCTCTAGTCATAGCAAAAGTTTATTTGTGGTGTGTTCCAGCTTGTGGAAGATTTGCATTTTTGTGTGGCTTGGGTATCATGTTTTGAAAAGAATTCTACACCCCAAAGTGATGAAAGTATTCACCCATATTTGCTTCTTTTACTTTCTTAGTTTTATTTACTTTTTATGTAAAAATCTTTGACCCACCTGGAATTTATTTTGATCTAAAAAATAAGATGAAGAGCCAGTTCTTTTTTTTTTTTTTAAGATGTTATTTATTTATTTGACAGAGAGTGAGCACAGCAGGGGGAGCAGTATGCAGAGAGAGAGGGAGAAGCAGGTTTCCCTGCTGAGCAGGGAGCCCAATGAGGGGCTTGATCCCAGGACTCTGGGATCATGATCTGTGCCGAAAGCAGACGCTTAATGACTGAGCCACCCAGGCGCCCAGAGAACCAGTTCTTTACACTCATCTCCCATCCCCATATAGCCAGTTGGTTATATCAGTATTGTATACTGGTTAAAGTCTGTTTTCTACTATTATGAAATACTACTCATTCATGTTAAATTCTTATATATGTTTGATTCTATTTCAGGGTTCTCAGTTAAGTTTTGTTTGTTTTTGTTTCTTCCTATTCTGGTACTCTGTTTTTTGCTACCATACTTTCAAAATTACGATAGGTTTGGGGTGCCTGGCTAAGTTGGAGGAGTATGTGACTCTTGATCTTGGGGTCATGAGTTTGAGCCCCACTTGGGGTGTTGAGATGATGTAAATAAATAAACTTGTTAAAAAATAAATAAAGTGCTGTAGGTTTTATAATTTTTTTAAGTTTATCCAGAACTTTCTCCTCATTTTATGAACTCACAGCTTTTTCTGAAGGGATTTGGTAAGAAAGTCAGGGAGAGGATAGTTAGATCTAAAAGACAAATGGAATAGCCTGACTTACTGGACCTTTATTAGAGAGGAGTCAGGGAAAGTATTGGCTTTAAAACTAGTTCTCAAGTGGGCATGACTAGAATCAACTTGGGATCCATGTCTCAGTAGCACACTGCTCCTGCCAGTGATAAATGACCTATTGGGCTAAGGAACTCAAGATACTCTTTCATCATTTGTGAACCCTTTTGCCCTATTTGGCTTCTCCTTACTTTTCTACTTGTTGTTCTCTGTCTTTCTATAGATTGGAGCTAAACATGGTGTTATTTACTTGATCACAAAGTATGGCTATCTTCATCTGTATGATCTAGAGTCTGGAGTGTGCATCTACATGAACCGTATTAGTGCTGACACGATCTTTGTCACTGCTCCACATGAACCTACTTCTGGAATTATCGGTGTCAACAAAAAGGGACAAGTATGGAACTTTGAGGGTTCATCTCCCATCTTTTCCATTCACTGGGGACTGCAGCTTAACTTTTCCTTCTCCTTCAGGAAAGTGATCAAATATAGTTAGCTCCTGTTATTGAACTTACACCCGTGTCTCCCTTTTCCTTCCTACCGTTGCTTTGCCTCTCAGATAGCACCATTCTTAACATAGGATTGATTCTGAGAAGAGTAGCTCCCTGCACAAAGCTTCTGCCAATGGAGCAGTGGTTCTGATACATACCACTAACATGTTCAGGCCAGGCACATGTTAATTGGGGAGGGCTGAAAAGCAGGTACTATTCTACCTAAATTACCTTTCTCAACTAAAGTTAAAAAGACAGTTAAAAGAAGGAAATCTGTGCTATAAAAAAAAAAAAGAACATTGAGATGAAAAACTGTCACTTCCACCTACCCAAATAGGTCATTTTGCAGAGTCATCTTGGATGCATCAATAGTCAATGTCCATGCAACTTGATGTTTTTCTCATTTGACCGTGCTGTTGCCCTACCATGGTATTCTTTGCTTCCATTAGGTGTTTGCCTCCTGTGCATCTTGTCACTATTGGAGCCAATGTTCTAGACATACCCAGCCTGAGCCTTAGAACTTTGCTGATACTGCAGTGCCTGCGAGTGGGATGTTGGCAGTGTGTGTATATGGAGCACTGTCCTGGGTTAGGCCAGTTTCACTTGTTGGTTCTTTACAGGTGCTGTCCATTTGTGTTGAGGAAGATAACATTGTGAATTATGCAACCAATGTGCTTCAGAATCCAGACCTTGGTCTGCGTTTGGCCATTCGTAGCAACCTGGCTGGGGCGGAGGAGTTATTTGTGAGAAAATTCAGTACTCTCTTTGCACAGGGGAGCTATGCTGAAGCCGCCAAAGTAGCAGCATCTGCACCAAAGGTAATGGCCCTCGAATGCTGTGTGCCAGCCTGAGAGTAAAATAAATTATAAAAACATTCACTACTGATGTTGGAATTTCTTAACTGTATTTTTAGTTGTTTTAGCTTTAAAATTTTGCACCAGTGGCCTGACGACAACGAGACAAATCAATGAAAAGCATATTCCTGCTGCAACATTTTTTAAAAAATTCTTCCAGTTCTTATTTATGTGCATACGTATTTCACACCCAGGTTCTTAGCATAGAAAATGCAGAGCTATATTATACATCAAGTGGTTGTACCACATTTTATTTACTCACATTCTACTCTTGACTTTCTTCACTCATCGTTAGTGTAACAGTACTGCCTAGGGCATTTTCTTTTATTTATTTCATTAGGATAAATTGTCCTGGCCCTAGTTCTGCTTCTGAGCAGATAAAAGGTTTTGAGTTGCTTCTCCTTGAAAGGGATTTTTCTGTCTTTCAAGTGATGCTTATGAACAAACCATTTCTAATCTTCACCCAGGACTTTGAGTATTTTGAATTAGAATGTAATGGTGGTAGTACTTCGCTACTGCAAGGCTGATTTAGAAGCCTAATTCTCACCCTTGTTAGAAGTCACTTGTGGGACTGACATCCATTGTGTTTCTGGTCTTTTTTTTTTTTTAAGATTTTATTTATTTATTTGTCAGAATGAGAGAAAGAGCGCACAAGCAAGGGGAGCTGCAAACAGAGGGAGAAGCAGGCTCCTCACTGAGCAGAGAGCCCAATGTGGGACTCGATCCCAGGACCCTGGGATCATGACCTGAGCCAAAGGCAGATGCTCAACTGACTGAGCCACTCAAGCATCCCTATGTTTGTGATTTTTGCTGAAAGTGGAAGCCATTGCTGTGGTACAGGACTTCCTGTCCCTGACAATTAATTCAGGGTAGAATTTCCATTGGCAGATATTTTATTTATTTGAGAAAGAGAAATAGTGAGAGAGAGCACAAGCAGGGAGTTGAGAGAGAAACGGGTTCACTGTGAACAGGGAGCCCAATGTGGGGCTCAATCCTAGATCATCATCTCACCTGAAGGCAGACACTTAATGGCCTGAGCCACCCAGGTGTCCCGGATTTTTTTTTTAAATACAGGCCAGTTAAGTAAAAGGACAGCTTGTGATTATAACGTAACAATGTACATTTCCATTTGTCGTCAGGGAGTCCTACGTACCAGTGACACTGTTCGAAAGTTCCAGAGTATTCCTGCCCAGCCTGGGCAGGCTTCTCCTTTGCTCCAGTACTTTGGAATCCTGCTTGATCAGGGTCAGCTCAATAAACTTGAATCCTTAGAACTTTGCCGTCCAGTGCTTCAGCAGGGACGCAAGCAACTCTTAGAAAAGTGGCTGAAAGAAGATAAGGTACAAACACGAAATCACAACCCTCAGCACCATTTGAAAATGAAGTCACAGGTTCCTCTGGTCCTAATCTTGCCCTGTCTCTTTGGCACAACACAGCTGGAGTGTTCAGAAGAACTTGGAGATTTGGTCAAAACTGCTGACCCTACACTTGCTCTGAGTGTGTATCTTCGAGCGAATGTGCCGAGCAAAGTTATCCAGTGTTTTGCAGAAACAGGCCAATTCCAAAAAATTGTCCTTTATGCCAAAAAGGTAATGCATGCCTAACCAGTAGCATTTCACAGATACTTAATTTGTGGTGGGTGATTGCTGATTCTTGGGTTTACAAAATACCCTTCCTTCTATGGCAGTGCTCTAGTGTGAGTTGTCGGTGTTGCTGCTAGCATCGGTCACTCAGTGATAATGATCCTATTTTATTCTCTTCAGTTTTTTGTTTTCCTGTCTTGTGCTTATAGTCCTTCCAGTTCCCTTCCAGTTGGGGATTTTCTGATAATTTTTTAAGGTTTTATTTATTTATTTGAGAATGAGAGAGAGAGAAAGAGCAGAGCAGGAGCAGCAGACAGAGGGAAAAGCAGACTCTCCACTGAGCAGGGAGCCCAAAGTGGGGCTCGATCCTGGGACCCTGGGATCATGACCTGAACCGAAGGCAGACGCTTAACCTACTTAGCCACCCAGGTGCCCCTTCTGTAATTTTATCTTGTTCTTTTTCTCCCTTTTCCCTCATACCCCTCAGCACCAACTGTGTGTTAAACCCATGTTTCAGTGGGGGTCCACTGCAGCTTGTCCATGAGGCAAACTGGCCTGTGTGCTGGGTGTTGGTCAGAGCTGGCACACTTGTCAGGGTGACTTCTTTGTGGTCCAGGCTGTTTGTGTAGTTGATTGATTGTACCTCCACATACATGGCATCATCACATAAGTGGGTGTTGTGTTTGGCACAGGTGCAGCATGTACACATGCTAATATCATTTCTCATTTCTTTGTAAACACAAGTTCCAAAAAAAGGATGGGAGCTTTTTTTTTTTTTCCTTAACCACTCAGAGTATTTTGTTTATTTTTCTGAGGGTGTCCCCTTGCCTCTAGGTTGGCTATGTCCCAGACTGGATCTTTTTGCTGAGGAGTGTGATGAGGATCAGTCCAGACCAGGGCCTGCAATTTTCTCAAATGCTAGTGCGAGAGGAAGAGCCGTTGGCCAACATTGACCAGGTGAGCATCAGTGGTTGTTTGAGACAGCTTTTTGTGGCTTGTATAACTGTCAAGAAGATCTCTTTTGTTTTTCTCTTACCAGTGTCTTGATTCTTTTCTTTGTCTGCTATTCATCTTCCAGTTTTAAAAATCTGATGTACCAGGGAAGCTTGTCTTCTAGTCTTTTATTGTTTGAATGCCTGTCATTTACTTTTGTTTTGAAGTGTTTTAGAGGATTTAGGTGTCCAGTTGTGAGAATCTTATTTCTTTGTGTGGTGGTTGGGGGTGGGGAGTGAGGATGTTATTTGACAGCAGTAGCCCCACCCGAGCCCCACCTCATTATCCTCTGCTGACTGAGGCCACCTGAATTCTGCCTGGGTACCTGGTTATGGTGAGTGCTTTCTAGTCTGCAGACTTTCATCTTGTGGGTGTCTGGCTAACCTGGAGTTAGGTGAACGTGAGACTATTATTTTAGCATAACGTAGTTAGTGTTTAGATATAAACACATGTCTAGTTGCCTTCAGTAAGCTGTGTGCAAAGGGCTCTGGGTAATACAGAGATATGAAACAAAGCTTGAAACCAGCAACCTGTATAAATATAATTATAAGTACAGTTATACTGGGTTTATACATTGTGGAATTTGCAGGATTTTGGAGATCATGATTAAGAGGTTTGAGCCAAATTTATATAGACCTCAAAGGGAAAGAAAACTCCAGATTACATCTGGATTGTATTTCATAGTTCTAAAGTATTTTTTTTTTTATTTATTTGAAAGAGAGTGAGAGAGAGGGAAAGAGCAAGCACAAGCAGAGGGAGCAGCTGGCAGAGGGAGGGAGAAGCAGACTCACCACCGAGCAGAGAGCTTGATGCAGTTCCTCTAACCCAGGACCCTGGGATCATGTCCCACGCTAAAAGCAGACACTTAACCAACTGAGCCACCCAGGTGCCCTCTAGAGTATTTTTTTTATTTTTTTTTAAAGATTTTATTTATTTATTTGACAGAGAGAAATCACAAGTAGGCAGAGAGGCAGGCAGAGAGAGAGGAGGAAGCAGGCTCCCTGCTGAGCAGAAAGCCCGATGTGGGGCTTGAACCAGGACCCTGGGATCATGACCTGAGCCCAAGGCAGATGCTTAACAATTGAGCCACCCAGGCGCCCCCACATTTTGCTCTTAACCCATACTCTGTTGTCTTATCAAGAGGATGCATACTCCATTTGCAAATAAGATTATGAAGTCTTTGAGGACAGGGGCTAAGTATGTAAGTTTTCTGAAATCCCCTTTTTTTTAAAGATTTTATTTATTTATTTGACAGAGAGAAATCACAAGTAGGCAGAGAGGCAGGCAGAGAGAGAGGAGGAAGCAGGCTCCCTGCTGAGCAGAAAGCCCGATGTGGGGCTTGAACCCAGGACCTGGGATCATGACCTGAGCCGAAGGCAGCGGCTTAACCCACTGAGCCACCCAGGCGCCCCTAGAGTATTTTTAATATAAACTTTTTCTTGTACTTAAATATGGAAACACTTACACAATCAGTAAGCTCATTATCTATATTTCACTTCATATTAAGGCTTATTCTTTGATATCTGTTTAACTCTGATGATTGGTATCTAAGTCAATGTTTGCGTTTTCCTAACTTGCCTGAATAATTAGAGTGTAAGGGCTAGACAGCAGGTGTTGACTGCCTCTAGAATTTGATTAAGTAATGGATTGTTAAGATTACTTGAATCAGGGACGCCTGGGTGGCTCAGTTGGTTAAGCAGCTGCCTTCGGCTCAGGTCATGATCCCAGCATCCTGGGATCGAGTCCCACATCGGACTCCTTGTTCTGTGGGGAGCCTGCTTCTCCCTCTGCCTCTGCTTGCCACTCTGTCTGCCTGTGCTCTCTCTCTCTCTCTTTCTGACAAATAAATAAAAATCTTTAAAAAAAAAAAAAAAGATTACTTGAATCACTTCAGAGAATTTGGGGGATTCACACTGATAAAAGTACTTCCTTTGATATACTTGAGTAAAATACCCTGTTGGTGAATATGACATGGGTGATATAATTTCACAAAATTTCCTAAAAATTAAGGCCATGAATTACTTGAATTTTGTAATACAAGAAAATGCAGGGACGCCTTGCTGGCTTATTCAGAAGACCCTTAATCTCAGGGTTGTGAGTTTGAGCCCCATATTGGATGTACAGATTACTAAAAGAAATAAATAAAAACTTTTAAAAAGGCAAAGGAAGGAACTAATTATTGAATTTCTAAATGAGATTTAATTTCAGGAACTATTTGAATAGGAAAATAAAACCCATTTCCTTTGGGTAAAAATGTGGCTTGCTATCTGTTTCAGATTGTAGATGTTTTCATGGAAAACAGTTTAATTCAGCAGTGCACTTCCTTCTTGTTGGATGCCTTGAAGAATAATCGCCCAGCTGAGGGGCATCTCCAGACTCGCCTGTTGGAGATGAATCTGATTCATGCACCCCAGGCAAGTGCCATATCTAGGTTGAAACCAAGGGACAAAGGATCTGTTTCATTTCTGTGTGGGACTTGCACACCTAAACACAGTGCCTTTGGGCTGGGATGTGCTAGTGCCTCAGTGGACATTTTCTAGGACCTTCCTACAAGAGATTTCCAGAATCCGTGGTACAAAACTTTCATAGAAACAGTTACAACTTTCACAGAAACAATTACAAAAACAAAATCTTTTCTTTTCTTTTTTTCTTCTTTTCTTTTCTTTGCTGTGGTAAAGTATCCATAACAGAATTTACTATTTGAACCATTTTTTTAAAATATTTTATTTATTTATTTGACAGAGAGAGACACAGCAAGAGAGGGAACACAGCAGGGGGAGTGGGAGAGGGGGAAGCAGGCTTCCCACCAAGCAGGGAGCCCAATGCATGGCTCCATGCAGGGCTTGATCCCAGGACCCTGGGATCATGATCTGAGCTGAAGGCAAACGCTTAACAACTGAGCCACCCAGGCGCCCCTATTTGAACGATTTTTAAGTGCACATTTAAGTGGCATTAAGTACATTCACATTGTTGTGCAACCGTTAACCACTATATATTTCCAGAACTTCTGTCATCATCACAAATAGAAAATCCATATCCATTAACTCCCCTTTTCCTTCCCCAGCCCATGGTAACACCCTATTCTACTTACCTTTTCAGTGAATTTACTTGTTCTAAATATTTCATGTAAGTAGATTCATATGATATTTGTCCTTTAGTTTGGCTTGTTTCATTTAACATTATTTTCAGGATTCGTCTGTGTTGTAGCATGAATTAGAATTTCATTCCTTTTTGTGTCTGAATAATATTCCATTGTATGTGTATACCACATTTTGTTTATCCATTTATTTGTTGATGGACATTGGGTTGCTCTCACCTTATAGCTGTTGCAAATAGTGCTGCTGTGGATATTGGTATGCAGGTACAAGTTTCAGTTCCTGTTTTCAGCTCTCTGGGGCACACATCAGAAGGGGACTTGCCAGATCGTGTGGTAATTCTGCACGTCACTTGTTAAGGTGCCACCAAACTGTATTCCAAGCAGTTACACGATTTTCTGTTCTTGCCACAATATATGAGGGTTCCAATTTCTTCATATGTTTGCCAGTGCTTGTTATTTTCTGGGTGTGTTTTTAAAAAATAGGGGTGCCTGGGTGGCTCAGTGGGTTAAAGCCTCTCTGCCTTCAGCTCGGGTCATGATCTCGAGGTACTGGGATCGAGCCCCGCATCAGGCTCTGTGCTCAGTGGGGAGCCTGCTTCCTCTTCTCTCTCTGCCTGCCTCTCTGCCTACTTGTGATCTCTGTCTGTCAAATAAATAAATAAAATCTTAAAAAAATAAAAATAATAATAGCTATCCTAAATGGGTGTGAAGTGGTAGCTCATTGTGGTGGAGCATTTCTTGAACTGAAAGTTGGGGGGATGTTAAAATCACATGTATATGCTTTTTTAAATTAATTTTACATATGTATGCATGAAAGGAGTTTGGAGAAATTTACATCAAGCTTTTAGCTTGATGGTTGTCTGAGTGGACAGGATCATAGTTCACTTTGCTCTTTACTTATTTGTCTTCTAGGTTCTTTTTCTTTATAGTCATGTATTATTGTTGTGATTAGGAAACACTGTGTTAATTATACTGTTCTGTGATTTCAGGTTATTGCAATCCACAAGTTAGCTGCTCTTATGTGGGTCATGTCTCACCTCTAGAAAACAAAAGTGCTATTAATTTGGTGTTTGGTGTTCTGTTGAACTCTTATGAGTTGGTGATCATATATGACAGCTTTTGTTAAATGAACTTTGAAGCAGAAACTAGACACCACTCAGGAATTGAGCAGATAGACCCTAAGAAGAGCCCAAACCCGAAACAGGTGCAGCCTGGATGGGTGCACAGCTGGATACAACACCCAGAACATTGGGGCAGTCTTCTCTGGATGTCAGAGGCTGGATGCTATTTTCCTTCTTGGCTCATCTTATATTTTCTGAGTTCTTTAAATGATACTATTGCTATAATAAGGAGGAAACTTTTTTTTCTAAAGAAGATAGTAAGGATAGGTCTGAAGAAAACAAAGGGTGGGGAGCATCAGATAAGTTCCAGATATTACAAAACTGTGCTCTCAGCACTTGGTTGGTATTGTTAGGGAGCCCAGAGTGTGCATTACCCTGGAGCAGCATGATGTTAACTAGGTCTGTGGTCACTGTATGGTTGGTACTCCATACCCAGGAAGGAACAGGAAAGAGTGTGCTGGGTGACACCCAGGAGCATGTCTCATCAAGATTCACTTGTAGTTAGATACTGAGGGTCAGATCACGTAACAAGGCAGCGAGGTTGCTCGTTGACTCATTCTTAGTCCAGAGGTTGCTTATTTAAAGATGGTATTAAGCTTCATCAAAATTCTTTCCAGGACTGTTAGTTGTTTTTCAAACGTAACCCCCTGCACATGCACGTGCTCACACACACCCCTCCTCTCCCCAATTCTGCCTTCAACCAAATTGAGAAGCTTAATGAATACCTGTAGGATTTGTTACTTCCAGGTCTAATTGTAACTGTTGCTAGTCCAAGGATTGAGCTCATTAAAGACTCATGCTCTCATATTGACCTTGACTTGCCATAGAAAACTGTACAAATACGTTGGCTGAAAAGCCGGAACAGTAGCCTGGCCTGATCCCAGTAATATGCTTTAGGGCAGAGCCTCAGCCTTTTATACACACCTGGCCCTGCACCCTAGGAGGACAGCGCCTTGTTCAAAGAGCCTCGGGTCACTTGCAAAGCTGGCTAGGGCTCTGCTTGGAGGTGGGGAAAAACCTGGACCTGGTAAAGCCTCTCTCTCCTATGATTACTTTCTGGAGCTATGCCCTGGGAGGCATGGTTTGAGCAGCTACTGTTAAAAAGTTATTGCCACAATTCAGGCTTTCTTCCTGACCTCACCATTTCATAGGTTGCAGATGCCATTCTTGGAAATCAGATGTTTACTCATTATGATCGGGCCCACATTGCACAGCTCTGTGAGAAGGCGGGCCTCCTGCAGCGTGCACTGGAGCACTACACGGACCTCTACGACATCAAGAGGGCTATGGTCCACACTCACCTCCTCAATCCCGAGGTATTGGTGCACCGTTGGGGCACTTCTGTTGTGGATGACACCCACCTGTCATTAGGGTCACATGCTCCCAAAATTTCCCTATGTCTGTGGTTGTGGGAGTGTGGCATGTGTCTTCCTTGTGCGTGAGCCTTGTCACTGCTATACACAATTCTCATTCAGCCAACACACAAATTCCCCTTGCTCACCCACGCAACTGGGTTCTCATTACCTCTTTCTTCCCATAGTCCACCTCTGACTTAACCCAAAAGAGGAGAACCTATTAACATTGACAGCTCTAGCAGGGTTGTGTAAAACCATTAGCAGAAGCTAATTGGTATTGCATTCCATTTACAGAATAGGTTTTTGTATCAATTGTGGGGCGTTGCAGGTTCTGGACAGCTGGATGAATAGTTGAGGTTAGTGTCTCATCTGAAGTTAACTCCTGGCTTCCACTTTTTGCCACAAGGGATAGTTGCTTTTCAGTCCTTTTAAGTGAAGATTCTTTATATTTTTCACACTCAGTGGGAAAAACTGATCCAGTGATGTTGCCAGTGTTGGCAACATCGAGGATGGTACTTAGCTGTGGACAAACTCTTCCTTGCTTCCCAGTGGCTCGTCAGCTTCTTTGGCTCCTTGTCAGTGGAAGATTCTTTGGCGTGTCTTCATGCTCTGCTGTCTGCCAGCATCAGACAGAACCTTCAGCTGTGTGTGCAGGTGGCCTCCAAGTACCACGAGCAGCTGGGCACACAGTCCTTGGTGGAGCTCTTTGAATCCTTCAAGAGTTACGAAGGTAAATTCCACAGCCTCTAGCCACCTGCACCTCCTTATCAGGTGTCGGTGTCTGCCTGCCCAACCTGAGTCTTCCTTCAGGCCAGGCTGATGTGTTGGTCAGTGGCAGAAGATTTCTGCTGTCTGGTGTGTGTTACCCAGCGTAGGTCGCTTTTTTGGCATTTGCAAATGAAGCAATTGGTTGGCGTTGGGGTGGGGACGCTTAGAATCCCCCTTGTGTTCCTGGAGCCTCTATGGAACTGAGCATCTTTGTGTCACACACTCTGCTGAGTGTTCACCAGAAAACTTGGGCCAGTAGTGCTGGAGTGCATGGCTCTGAGGGGGCGGCCCCTTTGGCTTCCTCTGAGTAAGAGCCCCATGGAGGCTCAGCCCGGTGTGGTTTTTGGGCTGGCAGGCTTGACTGTGGTTGGCTTCCTCTGCCCTGTTGTGGGCATCACACCGAGAATGTGCTGGTTGGGGGATGGCTTTCCCAGGTGAGTGTCTGCTGGGGACAGGCTGAGGCAGGGATAGAAACTGAGCATTTGTCCAGCGAGGTGTTAAGCCACCGTTCTTGGCCTAGAATGTTGCAGGAGTGAAGGCAAGACCTCCCTTTAGGGGGCTGCCCCTCTTGTCAAAAGACGCCATTGCAGGAAAGGCTGCAGCAGCAATTATGTTACATGGGTGGGGAGATGGCAGTAGAGTAGGGTTGGTGGGAGCTGTCTGCCTTCAGGGTTCTGGTTCTTTCCCCCAGGTTACAGCCGAAGACCTCCTCAGGGAAGGTGGTTTTCTCTGAGTATTCTGTCCTGTTCTTGTCACCAGTACCTCCTGGCTGGCTCCTGTGAGAGTCAGGAGGTGGTCAGCCTCTAAGGAGTAACAGTGCTCTGTGACTCACCTTGCACCCCCTTCCTCAGTGGCTCCATGTGTGCCAACAGCTCAGTGTCACAGAACAGACTCTGGAGGCTCCCAGTGAAAGCCTCTGCTTTCCTCTTCCTGGTTTATCTTTTTAGAGTAGCAGCCACACAGCCCTCTTAGGCTACCTCAGTTTGAATTATTCTTGAAGATGACCAACCGTAGGATGTGCCTGAGTCCCCAGAAGGATTCCACATACACACATGAGGTATTTCACATCAGAACATCTCAGGTGTACCTCCCAAGTTTCACGGAAATCTGACTAGCTCCTTGAGGGAGATACCAAAGCAGAATAACTTCACATAGATTTTGTAAGTTGTGAGTGGGCTGTGTGATCTGGGAGAGTGGAGCATTGTTGTTGTGGGCTGGGCCATCAAGGGCAGGCGGACTACGACTGTGGAAAAGGCAGGTAGATAGTATGAGGGCATAAGATGGAACAGTCTCTCTTTATAGGCCTCTTCTACTTCCTGGGCTCAATTGTAAACTTCAGCCAAGATCCAGATGTGCACTTGAAATATATTCAGGCTGCCTGTAAGACGGGGCAGATCAAGGAGGTGGAGAGGATATGCCGGGAGAGTAATTGCTACAACCCAGAGCGGGTGAAGAACTTCCTGAAGGTAAGTGTGACCAGGTTATCACCTCCTTCCTTGAGCAAACCATCAGGCAGAGTTAGAAAGCTGGCTTTTTCCTCCATCAGTGTCCCCTGGGTCCTTAGTGCAGAGCTCTACCTTGTGGCCTAAAGTTCTTGGAGGAGGCTACTGCTCATTTTATAATCCTTGAGGCTGGATTCTTAATTATCTTATGTGTGAGTAGAGGGAGTTAGTTTATTGCTGCATTATGTTTCAGCAACATCCCAGCTGTTCCTCTGTTAATTAGTTTGGGAAAGTCTATGGAGCAAATAAGCTACTCAGTGCTACGGGCAAAAAAGCAAGTGTCTTTCTTCCTCATGCACAGACAGGGGTGGATGTGGAGCTAAGTGGGGTAGCCTTTCCAACCATCTTTCAAGGACCAGGCTGTGTTGCTTTGCCATCTTCAGCATACCACCTCGAATGTTGCCTTCCTGGTCAACTGGAAGAAGGAAAGAGAGGAGGAGCCGCTCCAGTGGGTTTTGTGGGTGAAGTTGCAGGTCTCATGTGGCATTTTGGTTCTCATTCCATTAGAGGAGACTAGGTCACATGGCCACACCCAGAACTGCAAGGGTGCAAGGGCACCTGAGAAGTGTCGTGTAGGTATGTCCAAATGAGGGGAGGGGGAGACATTATTGTGGTGGACTGCAGAGTTGGGGCAGCCCTCTGCACTGATGGCTGATGTTCCATGGAGTATGGTTGCATGTCCAGAAAGGCAGCCCTTATTGGCAGGTGTTCTCGAAAGTAGTCTATACTCTCTGCTGCTGGGTCTCGGTCAGATTTATACATAATGATCTGTTTGTCTTAACCCAGGAGTTACTTGCTTTTAGACCAATTTGCAGTGTTATTGCCAGATTTAGCAGAGTTCTTTTCTTCTTTAACCAAATAGTATTATCTTTCCCAAGGCAAACACTGTATCCCCAAAAGCAAATGCCTTAAACAACAGCATATCTAGAACAGTTTCATCTTGAGTCTCCTTGGAGCCACTCTACAGAAGCAGTACCATCTCTGTATTGATTCATGGTCCCTGCAGTCTGGCTCTTTGGGGTCTTCACTGCCTGCATTGTTTCTGTGCTTTCCCAATACACAGGAGGCCAAGCTCACAGACCAGCTTCCCCTCATCATCGTGTGTGATCGGTTTGACTTTGTCCATGACCTTGTCCTATACTTGTACCGCAACAACCTGCAGAAGTACATCGAGATCTACGTTCAGAAGGTACTACTGGGAGCATCACTGGGACCATCACTCCCAGGTCACACCCAGCTGCTTTTGTGCCTTGCTTGGTGGTAATAGCCTACACCTGAGAGATTACCTCTGATCCTGAATGTGTCTGAGACTGGTGGTATTATAGCTTGGGCTGCCATAGCAGAATACCACAGGCTGCATGACTTAAGCAGTTGACATTTTCTAGAGGCTAGAAGTCCAAGATCAAGGCACTGACCCCACCACCTTGGGTTGGTTCTTTCTGAGGCCACTCTCCTTGGCTTACAGATGGCCACCTTCTCACTGTGCCTTTATATGGCTTTTTCTCTGATTAGTGCCCCATCCTTATGCCCTCAAGGAACCATAATTATGTCCTTCAAGGCCCATCTTCAAATACAGTCACATTAGGGGTTGGAGCTTCAAGTATGCATTCTGTCCACCACAGGAGCCCTTTCAGACAGCCACACTGTTCAGGCCGTGGGGGACTTGTAGCAGTGACCTGTGCCTGCAGCACTGAAGTCACCACCTTGACCATTCTAGGTCAACCCTAGCCGGATCCCTGCTGTGGTTGGAGGGCTGCTTGATGTGGATTGTTCTGAGGAAGTAATTAAAAACTTAATCATGGTGGTGAGAGGACAGTTCTCTACTGATGAGCTGGTGGCTGAAGTAGAAAAAAGAAACAGGTAAGGGGTTCTAGCTTGGTATCTTCTCTTGCCCCTGGGTTCTAGTGTTTGTTGTTAGGTCTATGACTAATTCTCCAAAGTCTCTTTTCAGTCAGCCTCTAGGCCCCAGGACCAACTGTCTCTGTGGCTGGTCTTTAATGCAACAAATCTTAGATCTAATAGTGAGTTGTTTGCTATTGGTAGTATAGATCTTTGGGAAAAACTTAGCAATTGAAATCAGTTTGGAACTCAAGTCTGTTTTGGTCTCTAAAACAACCTGAGGTTAACTGAGTGAGATTTTTGTTTGTTTCTAGAAGCAAGCTTCAGAGTTCAGGGTCTGCCCTAGAGGTTTCGGTTGTTAGTTTTGAGACTTTTACGGTGCTCTTCCTTCTTTCAAAGGCTAAAGCTGCTGCTTCCCTGGCTGGAGTCCCGGAGTCACGAAGGCTGTGAAGAGCCTGCCACTCACAATGCACTTGCTAAGATCTACATCGACAGCAACAATAGCCCCGAGCGCTTCCTGAGAGAGAACATTTACTACGACAGCCGTGTGGTGGGCCGCTACTGTGAGAAGCGGGACCCACATCTGGCCTGTGTTGCCTATGAGCGGGGGCAGTGTGACCTTGAGCTCATCAAGGTGGGCAGCAAATACACTAGGCTGCCAGCTATTGCTCTGGCTTCCTGGGGCAGGGCTTCCTTGGTGGGGGCTCAGGAGGGCTTCCTCTGAGCCCCACAATTGTAGATCATGTGGTTACGTTGTCACCAACTTGGTTTCCTCTTGATTCAGACTCCTTGTTTCCTACCTGCTTATGCCCTGTTTGTATATATTGTACCTATAACCCTGGCTGGCCCAAGTCTGACCTTTCAGCCTTCTGCCTACAGTCGTCAGTGTTACTTCGGGTCCTGAGAGCAAAATTAAACTCCTTGGCCTGACTCAGGAGGTTTTCTGTGAACAACAGCCCTGTCCTCACCAGCCTGACCGCCTCCCCTCTTGCCTCTCTACCCTGGATACTTCTGTCCTGTGTGTGCTTGCACTTCCTGCTCTTTTTTTTTTTTTTTTTTAAGATTATTTATTTATTTATTTGACAGACAGAGATCACAAGTAGGCAGAGAGGCAGGGAAAGAGAGAGAGGGGGAAGCAGACTCCCCGCTGAGCAGAGAGCCCGACACGGGGCTCGATCCCAGGACCCCGGGATCATGACCTGAGCTGAAGACAGAGGCTTTAACCCACTGAGCCCCCCAGGTGCCCCACACTTCCTGCTTTTCTGAGGGCAGCTTCTTTTTTTTTTTTTTTTTTTTAAGATTTTATTTATTTATTTGTTAGAGCAAGAGAGAGAGAGCACACACGCGCACAAGCAGGCAAGAGTGGCAGGCAGAGGCAGAGAGAGAAGCAGGCCCCCTGCCGAGCAAGGAGCCCAATGCAGGACTCGATCCCAGGACCCTGGGATCATGACCTGAGCTGAAGGCAGCAGCTTAACTGACTGAGCCACCTAGGTGTCCCCTGAGGGCAGCTTCTTACGCGTGCCCTATGCCAGCTGTTGCCGACCACAGAGTTCTTACTGGCCCCTTCTTGGGACATCCCCCCTAGGTCTGCTTACTGCTACCCTGGCTTGGATCTACATGTTTTATTACTTAAGTATCAAATAGTTTGAAACTTAATCTTGTGACTTAAAACTTCAGAAATCTCATGTGGGTGCACTTGATGTTTGACTATAGGCAATTGGTCTGTTTGCCCTGGGTGCCTCAGAGTGTCTGACAATATGGTAGAAACTCAGCAGCCAGGGAAGAATCTGTTAGGGTATCAAACGTACAGAGCCAAAGCTCAAGAGCCGGGCACCAGTTTCTCATCCTCCTTTAGCTTTGTACACTGACCATGCATGTGACAGGCCGGGTCTACATAGCACCTTGCCTTGCAGTCTCTAGTGAGCCAGTTTTTGTGAAGTTGGGACTTAAGTTATTTTCATACCATAAGCCACCTTTTGGCTGAACTTACTACTTTTTTATTAAAACTCAGTTCAGTGACCGATTAGGGATCTTTGCACCCATCTGTCCTACCGGGTGATGTATGATTGACATTCCCTTTTAGTGAAGCAGTATTGAGACGAGAAAAAAAAAGAGCTTGTTACAATCGGCTGTGTCAGAAGTTTCGAAGCTACAGTGAGGTTTCAGAGCAGGCCAGACCAAGCCTGCTCCTGGCTTCATGCCATGCACACATGAGCAGCCGTTGGACACATACGCAGCATTTAGTCTTGTACCCGGCATCTGGTACCCAGCCAGTCTGATTCCCACTAGGCCTTCGTGAGTGCCTCACATATTGGAATGTTGCAGTGGACCGTTGGTTTCTTGGAAATGTATTAAAACACTCAAAAAAGGATCTCAAGTTCAATCAATGAAAGCATATTTGAAATGTTGCAGCATATATGTTGTTTTATACTAGTCCTGGGCTATTCTGATAACACTTTAGAGATGGTGACTATTTAAATAAAATTTAAAAATTAGTTCCTCCTACATATACCATATTCCATAGCACAGGTCTAGAACATTTTCTTTGTTTTGAAAATTCTGGGTAGTGCCACTTTAGAAGGCAACAGTTAGGTTCATGTGGAGAGGAGCTACCACACAGCCATACCCATTCGGAGTTGTTATAAACTACGAAACTTGTGTTTTGAGGTAATCTGTCACTCTGAGAAGTACGTTGTCACCCCTTTGGGATGCTGCTCCTCCCATGTCAAAGTACTGTTTCTCATTTGGGCTCTGGCTGAACTAAACAAGTTCAGGGGTCAGAGGGAACTGACTGGGGTGGGTCCCCCAAATAGTTTTCACTGATTGGCTCTGTTATACACACTAGTGTACTCATTTCAGGTTTGCAATGAGAATTCTTTGTTCAAAAGTGAGGCCCGCCACCTAGTGCGCAGGAAGGATCCAGAGCTCTGGGCTCACGTCCTTGAGGAGACCAACCCATCCAGGAGACAGCTGATCGACCAGGTGAGGAATGGAAATGGGAGTATGTGTATGCATGCCTGCTTTTTGCCCACTCACCATCTTGTGCCAGAATGACTAGTTGAATTGTTATGTTTAACATAACATCTTCAGATGCATGATCAGACTATCTTGTGAATTTCTCTGGAGTTGTTTATTGGTTAAAGGCACAGAGTTGGCCCTGATCTCCAAAGCTGGGATGTGCTACCCCAGTAAAAGGAGTGTCTGACGGCCTGCTTGCTTGCTGGATCCATAGTGGTTTTTTTTCAGCTCAGCCCTCAGTGATGCAAGGTAAGTAGCTCTTAAGGTTGTGTCAGCTGAACCTGCCTTTGTTGAGGAACCCCTTGTACCCTTGTGACTATCCAGTGCCTACTCAGAGCTGGGGCACAGTGCCAAGGCCAGGATTCCTCCTATGTGCTGCCTGGCAGATGGTTGTTGACCTCAGCCACTCACTGGGCTTTCTGTACCCTTAGGCAGCAGATGGTACTTTACCATCCCCACTGTCCCCTAGGCTTCTGGGGATACTGTTCAGGGATGGGCTGAGATCCAGGTGGGAGCAAGACCCTGGCCCAACAAGTGGCCTTCAGGCCTGAGCAGATCAACTAAAGTGCCCTCCCCCCACTCCTTTGTGTGCATTAGCAACCACTAGGTGGGCTTGTTGGGTTTTCACCTCTATCTCTTCTGAATTTCACCTTCTTGTTTGCTGTCCACTGTTCCTCACGTCTGTGCCATTATCTTTTTCTTAATAAACTTTACTTTGGAACACTTTTAGATGGCTAGAAGCCTGAGTTATTTTGGACCTCGTTATATCAGCTTTGGAGTTACCCATCTGTAAGATTTGTCCGAAGATTGATCTGAACTTGACAAAGACATTGAGCAACAAAGGGCTTGGGACAGAGTAGATTTAGATTCCGCTAGAGATCTCTCTCCAAATTTGCAGACAACAGATACTTCTCCAGGTGTGGTCCAGCTGCCTGGCACATCTTACGGGTCTCGTTGCATTGGCACTGGGATGAGCAGCTCTAATGCCGCACTGAGCTGAAGCCAGCAGGTGCCGCTTAGTCTTCCTGTGTCTATGTGAAGCTCCTGATCCTGTCATTATGTCTGCTGGGACTGAATATTCATAGCCGCCTCCTGAGGGGCATTCACCTCCCGTGCCTCTCTAATTAGAGGGACTGCATGACGGCAACAGACTGCTTTTAGGTCTGCAGGAGAAGCTCATCATGGAAAGTTTACTTAGAGGAAGCAGCTTCCTGAGGTAACCTTAGATTAGGCATCCTGTTGACTCAAATAGATGGTGGAAATTTATTTTTGCCCTTAAAATAACCAGTGTGTATTTTAAGTGCTCTAAGGTTTTCCAAAAATGGACAGATGTCATGATGGTAGGAAATATACCTCCTACTTTGGATGGATTCTGTGTGCTGTCACAGTTCTCCTTTCCCTTAAGTACACCCTTTTTGTTACTATCTTCTGTGATAGCCCCTTGCCTTACATGCCTTTGTATAACCTTTAGGGTTGTTATAAATGCCTCAGAAGAACTTTTGTATCCCATGGTGCCACTGAGTATACAGTGGCCACTTGCGAGGTGGACTGGGTTGACTTTGATTCCAGGTCCTTTGCAGCCCCTCCTGTTCATAGGGTGAAAGTTCATGGCCAGAGCTCTATATTATCTATGATATACCTCCTCTGAGCTATCTGTTCTTTCTCATTAATGCATTGCCATTGCCCACCCCTGATGAAACTTGGCAAAACTGATAGATCCTGAAGTCACCGAAGGTCTCTGGCAGAAAGTGCAAAGAGAACAATCCTGGTCTTCCAGCCTGATGTTATCTGGGAAGTGTACTCTTTGGAAAAATGTCTTTTTCCCCACTTGTGAGTTCTTTTGTAGTTGAGACACCTGTAACTGAATGAGAGGTGGTGTGGCCAGTTTTTCGTCAGTCTTGCCCTTGCCATGGGTCTGAGACTGTGGAGCTCAGGGTGTATACTCAGTTGCATCCCTGGAAGTGGGTTGGGCCAGAGCAGCTGTGATGCTCTAGGCTAGCAAGAGCTTCCCTGGAGTGGTGTCTTCATTAGAGAAAGGGAGGCCCTATTTGCTATGAACAGTGACATAAAAAAACAAAAGATAAAAGCAAACATGCATTTCAGCCGCCTATTTAAGTGCACTGTGTTACTGGCTTTGGAGTAAATTTGTAGTATGGTTACTGGGGCAGAGATGAGTCTGCAGCCCTTTTGATGTGAGAGAGAAACTAATTGTCAAATAGAGCAGGCTGAAATCTCTGAAATTGACTTCTTTAGACAACCTTCCCTTTTTGCCTTGAGAAATCTTCTGTTTTCTCTGTGTCTATTTCAGACTGCCATAGGGTAATCCTTCCTTTCTGTTTAGCGTCAACGATAGTCTTGAATTGACTTTATCTAACCAAATTCTTTCAAATGATACTTCAAACCAGGTGGTACAGACGGCATTGTCAGAAACACAGGATCCTGAAGAGGTCTCAGTCACTGTCAAGGCCTTCATGACAGCTGATCTGCCTAATGAACTGATTGAACTGTTGGAGAAGATTGTTCTGGATAACTCCGTCTTCAGTGAGCACAGGTGAGAGTATGCTGAGGGTAGCTGCTAAATCAGTCAGATTCAAGCCACCCGCCTCATGCTCACTTTCTGTCAGTTTTGTCTTATCTCACCAGCCCAGCCTCACTGGTTGCTCTCCAGTGTCTTCTCACTGCGTTCTGTATCTTCAGTCCTACCTATCTCTTCTAGCCCAACCTAAATTCTACTTTTTCCAGGAATCTGTCCTTCTTCTTGCTCCTCTGGTCTGCACTGTTCTTCTTTAACCACAGTGTTCAGAAAGGGAGCTAATATTCATTAGTACCTACTATGTCCCAAGCATGTTAAACTCTTGAAATCATGGTGAACAAAGCTTGGAAACAGATGGCAAGAAAACTAAATCTGGGCATATATCAGGCATGACTTGCTGGAGATGTAATGTAGAACCATGATGAGTAGGAGCTTGGATAGGAAGAACATTCTAGGCAGAAACAACAGCATGAGCAGACTCTTTGGAAATAATAATAGAGCATGCTTCAGTGTGGTTGCACCCAGCATTTATTTCCACTTTAAAATTCATTATCAGAAAAAAAAAATTCATTATCAGAGATTCTGCATCAAACAGACCAGTGTATTTGCATCCTGCTATAAAGACTTAATTATAAGGTATATTTTGTAGGTTGTACTATTTTATAGGTTTTTTTTTTCAAAATTAACTGTTTCATAAGGCTTTTTGATCTTCAACTTTGTATTGTTTATTTTGAAATCCAGAAGGGTTTTCAAGGTCTGTGGCATTGTGTTAAAGAGACTTGTGAGGATATGTTTGGACTTTGTTTATTTGTTGTTTTTTAAGTGCTCCATGATTCATTACTTATGAACAACACCCAATGCTCATTATAACACGTGCCCTCCTTAATACCCATCACCAGGCTACTCTATCTCCCCACTCCCTTCTGAAGCCCTCAGATTGTTTCCCAAAGTCCATAGTCTCTCATGATTCGTCTGCCCTTCTGATTTCCCCCCCCTCAGTTTTCCCTCCCTTCCCCTATGGGTCCTCCCTGCTATTCCTTCTGTTCTACATACGAGTGAAACCATATGATAATTGTCTTTCTCTGCTTGACTTATTTCACTCAGCATAATCTCCTCCAGTCCCTCCAACTTTTGTTGATACAAAAGTTGGGTATTCATCCTTTCTGATGGCTGAGTAATATTCCATTGTATATATGAACCTTATCTTCTTTATTCATTCGTTTTTTGAAGGGCATCTTGGCTCCTTTCATAGTTTGGCTATTGTGGACTTTGCTGCTATGAATGTTGGGATAGATGTTCCCCTTCCTTTCACTACATCTGTATCTTTGGGGTAAATACCCAGTAGTGCAATTGCTGGGTCATAAGGTAGCTCATTTTTAACTTTTTGAGGACCCTCCATACTGTTTTCCAAAGTGGTTGTACCAACTTGCATTCCCACCAACACTGTAAGAGGGTTCCCCTTTCTCCACATTCTCTTCAACATTTGTTTCCAGCCTTGTTAATTTTTGCCATTCTCACTGGTATAAGGAGGTATCTCAATGTGGTTTTGATTTGAACTGATGGCTAATGATGTTGAACATTTTTTCATGTGTCTGTCAGCCATTTGTATGTCCTCTTTGAAGAATTGTCTGTTCATGTCTTCTGCCCATTTTTTTGGCTTGATTATTTGTTTTTTGAGTGTTGAGTTTGAGAAGTTCTTTATAGATCTTGGATACCAACCCTTTATCTGTCATGTCATTTGCAAATATCTTCTCCCATTCCATGGGTTGCCTCTTCATTTTGCTGACTGTTTCCTTTGCTGTGCAGAAGCTTTTTATCTTGATGAAGTCCCAAAAGTTCATTTTTGCTTTTGTTTCCTTTACCTTTGGAGACATGTCCTGAAAGAAGTTGCTGTGGCTGATGTCAAACATATTGCCTATGTTCTCCTCTAGAATTTTAATAGATTCTTGTCCCACATTGCGGTCTTTCATCCATTTAGAGTTTATCTTTGTGTATGGCATAAGAGAATGGTCGAATGTCATTATTCTGTATATAGCTGTCCAACTTTCCCAGCAACATTTTTTGAAGAGACTGTCTTTTTTCATTGGATATTTTTTCCTTATTTGTCGAAGATTAGTTGACCGTAGAGTTGAGGGTCTATTTCTGGAAACACTATTCTGTTCCACTGATCTATGTGTTTGTTTTTGTGCCAGTACCATGCTGTCTTGGTGATCACAGCTTTGTAATATAGCATGAAATGAGGCAACATAATGCCCCCAGCTTTGTTCTTCTCTTTCAACATTTCCTTGCCAATTCAGGGTCTTTTCTGGCTCCATACAAATTTTAGGATTGTTTGTTCTAACTCTTTGAAAAATGCCAATGGGATTTTTTTTAAGTAACATATAATGTATTATTTGCTTCAGGGGTACAGGTCTGTGAATCATCAGTCTTATACAGTTCACAACACTCACTATAGCACATACGCTCCCCAATGTCCATCACCCAGCTACGCCATCCCTCCCACCCTGCTCCCCTCCAGCAACCCTCAGTTTATTTCCTGTGGTTAAGAGTCTCTTATGGGGCGCCTGGGTGGCTCAGCGGGTTAAGCCGCTGCCTTCGGCTCAGGTCATGATCTCAGGGTCCTGGGATCGAGCCCCGCATCGGGCTCTCTGCTCAGCAGGGAGCCTGCTTCCTCCTCTCTCTCTGCCTGCCTCTCAGCCTGCTTGTGATCTCTGTCTGTCAAATAAATAAATAAATAAAATCTTTGAAGAAAAAAAAAAAAAGAGTCTCTTATGGTTTGTCTCCCTCCCTGGTCCCACCATGTTTCTTTTTTCCTTCCCTTCCCCCCACGACCCCCTGCCCTGCCTCTCAAATTATTCATATCAGAGAAATCATATGATAATTGTCTTTCTCTGATTGACTTACTTCGCTTAGCATAATACCCTCTAGTTCCATCCATGTCATTGCAAATGGCAAGATTTCGGGGTTTTTGATGGCTGCATAGTATTCCACCAATGGGATTTTGATAGGGTTGGCATGGAAAGTATAGATTGCTCTAGGCAGCATAGTCATTTTAACAATGTTTATTCTTCCAGTATGTGAGTATGGAATGTTTTTCCATCTTTTTGTGTCTTCTTCAGTTTCTTTCATAAGTGTTCTGTAGTTTCTAGAGTACAGATCTTTACCTCTTTGGTTAGGTTTATTCCTAGGTAGCTTATGGTTTTTGATGCTATTGTAAATGGATTCGGTTCCCTAATTTCTCTTTCTCCAGTGACAATTTTAGTGTATAGAAAAGCAACTGATTTCTTTTTTTTTTAAGATTTTATTTATTTATTTGACAGAGAGAGATCACAAGTAGGCAGAGAGGCAGTCAGAGAGAGAGAAAGGGAAGCAGGTTCCCTGCTGAGCAGAGAGCCCGACTCGGGGCTCAATCCCAGGACCCTGAGACCATGTCCTGAGCCGAAGGCAGAGGCTTAACCCACTGAGCCACCCAGGCACCCCGAAAAGCAACTGATTTCTGTGCGTTGATTTTGTATCTTGCCGCATTGCTGAATTACTGTATGAGTTCTAGTAATTTGGAGGTGGAATCTTCTGGGTTTTCCACATAAAGTATCATGTCATCTGCAAAGAGAGAAAGTCTGACTACTTCTTTGCCAATCTGAGTACCTTTTATTTCTTTTTGGTGTCTGATTCCTGATGTTAGGACTTCTAGTACTATGTTGAACGATAGTGGCGAGAGTAGGCGTTCCTGTTGTGTTCCTGATCTTAAGGGAAAAGCTCTCAGCTTTTCCCCATTGAGAATGATACTCACTGTGGGCTTTTCATAGATGGTTTTTACGAAATTGAGGAATGTGCCCTCTATCCCTGCACTCTGAAGAGTTTTAATCAGGATGCTGTATTTTGTCCAACACTTTTTCTGCATCAATTAAGAGATCATATGGTTCTTGTCTTTTCTTTTATTAATGTGTTCTATCACATTGATTTGTGAATGTTGAACCACTCTTTCATCCCAGGATTAAATCCAACCTGGTCATGATGGATAAGCCTTTTAATGTACTGTGGGATCCTATTAGCTAGGATCTTGTTGAGAATCTTGGCATCCATATTCATCAGGGATATTGGTGTGTAATTCTCCTTTTTGATGGGTCTTTGCCTGGTTTGGGGATCAAGGTAATGCTGGCCTCATAGAACGAGTTTGGAAGTTTTCTTTCTGTTTCGATTTTTTGAAACAGCTTCAGAAGAATAGGTATTGTTTCTTCTTTAAATGTTTGGTAGAATTCCCCTGTGAAGCCATCTGGCCCTGGACTCTTGTTTTTTGGGAGGTTGGAGTACTGCTTCAATTTTGTTACTGGTTATTGTTTGTTTTTAAACTGAGAAATGCTAAATGATAAATTATGGAATGTGAAATTGTACAGGCTCCCTGCTGAGCAGAGAGCCCGATGCGGGGCTCGATCCCAGGACCCTGGGATCCCGACCTGAGCCGAAGGCAGTGGCTCTAACCCACTGAGCCACCCAGGCGCCCCGTGAAATTGTATTTTAATGGAATCCTATGCCCTTATTGATTACAGGATTCTAGAGATAAGGTACCTGAGGTGGCTAGGGTATTCTGTCTTGTTGTCAGGCCAACTTCCTTTGCTAGATCTTAGTCTGTTAGTACTTCCCACAGAAAAACACTTAAAGGTGGTTCTGACTCTGTGTGCTGGCTCCTTGGACACTGTTTTCTTCTCTCACATGCAATGGGACCTTCAAGTTCTTGCCCTTCTTTCTGTGACTTGAGTGCCTCACCAGACGTAGTTTTCCATGCAAGTGAAAGTAGCCTGAGTTAGCAGTGTGGCAGACTAGATACTATATACTTACACAGATCCTGTGTAAGTAGAAAAACTGAAGATGTAGGATGAAATACACAAATGATCCTTTAAAATGAGTCCATGAGCTAGTGACTTCTGCCAAACTCTGTTAAATGTGGGCTGTGTGTCCCTATAGGACACAGAGGACAGGAGATAAGACGCAAGGGCCTACAAAAGGTGTGAAGTGTGCAGTGAAGCCCCTCCTCAGTGCAAGGATCAACCACCAGTATCAGCCAGCCCGCTGCTGAGAGACCAGCCAAAACAAAATATAAAAGAGCTCTTTGAAACCGTGGTACTAGACTGTGAGGACAAAACTGGCCCCGAGAAGCTGGCCTTCTAACAGGTTTTAGTACAAATTCTGTAAACTGGCATGGGATTAAAAATCCTCAAGTGAGGAATTTAATTTTAAAACGATTGCCATCAGGTAGTGCCTTCAGATCGCTGCCAAAGACAAACACAAATCCTTTTAAGAGGAGCCTACCCTCTAACAAGGCTTCAGAGAATTCTGATACAACATTCCAAGAAATAATGAGCTTATAGTAAAAATATGGACAAAATGCACGAGGAAACAAGGCTCCATTAGTAAGAGCCAGCAGTAAAACAGAGTAGACTCAGATCTGCTAGAGGGACTGTGGCTATTGGAATTATCAGGCATGGAATGTAAAATTACGTGTAATGTGTTTAAATATCCCAAAAAAGGATCAAGCAGATTATTTTTTAGAGGTTTTAGTTATTTGAGAGAGAGAGAGAGAGACCCAAGAAAGCACAAGCAGGAGTAGAAGGGGAGAGACAAGCAGACTCCCTGTTGAGTGGGGGGGCCCGACATGGGAGTTGATCCCAGGACCCTGAGATCACAACCTGAGCCAAAGTCAGATGCTTAACCAACTGAGTCATCCAGGAGCCCCTCAAGCAGATTTTTAAAAATACCAAATACCTGATAAATAAAAAATGAAGTTCTATAATTGGATTTGAAGTAAACTCCAAATGGGTTTAGGGGCATTAGAGAATAAGAATTGAAAGATGCATGTGAAGAAATTGCAAGAATGTAGCCAAGACAGGTGAAAACTGTGAAAGAGTTTAAGATCTCTACAGGTTGAAGGTAGACTTAATCAGAGCCTCAGAGAGAGCAGGGAATGAGACCTTATTTGGAGGGGAAATGATGGAGATTTTAGCAGAACTGATGGTATTCTAGTTCTGAAATCTAGGAAACCCAGCAAATCCCAAGTAGGATGAATTTTTTAAAACCACCTTTATCCACATTATAGCAAAACTATGGAACATCAAAAAAAGTTTTTTAAATACTCAGAAGATAGATTACTTATAATGAATATAAATTAGACTGACAGCAGACTTTTCAGCAGCCTCAGTAGAAGCCAAAGGATATGGGATGATATGACTTCAGAGTACATTAATGAGAAGTTGGAAATAAAAGAATTTTTAAAAATTAGGTAAATGTAAACCTAAAGATGCTGGTATTATATTGATATTATATGTTAATATAGTATGACATTTTATGTTTTTATATATTTTTTCTGTATTTAAAGCATGCAAAATAGACTTTGATATAAAAACCATTATTGAGGGATACCTAGTTGTCTTAGTCAGTTAAGCTTCTGCCTTCTGCTCAGGTCATGTTTCAAGGGTCTTGGAATTGGGTCCCGCATCGAGCTCCTTGCTCAGTGGGGAGTCTGCTTCTCCATCTGCCTGCCACTCCCCCTGCTTGTGCATGCACACGCTCACACTCTCTCTGACAAATAAGTAAATAAAATCTTAAAAAAAAAATTATTGAAGTAGAAAGGGCCAGTAAGTAATCCCCACTAAAATATAACCACAAATATGTAAAATATTTATTTATGACAGAGTGGCTATGCAGATGGAAATAATAGACCTGAGTAAAATGATGTTGGGACAAATGATTATATGGGTAAAAATTAAAATTGGATCTCTATGACACACAATGTGAAGATTTAAATATAAAGTAAAAACCATCATGTTTTTAGAGTTTATGTTTAAAAGAAAAATATAGGGGCACCTGGGTGGCTCAGTGGGTTAAGCCTCTGCCTTCAGCTCAGGTCATGATCTCAGGGTCCTGGGATCAAGCTCTGCTCAGGCTCCCTGCTTAGCAGGGAGCCTGCTTCCCCCTCTCTCTCTCTGCCTGCTGCTCTGCCTACTTGTAATCTCTCTCTGTCAAATAAATAAAAATCTTTTTAAAAAAATAAAAGAAAAATATATTTGTGGTCTAATAAATACATAAGCCAGTTGCAAAAATATATAACCATTTGAAAAACTAGTAAATAGGACTATGTTAAACTTAAGAACTTTATCATAATAAGATGAGAAAAGGTGAGAAAAAGATGAGAAGCTACAAACAGATGTTTGCAACATACATAAGCAAAAAAAACTAGCATGGAGAACATATAATGAAAGAAGAACTCAAACAACCTGATAGAAAACTCAGCAAAGCACTTTAGCAGTCCTTCAGCAAGAGGAGAGACGGCTGCAAGTCTAAGGCAAGCATGCATCCTCATCCGCCATCAAGGAAGCACAGTCTGGCCATTGTGTACCATCCCTTTCCTCCTGCAGAGCCGAGGCCATCTAGCTCTCCTAATCAGCCTTGATGAGTGTAGAGCAGCTGGGCCTCTTACGTGCCCTGTTGGGAATGTGTGTTCCTCTTGGGAAGCAGTACCTGTTAGAAAGTGTTTCCACTCTTGATTCTGAACCTTGAAGAAACTCGTCTCACGTGTATCAAGAGACACGTGCAAGAATGCACAAAGAGGCACTATTTCCAATAGCAAAGATCTGAGAGCAATGTAGATACCCATCCGTAAAAGGGCTGTGGTACAGTCATCCAGCAGAGTACCATGTCACGGTGGGAGGGAATGCTATACAACAACATGGGTGAATCTTGGACCTAATTTTTTAATACTTTTTTCCCATTCTTTTTAATTCTACAGTTAAATTGGTCTTTTGTGGGGGATGTACAATACTAGGAATTTCAACACATACCTAGATTCATGTACATAACCACCACAGTCTGCGTATAGAACAATTGCCTGACTATGAAACTCCCTCGTGTGAGCTACCCTTTACAGTTACATCCCCTGTACCCCTGACAATCACCCATCTCTGATTCATCACCATCAATCCAGTTATGCCTTTTCAAGAATGTCATGTAAGGGGAATCACATAGTATGCAGTCTTTTGAGGCTTGGCTTCTTTCACACAGTGTAATTCCTTTGAGATCCATCTAAGCTGGGTGCATCAATAATTCTCTTTTATTGCTGTATAGTGTTCTGTGGTATGAATGTACAACGGTTTGTTTATCCACTTGCTCACTGAAGGACAGTTGGATTGCTTTCACTTTGGGGTTCTGTGAATACAGCTGCTGTAAATGTATGTGTCCATATTTTTGTTTGAACACACCTAGCAGTTGCTGAGCCATATGGTATATGTATGTTTAACTGTTTAAGAAACTGCCAACCTATTGTTTTCCAGAGTGACTGTACTATTTTGCATTCCCACCAACAATGTGTGAGAATTCCAGTTTCTCTACATCTTCACCAGCACTTGGTATTATCGGTATTTTTTATTTTAGCCGTTCTAATAAGCGTATAGTGGCCCATCATTGTAGTTTTAATTTGCACTTCCCTAATGGCTAATGATGTTAAACAACTTTTCCTGTGCTCACTTGCCCTTCGTATATCCTCTTGGATGAAGAGTCTCTCAGATCTTTTGCCCTTTTTTTTTAATTGGCTTATTTGGTTTTTCACTGTTGAGTTTTGAGAGTTCTTTATACATTCTGGATATAAGACTTTGTGTTTTTTTTTAAGATGTTATTTATGGGGGCGCCTGGGTGGCTCAGTGGGTTAAAGCCTCTGCCTTCGGCTCGGGTCATGATCTCAGGGTCCTGGGATCGAGCCCCATATCGGGCTCTCTGCTCCACAGGGAGCCTGCTTCCTCCTCCCTCTCTCTCTGCCTGCCTCTCTGCCTACTTGTGATCTTTGTCTGTCAAATAAATAATAAAAAAAAAAAAAGATGTTATTTATGTATTTGAGAGAGAGAGAGCATGAGAAGTGGGAGGGTCAGAGGGAATAGCAGACTCCCTGCAGAGTAGAGAGCCCAGTGCGGGACTCCAGGATCATGACCTGAGCCGAAGGCAGTTGCTTCACCAACTGAGACACCTAGGTGCCCCACAAGTCTTTTGTTTTATATGGGATTTGCAAATATTTTTTTTCCCAGTGTGGAGTTTGTCTTTTTATTCTCCTAGTGGTATCATTTGCTTATCAAAAGTTTTCTTTTGGATCAACTCCAAGTCAAATGTCTCTCGTGGATTGTGTTTTGGTGGTAAGAACTCTGTGCCTAATCCCAGGTCAAAGATTCTCACTGAATTCCTTCTAAGAGTCTTGCAGTTTTACATTTTACATTTAGATATGTGGCCCAGTGTCCAACAACATGTGAAGTTTAGGTTCATTTTTTTGATGTGGTTGTACAGTCATTCCAGTGTTATTTGTTGGATCCATTCTGCATTGGATTCCTTTTGCATCTTTGCCAAAAATCACTTGGCCAGGTAGTATGATTCCTCCAACTCTATTCTTATTCAAGATTTAGAATCAGCTTTGTCTGTATCAACTGGGAAACCTTCTGGAATTTTGATTGGAATTGCATGAGATCTGTAGACCAGTTTGGGGACAGTTGGTATCTACTGTGTTGAGTATATACAATATGTCTCTCCATTTATTTAGATCTTTAATTTTTCTCATGAGCTTTTTTATATTTTTCAGCATATAGATTATGCACATGTCTTATTAGGTTTATACCTAAATATTTCATGTTTTGGGAGCTATTGTAAATAGGTAGAAGGGGGGTTTTTTGTTTGTTTATAATTGTACGTTGCTAGTATACAGAACTATGACAGTGGTTTACCTTGTATCTTGATATCTTGCTAAGTTTACTTATTTATCCTAGGATTTTTTTTTTTTCAAAGATTCCTTGGAAGTTTCTGTCAGTCATTTTGCCTGCAAATAGTGACAGTTTTATTTTTTCCTTTCTAATCTAGATGCTTTTTATTTATTTTTCTTGCCTAACTGCCTTGACTAGAGCCTCCAGTAGAATGTTGAATAAAAGTGGGGAAGAAAAAACATTATCTTGTTCCTGATCCTGAGGGGAAGCATTCGGTCTCTCACCATTGAGACCTATGGATATTTTGTAGATAGCCTTCATCAGATTGAAGAAGTTGCCTTCTATTTCTAGTTTGCTCAGAGTCTTTAACATTAATGGGTGTTGGATTTTGTCAGATGCTTTTTCTGAATCAACAGTATGATCATGTTGTTTTTCTTTTTTAAATTCTTAATATGGTACATTAAATCGATTTTCCCCCCAGATCTTTAAATGAGACAAAAGAAAACAAATTTTGTAAGATGTATCTGGTATGATTAAAGGAAAGTTCAGAAATATGCAAAACTATCTAGGGACGCCTGGGTGGCTCAGTTGGTTAAGCAGCTGCCTTCGGCTCAGGTCATGATCCCAGCGTCCTGGGATCGAGTCCCACATCGGGCTCCTTGCTTGGAGGGGAGCCTGCTTCTCCCTCTGCCTCTGCCTGCCATTCTGTCTGCCTGTGCTTGCTCTCTCTCCCTCTCTCTCTCTGACAAATAAATAAATAAACTCTTTAAAAAAAAAAAAAAGAAATATGCAAAACTATCTATATTGCTTAAATATAGTTTTTTAAAAGACTATTGTTTTGACAGAGAGCACAAGAAGGGGGAGCAGGAGAGGGAGAAGCAGACTCCCCACTGAGCAAGGAGCCCAGTGTCGGACTGGATCCCAGGATCCAAAAACAGACCTCAACTGACTGAGTCACCCAGGCACCCCTAGATACACAATTTATATGGTCGAGCTATAAAGAACCACAAAGAGCTAATAGAGGTACAGTTCAGGAAAAATAGATATCTGTGAATTGGGAGCGAAGGCAGCTCCTGGAGAAGCTGCAGCAGCCCTCCAGGGATTGGTCGTTTTCTGATTTCTCCTACTTGTTGCTTTCTCAAGACTTTGGACCGTATATACTTCATAAATACTCTTGTATCTATTCATCAGTCATATGTGTGTGTGTTTTAAATACTTTTAAATCGGGGACCTTGGGCTGGTCAACCTCCTGAAGAGTGTTATGTACAGCTTTCATTCCTGTGACACTGTGCTGACCACCACCTCTCCTAAGGAATCTCCAGAATCTGCTGATCCTGACTGCCATCAAGGCGGACCGCACGCGGGTCATGGAATACATCAGCCGCCTGGACAACTATGATGCCCCAGACATTGCAAATATCGCCGTCAGCAGTGCACTGTATGAGGAGGCCTTCGCCATCTTCCGCAAGTTTGACGTGAATGCCTCAGCAATCCAGGTGAGCTTCTGGGTGCTGTCATGGTAGACCTAGGGACCTCTGCCACACTGTGTCCTCATCATCACCAAGGGTGTCACACCCTCTGGTTGTTCTATGTGTCTCTCTGATCCTTGTGCTCTTTTCTGTTCATCAGTAACCCATCTTTCCAGGCTGTTGCTCCTACTCTGCTGGTGCTCCTGCTGTGTGGCAGTCACCCTCACTTGCTGGTCATTCCTCTAGACTTGGGTACCTGAATCAAGGTCATGTGATGAGCCCTGGTGACTGAGGTGTCTGATTCTCAGAGGCCCTCACACATGACGACTGTTTCAGCCCTTCACCCCCTGCTGCCTCAGTTTCCCAGAGCAGTCCCACCAGCCCTCCTGCCTACCTTCAATCCCACCAAGAGCCCTTCCCTTAGACCTCCTCCCTTTCCTACCAGCCTGTTGACTTTTTCTGGTTTTATTTCCAAAAATTATAAACCATGGGACATAACACAATAAAAAAAATTATAAATGAAAGTAAGAAATTTTAGGGTTAAGTATAAAAAAAAGTTTCCCAATTTTTACATAATGTGCTTATATTACTTTACAATGAAAACCATAAATACAGTAAACAGTTAAGATGAAGTAAAATAAACCATGGGACAGATCACTTTAACTGCTGTCTTTCTAGATTCTTTATGTCCTTGCCTCTTTCCCTTACCATTTTTACCATTTTTCTGTACCTGCCCATGAAATCTCACATCTCCTCTTTTTGCTTCATACCTGGTCTATGGCCTTGCTCTGAGATCAAACTGTATTAGGGGCAGCTGCTGCACCTGAGCCCTTCAGACTCCTTCAAGCCTGCTTTCTGTCTGCTGAGCTATCGTATTCCCCACAGTAGCTCCTTTTTACACCCTCTATGCCCCCAGGCAACTCCTATGTCATTCTCCTGGCCCAAAAAGCTAAGCTTGACTGTCTCTCATTTCTTAATGCCCTGTGTTGGGAGTGTCTCTTCTTCACTTGGCATCTTCCACCTTTACAGTAATAGGTCTCATCCTTTTACTCCATTCATCATCTGAGAAATATTTAATGTCCAGTTGCTTTGGACTGAATTGAAATGGTCATGCAACTTTAGGCAAAATGAACTGAACAAAAATCTGTCTGCTCCTTGGAGCTGACTCGGTGCTGTGGAGAATGAGAGCCCTCTTGTAACTCCTAGGTCCTGATCGAGCACATTGGAAACCTAGACCGAGCATACGAGTTTGCAGAGAGATGCAATGAGCCTGCTGTGTGGAGTCAGCTGGCCCGCGCCCAGCTCCAGAAAGACTTGGTGAAAGAAGCCATCGACTCCTACATTAGAGCTGATGACCCTTCCTCTTACCTCGAGGTCGTTCAGGCAGCCAGCAGGAGCAGTAAGCTAACCTCCTCTCCCCAGGGCTCTGCTTCTCACTGGTGTGAAGCCTGGCTGGAGAAGGGTGTGGCCTCCCAGGCATCTGCCCGTGTTACCCATCCAGAGATACTGGGGACACCGCTAAGTGAAAGTTTTCCAAAAGAATCTATTACTCTCATTCTGTTAATGACACTAACTCTTCAGCTGACTGTTAACTAGACACTAGCTCTTTGGTTGACAAGATAGCACGATGGATAAGCACTATCATGATAATTTTAAGGTCAGAAACTTAGAGACAGAGCTTCTTCTGGCCTTTCCAGTTAACTGTGGTACTCCCTTTTCCTGGGGCTACAATAATCATCCTGTCTCCTGGTGAGGTCTTTACTTGGTGACATGGAACTTTCCATCCCCGGGATCAGCCTCCATGTGGTTCTGCCCCTTCCATCTCTCCCACCTAGGATATGGCTCTGCGTAGCAGCCACACAAGTCCTTCTAGACTTTATCTGGAATCTAAGCCCTCACTGAAGTAGAGTGGGAGATTAAACATCTTAACTAGGGACAAAATGGGAGGAGCTGCACCTCCTGTTTAAACTTAGCAGTTCTGAATTAACCTGTTTTTGTTTTCTGTTTTAGACAATTGGGAGGATCTAGTTAAATTTCTACAGATGGCCAGGAAAAAAGGCCGTGAATCCTATACAGAGACTGAACTTATTTTCGCCCTGGCTAAAACCGGCCGTCTGTCTGAGCTAGAAGATTGTATTAATGGACCCAACAATGCTCACATCCAGCAGGTAGGCCATGCCCTGGGAAGCACAGACTGCTCCAGGCAGCTTCAGGGATCAGTCCCTAGAGTGGTGCAGATCTTTGACACTGAGAAACAAGCCACACCGTGACTTAAGTCCTGTGTTAGTGTCACTGATATGGAAATTAAGGCCCCTGGCTGTGCACACCAGAGTGAGTCTTCTAGAAAAAGGTGTCAGGACCATGTGCCAGTGTTCTGGCTGTTATCACTGAAGAGTAAAGTGAACTGAGTAACTGGCCGTAGAAGAGGTATGTTGGAAATCAATAGCTTTTCCATATGTCAGGAATTACCAGATAACATAATGGGAAGAATATTTTTTAAAGTAGGAATAACACCAAAATGTTTAAGCAGACCTCAAGGAAAAATGTTAAATAAAACTTTAAAGTCTCCTGTTTCCTGGGGTAAAGTGTTAACCCCTAGAAAAAGTGATGGAGATGAAAGGATAATGGACTATATTCTAACCCCACTTGAAAGAATATACACATTTTACTGAAATAAATAACACAAAAGTGGACTTTGGATTCTTTATTTCAAAGTAAGACCCAGTGAACTGTTGGAAATTGATTGGAGTTTTGAAAGGGCTTGAAAGTTCATCAGGAGAATTCTGTTATGAATTCAGAGGGAGATTTTAGACAAGGTTTCATTTTCTAACACCTTTATTAGTTTTCTGATTATAAAGGCAATTTTTAAAAGTTATGGTCACTGATTAAAACAAGACTTGGTAAATACAGGCAAGTGAAAGGAAAAGGAATAGTACTGCCCAATCCTTATCTCTGAGTCCTTAACCACGTAGGAGTGATTTAGTACAGAGAACAAAATCACTGCTAGGCTTGCTGGGCCGCTGACATGGACTAGGGGAGGCTAAATGAGGCTAAGTGAGGCCACAGATGGAGCAAGGGGGCAGACTCAGTCCCAGTGCTTATGGAAGGACTCTTCTGGTTGTGTCTGTCTCCTCAGGTTTTGGGAAGCCAGGCACTCAGCTTGAGCTGCTGGAGATTTGGGGAGAGAAGACAGGAAATGAATGATGGACAAGGATCGAGTACCTGGGCTGGGGGAGTAGTGTTGCTAGTGTTGCGAGTTCTTCTAGGGTGACCATCATGAAGTTCAAGAGAGCCCAGGCGGCACTTTGGGTTTCAGCTATCTGAATTTAGCTCTGCAGTCTTGGGTGTAGAGTTGGCAGAGAACATCTCTGGGCAGGACTGGGATTTGGCCGAGTGAGTACAGCCAAGTACAACCAAGAGAGTGAGTGTAGAGCCCCATGGCTTGCCAACACCAGCAAGCCAGGAGGAGAGTTAGCTGGGCACAGATGGGGATGGTGGGCAGGAGTTGGGGGTGCCTGGAGGTCAGTGAGCTGGAAAGGAGGGGAGGCAGAAGGCAGAGAGTAGGTTCTCATGCCAGGTTTCCCAGGGTTGGCAGCTGACAGTGACTAGCTGTTGTCATGAGAGACACCAGGTCCTCAGAGCTAAAGCTGTCAGGGAATGAGGGAGATCTGTGGATGGCAGCAAGAACCAGGGCTGGCGTGTGGTCTGCAGGCTGTCCTCTGGTGGGTAGTTGTGAGTGGGGAGGAAGGGACTGGCCTGGAAGCAGCAAGGAGCACACCTCTGAGGCCAGGCCCATTGGGGAGCAGATCTGGGAGATGACAGACAGCAGACATAGGAGCAGGCGATGGAGAATGGGTCCAGGGCCTGAGGGGCACACTTCATCCTTCAGTAGCTCTGTGGTGGCCCAGGCTGCTGTGTGATCAGAAAGATACTCACCTTCTTTGAAAACAGAAACACCCCTGCCACTTAGGAACTTTAGACCATCTCTAAGGAACCTTCCCATTTAAGAAGCTCTCAGCAAAGCTATCCGGTTGTTCATAGGTTGGAGACCGCTGTTACGAGGAGGGAATGTATGAGGCCGCCAAGCTGCTGTACAGCAGTGTTTCTAACTTTGCCCGCCTGGCTTCCACCCTCGTACACCTCGGGGAGTATCAGGCAGCGGTGGACAGCAGCCGCAAGGCCAACAGCACACGGACGTGGAAGGAGGTAAGCATAGAAAGTCTCCAGGTGACCATTGGTCTCTCAATCCTTTCCTCCTTATCCTTCTTTCCTCCACATCCTTGTGTCAGGTGGGATGCATCTGGATGCCTGCCTTGTCTAGGCAGGGTTCCGAGTCTTCTGGGAAGGCTCAGAGAACCTTGTAAGCTAGCATTGTGGTTGAAGCAAAGGCCCTGGAGAGTTCTGTGTTGGACCAGTCAGTTCCCAGAAGCTGTCTTAATAGCATGGAATTAATTAGCATGAGAAGTACTGTCCTAATTTAAGATATTTTTAAAAACCACCTTATTAGTGGTATTATCAGTGTAAATTGGCACTTTAGTCTTTTGTAGCAAACTGGAAGGGCACGTCTTTTTTTTTTTTTTTTAAGATTTTATTTATTTATTTGAAAGAGATCACAAGTAGTCAGAGAGGCAGGCAGAGAGAGAGAGGAGGAAGCAGGCTCCCTGTTGAGCAGAGAACCTGATAAGGGGCTCAATCCCAGGACCCTAAGATCATGAGCTGAGTCGAAGGTAGAGGCTTTAACCCACTGAGCCACCCAGGGGCCCTTGGAAGGGCACGTCTTATAGCTCTCCGATAATATCGGAATTATCTGCAAGTAGAAAAAATATTGTAAAGAGAGGTGCAAAACATTTGGCTTCAGTGAATCTCTGAAGTACTGTTTGATAAAAGATTAAAATCAACATAAATGTCCAAAATCAAGGGCAGGGTTAAATAGTGTACATATTGCAACTCTACCAAAATGAGTAGGCAGGGTTTTGGGAAGGGAGGTTTCAATATTCCATGAGAAAAGTAAGTAGAATGTCCAGGGTAATTCTATTCTGGGTGTGAGTATAGGAGAGAGAGATTTCACAAGAAAAACGGCAGGTAACAATTGTGTCCTGAAGTAGTGACCAGTTATCTCTGGGTTGTGGGGTTATTTTTGTTTATTTCAGTTTTCTGCCTTGTCTACCAGGAAAACACATGCATGTATATATAGAAGATGGGGAGGTAGGGAAACTTCAAGAGAAGCCAACTTTGCCTGTGGGTATGAGGTCCATCTTCAGCCATTAAAAGAAGAGCAACTTAGTGATGCTTGGGTGGCATCTGACTTTGGCTCAGGTCATGATCTCAGGGTCCTGGGATTGAGCCCCAAGTGGGGCTCCCTGCTGAGCGGGGAATCTGTTTTTCCTCTGCCCCTTCCTCTGCTCGTGTGTTTTTCTCTGTCTCTGTCTCTCTCTCTCTCTCTCAATAAATAAATAAATAATAAATAAAATCAAAGGGAGGGAGGGATGAAGGGAAGGAAGGAAAGAAAGAGCAACTCAGGGGCCCCTTATGAGTCTTTTTGAGCAGAAGCCCAGGAGGCTTCTTTTACTTCCTAGAACTTGTTATCATTAAGTGTACATACCACAGAGTGCCTAAAACAAATGCTCAGTTTAAAAAATATTTATTAAAGTAAGCTCCTCCCACATAAACAGCACTCAGATGATCTGTGCTCCCTTTACCATTATTCTTGAACTTCGTTAAACCATTTTCAAACCCTGAACCTGCAACTCCAGCATTGCTTTTGTATCACCTAAAGAGACCGCCACACCTCAGGGCTTAGAAGTAATGCATGAGCCCTTTTCTCTCCATGGTCTCAAATGCCCCCATGGCCTGCACATTAAAAATGTCATTATTTTTTCTCCCAGTCTCACACAGCTCACCTTCCAATTACTTACTTATTCAGAATCTAACTTTAAAAACCCTGTGTGCTGGTATTTCTGCATTTATAGTTGCATACCTGGCTTGTGGCACTGTGCCTGTCTGGGGGACACTCACACTGTCTGGCCTTCCCTCCCATAGGTGTGCTTTGCCTGCGTGGATGGGCAGGAGTTCCGCCTTGCACAGCTGTGTGGTCTTCACATTGTCATTCACGCAGATGAGCTGGAGGAGCTAATACGCTATTACCAGGTAACTAGTCTTTGGCCAGAGATGATCTCTGCTGGCAGTGGAGATGACAAGTGACCCCTAAACACTCCACATAAAGGGACCCTCATCCCCTCAGTTTGTGTCACGTCCACAGGTAGGCATATGAAGCACTGTCTCTATGGGAAAGTCTTTCCATGTGCTAGACAGCCCATCCACATATCAGATTGGTTGTTAGATATCCTGGACCTCACTGCTGGCTGGTATTTGTGTTTTTAAGAGTACTCCCCCCTCTTCTTGTGTCCTTGGGCCTTCAGAAGCCTAGCCAGTGTCTTACATGTGTGAATAACCCTTAGGTAACTTTCTGGGAACACTGGACTAGTCATAGTCGAGACACAGCCCATACCCCAGAGTGTGTGGCCCATAGAGGGTGTGGCCCACAGAGGGTGTGATTATCAGGTACCATAGAGACAGAGGACATGCACCAGCCTGGGGTAGGGAACACCAGGGGCCCTTTGAAGAGTGGGAGCTATCTGTGTTGGTGTCATAATTCCTCTCTGCTGTCAAGTGTTTGATAGACATCAGTGTGTTCGGGCCCTGGACCTCTGTCTGTGGGAGTCCTAGAACTGCCTGTGTGAATGTGTGGGATCTGCAGGGCAGACTGCAAATTGGATTTTGCTCAGCAGTGTTACTGTTCCCATAGAATTCAATCCCCAGCCCCCCCATCACTGAGAGGATAGTAAGGGCTATGGGGGTACTTAGTGAGTCGCAGGGTTCAAGGGCCTGTGAGCTTCTGAAAGTGAGGGACTGGAGTCTAAAATGTCAAGCTAGGCTGGATGACTTCTCAGTGATATATGCTTTCCTATTCCACAGAAGTTCAAGAAATAGAACTGTAAAGTAAACAGGGAAAGTAGTAAAGCAGTCTGGTGGCTGACAATATTTCATTTGTTCAACAAGTGTTGGAGTACCTGCTGTACATTGGGTGTTATTCTAGATAATGCTATCAGTAAACAAAACAGAAAAACCCTCATTTGGTTGAATTTATATTCAGTGAGGTTGACAGACAGGCAACAAACATCACGTTTAGAAGTGATGAGTTACAGGGGCAGTGAAGCCTGTTTGGAGACCAGGAGTGCCTGGGTGAAACTTCACGAAGGGACCATCAAGGTCACACTAATTGAGAAGGGGACCCTGAACAGAGACCTGGAGAAACTGAGGGGCCTGGTCATGGGGATGTTTGAAGGAAGGGTCAGCAGACACGGCAGGTCCGGAGGCGAAACATGCCAAATAATTGGGGAAGGACCCCGGAAGGAATGTGAGGGAACATAGGTCATCATGAAGGACTCACAGCAGGACATGGGACCTGAAGGTAAAGGGCCATTCTGGCTTACATGTTGAGAACAGCCTCTTCTAGGAACAGGCCAATAGGTGGCAACCAGGAGAGCCCTGGGGCGAGTGATCTGGGGTAAGAAGTGATCAGGCAGTCAGGTTTGAGGGGATTTGAGTGTGCAGCTGAGTCAGTATGCAAGTGGATTATGTGTGGGTGAGAGAAAAAAGTCAAGGATGATTCCATTTATTTTGGGCCTGAACAACTAGAGATAGAGTTTTCACTAGTGGACATGGGGAAGACTAAAGGCAGAGACTGGTGGAAGGGAAGGATGGGGATTAAGTTTTGGACATACCAAGTTTGAACTGCCAGTTGGATGTTCACATAGAGGTGTCAGGAGAGGCAGAGGGAAACAGGGCCTGGAGCTCAGAGAAGAAACTCAGCTAGAGAAATGAAATAGGAGTCATTGGTTGACACACAGATGGGGCATAAAGACTCACAACTTGAGTGAGGTCGTGGGGTGTTGGGGGGAGCAGATAAAGAATAGCAGGAAGTGAGCCTAGGGCTCTCCAGTGTGGGTTGGGGTAGAGTAAGAAGAAAGTCCAGAAAACAAGGTGTCTGTGCCCAGCGGGGAGGGACAGTCAGCCAGGCAGGGTGCTGCTGAGGGGTTTTGCTGCAAAGAGTAGGAAAATAGGATGGCTATGGTAGAGGCCATGAGTCAAGAAAGAGAATTTCAGGATGGGAGGATAAGCAGGATGTTTGCTAAAGGCAAGCTGTGGAGGGAGAAGCTGATGCCCAGGGAGAGAGGGACAGTTACTGGCCCAGCAGCCTCAGTAGGTAACAGATGCTGGCAGGGTCAACACAGGCATTTGCTTCTAATGGCTTCCTTTTCTCAGTGAAGCAGGAGTAAAGTTATCCACACCGTGCAGACAGGGAGTGAGGAGGGTGTGAAATTGTCCTCTGGGGGTGAACCCTGAGGTTTTCGGGCAATAATGTGATGGCAACCAGTCAGACTCAGCGCCGACATGTCAGGCAGGCTGGAACCAAAGTGAGTAACTGAGAGGGAGCAGGGCTGGCCACCCCAATCAGGTTTACCCCTACATCAAGCATGTCTGTCGGTCTGTCAGGATCGGGGGTACTTTGAGGAACTGATCTCTCTGCTGGAGGCGGCCCTGGGCCTGGAGCGGGCCCACATGGGCATGTTCACAGAGCTGGCCATCCTCTACTCCAAATTCAAGCCTCAGAAGATGCCAGAGCACCTGGAGCTCTTCTGGTCCCGAGTCAACATCCCAAAGGTAATCTCTCCCTCTTTGAGGTTCTAGCTGCTATTTGCATGTGTGGCACAAGCCCAGCCCTTGGCCATGGCTGTCCCCACAGGTGCTGAGAGCTGCAGAGCAGGCGCACCTCTGGGCAGAGCTGGTGTTCCTCTATGACAAGTACGAAGAGTACGACAATGCCGTCCTTACCATGATCAATCACCCTACTGACGCCTGGAGGGAAGGGCAGTTCAAGGATGTCATTGCCAAGGTAAGAGGGTGCCTGAGCACCAGCTCCTATCTGCTTCTGGCTAGCCTGTCCTAGGGGCAGGCAGAATGAAGGCCAACGTGTGCTCCCTACGGTGTATTTGTATCTGCCTTCATCTTGTGAGTCTCACTGCCCTCTGTGCAGGTGGTGGTGATTCCATAAACACAGAGGGAACAGATGCTTAGGAAGGGTAGTGACTGGCCTAGGCCCCAAAGCTAAGCTACAGGCAGGGCAGGGTCTAGGACCACTCTCCCTACCTCACTCCCACACAGGGTCCTGAACAGCCAGACCCTGGTGTTTGCTCTTCCTTCTTTGTCAGATTGGGACCCACCTCCACACCCTGTCTATACCATTTCCTGTTGTATTGTTTCATATTTTCTCTCTCCTGGCATATTTTTTCTGCATGTCTCTCCCCTAACTGCTAGCCCCAGAGCAGCAGGTGCACCTGTGGAGGTAGTCATGAGCCCGGATCTGCTGGCCTCTGGGTCCCTGCTCTTCCTTGGAGCCTCCACCCTCCAGTAGTCTAGTTGGGCTGAACCAGGGTGCTAAACTGTTCCACCAGCTGCCAAATACTGTAGGAAGGTGTCAGGTCTGGGTGCAAGCACTGAGCAGGGCTCTGCTGTTTTGTTTCCAGGCTCAGAGTGGGCCCAGCTTCCAATTTTCTCCTTCTCTGTGAGATCTGTGTATTTGAAGGAAGGGATTGGAGCTTTCTGTCATCAGTCTCAGACCTTTTGCCTTAAGTGTCCTTGTTTTATCCCAGTGGCCTTACATGAATAACTTGCCCACAGGTCTCTCCCATTTGCTGTCTGTCAGTGAAAGACAGCATTTTGACTGTGTGTCAGTCCTGTTTCTCCTGGTAGGGTTTGGGGGGTCAGGCATGGGCTCCTCACCATCTGGGTCAGGAACTTGTCTGCCTTTGTTCCACATATGGCTGCTGAGGGCAGGTGTGGGTGACGGGTGGGGTACCTAGCCAGGTCTCAGCCCTGGAGGTCACACACAGCAGTGCTATTCAGTGTGGTGGTATGTGAAATCAGTGGCCTTCTGCACATGTCCCACTCTCTACAGGTCTGCAGGTTGCTGATGGAAGGGTAGGCAGATTTCACATTCCTGTGACCCCAACACACATGAAAAACATGCTGGAAAACCTATACCTGATCAATTCTAGGCGTGCTTTTTTCACATGGAACTCAAATGATATTAGGGTACATTTTTAAAAAATATTTTATTTATTTGACAAAGAGAGACACGGCGAGAGAGGGAACACAAGCAGTGGGAGAGGGAGAGGGAGAAGCAGGCTTCCTTATGAGCAAGGAGCCCAATGCGGGGCTTGATCCCAGGACCCTGGGATCACGACCTGAGCTGAAGGCAGACACCTAATGACTGAGCCACTCAGGCACCCCTCAGGGTGCATTTTAAAGCTGATGACGTGCCATGGTTGAGGCGGCGGTGCTTTTTGTTTCTTAGCAGTGTCTGGAGTGCTATAAGCTGTCCAGGCAGCTGCTGTGGCCCATGACCCGAGTGCAGTCTACCTTGATGGTTGTCAGGATCAGAAGATTCTTGAGGAAAGATGGAAGTCAGCATGACATCTTGGGTCTGAGGTCACATGCTTGCAGACAAGAACATATTTTTTTTTAAGATTTTATTTATTTGAGAGAGAGCGTGTATAGGAGAGCACAAGCCAGGGAGGAGAAAGGACAGAGAGCAGACTCAACGCTGAGCAGGAAGCCCGACGTGGAGCTCAATCCCAGGACCCTGGGATCATGACCTGAGCTGAAGGCAGATACTTCACTGACTGAGCCACCCAGGTGCCCTGACAAGACCATATCTTGTGACAAAACAGTGTTCACGCAACTGACAGCTGAGTTCTGTTCTTGGTGCAACACATCGATGCCTCTGCCTCTCTGCTATGTGAGAGACTTGTCAGTTCGCGTGTGGAGGAGAGAGGGGGGTAGAGGACACCAGCTGGTGTGGTGGCCTGGCAGGGAGGACGTTGTAGGCACATAACAGGAGAGCTTCAGAATCACTTGGTCATAGGACTGAGTGGTGGAGGGCCAGACAGGGGTGACACAGACCTGGTTGCATCTCAGCCATTTGCCTTCTCTGTCACTTAGAGCTAGTGTCATCACTATGAACTCACTGACCCCATCCATAAAATGACATGTTTCCTGCGTGCCAAGTGATCAGCAGCAAGTGCCTGGCCCACAGTAGGTGCTTCTCACAGGTAGCACAGTAAGTGTCAGGACCAGAGCACCCTCACTGGTCACCCTTGAGCTCATGACAGAATCTTTGAGCCTGATTTTCTTCTTCAAAACAGGAATAATGCCCTTTCCCTAGTCCTGGGGCAGCGGGGGCTGTCCTTATGAACTGCACAAATGGGTATGACCTTGTTGGTGCTCCCCTCCGGTGCATGGCTCCAGAAGAGGGTGCCACACAGATGCTAGTGTCCTAGATGGGAGCAGTGGATGCTTCAGAGTGCCACATGTCACCGGACTGGTGGCTCAGCCCAATACAACACCCACCCAGAGTGGCTGGGCCAGGTCTTGTCCAGCTTCTCAGTCACTGCAGTGGGGGAATGGAGCATGGCCAGTTGTGCTCTGCCTTCCACTGTTTAAGCAGAGGGATGTGGAGCACTCTGACTATGCTTTAGTGAAGGCTGCAATGACTTGTTCAGAAGGCAGGGACAGTGTGCCCTTTCCCTTCCAACCCACCTTACGTCCCCACTCCCTTTCTGATTGTTAGACATCTAGTCTGGCTGGAGACCTTTGATTGGATCCAGATACCATTGAGTAAAAGGGCCTGGCTAGAAGATTAGCAGGTTCCAGGGCTCTGATGCAAGTGGATCACTGACGGGCAGCACCAGGGACCCGGGGCCAGTGTAGGTCAGAATCTGTGGTGACAGTGAGTGCTCTGCTCTGAGAGGGGCACGTCCAAGTCAGGGGGTGGAGAGGAAGATAAAGACAGTAACCATCCAGCATACCAGTAATGACCAGGGCTGTAGATAGTCCTCTTCCATGTGGTCTGCACATGTCACTGGGCCCACATTGTTGCTGGCTCACCTGGACCTAGTGTTGCTAGAAAGCTCCCACTGTGCCTACCCCCTCCGCCCAGCATGACTAATGTTTCTACACTACACTTTGTGTGCACCCTTGGACTGCTGCATGTTCCCTTGGACATGCTGTTCACCACAGACCTGGCACACGTCCTTTTGGAGGCAAGAGGCACCTTGCTGTCCTCTGAGCACCAGGCCCCACTTTCAGCAGGCTTGGGAGGGTGGCCTTCCTAGGGGCACAGGGTCACCCTGAAGCGACTCAACCCTCTGCATAACAGGGTGCCCAGTCTGAACACCATGGTGTCTTGTCTGAGAGCAGTGACACATAATACTATGCATTACAAATTTGCTTACAGCTCAGGCTGAGCTTTGCAGGGAGGCTTGGGGGAATCTTGCTTGGATAAAACCGTGTTTTAGTGTTTGGGTTTATCCTGGCCTGTTACCCCTCATTCATTCACTCGACATATATGAGCTGAGCATCAGCCCTGCAACAAACAGATAGTAGGGCGAGGCAGGAAACAAAGGTCTACCTCTTAGGTCATTGAGGGGCAGTGCTGAGGAGAAAAATGTCAGAGGTGGGAAAGAGGGCATGTTGGGAGGGAGAGGGAGTGTTTGGTCTTAAAGGGGGCAGTCACAACAACACTCACGGATAAAGTGCATTTGGCCACAAACCGGAAGGAGTTACGGTGGAGTGTGCTGCATCTGAGACATGTGGGCGGCAGCCTGGGGATTGACAGGGGCCAACCCTGTCTCCACTGTGTCTCTGTCTCCACCCACAGGTTGCCAATGTGGAGCTCTACTATAAAGCCCTGCAGTTCTATTTGGATTACAAACCTCTGCTCATCAATGACCTGTTGCTTGTGCTGGCACCCCGGCTAGACCACACCCGGACTGTTGGCTTCTTTTCAAAGGTGAGTGACCCAGCATCCCAGAGCCAGAGAAGGCTATGTAGGGCCAAGGTTATCTAGGTCATCTGAATGGTAGTTCCTTAGTAAATAGTTTATTTTTATTTTTGTTAAAAGATTTTATGCGTTTTTTGGGGCACCTGAGTGGCTTAGTGGGTTAAAGCCTCTGCCTTCGGCTCAGGTCATGATCCCAGGGTCCTGGATCGAGTCCCACATTGGGCTCTCTGCCCAGCGGTGAGCCTGCTTCCCCCTTTCTCACTCTGCCTGCCTCTCTGCCTACTTGTGATCTCTGCCTGTCAAATAAATAAATAAAATCTTTAAAACAAAGATTTTATTCATTTTCTTAAAGATTTCATTTATTGGAGAGAGCAAGAGAACACAAACAGGAGGAGCGGGAGAGGGAGAAGCAGACTCCCCGCTGAGCAGAGAACCCAATGCGGGGCTCGAGCCCAGGACCCCAGGATCATGACCTGAGCCAAAGGCAGACACTTAATCCATTGAGCCACCCAGGAGCCCTGTTCCTTAATAAGTAGTTTTTTTTTAATTTATCCCTAGAAAATGTAAAGATTAAATGTATCAAACTGCTTCAGGTTTCGGATATAGCTTTGTATTTCAGCCAAAATATCCACAGATGAAACTGGCATTTACTCAGTAACCCAGGCAGCCCTTCACATGCTCATATGTGTAGGGCATATCAGTTGTGGGTGTCCAGAAGGAGACGTGGCTGGCCCATCAGTGTGTCACAGGGACCCCAACTTAGTGCCCTGATGACTTGCCTGAGTGCCCTAACCATTCTCTTGACTTGTCAGGCAGGCCAGTTGCCCCTAGTGAAGCCTTACCTACGGTCAGTCCAGAGCCACAACAACAAGAGTGTGAATGAAGCCCTCAACCACCTACTGACAGAAGAGGAGGATTACCAGGTGGGTGTGGGGAAAGGAGCCCTTTTGGAGGGCAGTGGCTTCCCTTTGCCACAGGGACCCCTGCAGCCAATGTTGGGCAACCCAGGGACTGCAGAGCCCCTTCTCACCCCAGCCCTCTTCTCCAAGGGCTGACCTGGCACAGGAGGGGTTGTAGGCCCCACAGGGCGCCAGAGGTGGGTTGGGAGAAGCCTTGCTGAGGCCATGGTGGCAGCAACTGGCAATGAGTAATTCTTGGTTGTCCACTCTACTGTGTCCCTCACCCACGGAACGGCCCGGATCTTCCTAGGGTTTGAGGGCATCTATTGATGCCTATGACAACTTTGACAACATCGCCCTGGCACAGCAGTTGGAGAAGCACCAGCTGATTGAGTTTAGGCGCATTGCAGCTTATCTATACAAGGGCAACAACCGGTGGGCCCAGAGTGTGGAGCTCTGCAAGAAGGACCGTCTCTACAAGGTTGGTTCCCAATGCCCCACCTGCTCATGTGTGCCTCCTGGTGTTTGGGGGGGGGACGGGTGGTGAGAAGGCCACAATCCCTTATCAGGAGATGCTTGTGGTGGGGACACAGAGGATAAAGTTAAGGGGGACATGTTTGTAGAATGCAGGGTGAAGATTATTATCTGTCATTAACATAGAGCCTCTTCACAGTTATTTAGATCGGAAGACTAGCTTCTGCGGAGCTAAATCTTTCCCAGCAGGCATTTGTGAGTCTCACTCTATCCACACCGAGTGTGGCAGCATTCACTTGGCACTGACTTTGCTTTCTGTTGATCAAGATAGGGGAACAAAAACACCCAACGTGAAAATTACATTCATAATACTTGTTTCTGCCTTTGAGCAGTGGCTCAGTACCACCTTCAGGTCTGGATCTGGATCCGGGCTTCTGACAGCCACGGTGGGCTGCTTGGAGAGATCCCAGGCCCTTGAAGGCATTGCCTTCGCTCCACCTGGCCTCAGCATCGCCCCAGTGCGGTAAACTGTACTTGAATGAGAGGGCCATTGTTGCCCTGTGCTGTGTAGCTAAGCTGATTTCCAAGGGTTCCTCATGCCACGAGCCTCTGGGGAGCCTTTTCTCAGGCCATGAGCTTGACCTAAACGTGTTACTTCGAGAACTGTCCTTGGCATTCCGGAGTTCCTTTCTAGGATGAAGACAGGCATCTCTCACAGCACATGGACCAACGCCACAGAACCCTGGACATCAGGGACACGTCAAGCTTCATCCCAACTGTTACCTCCAGTTTGGGATTGTTATGTGACTTGTCCTCCCTTTTAGTGACAGTGCTCATGGTCCTTCCTCGGGTGCTGACAGAGGAACTCTGAGACAATCCGTCAGGGTACTCAGGCACTGGCACCAGAGGGAGGCAGTGGGGCTGCATGCAACACACCAGCGGGAAACTGCTCCTGACTAGGAGTTCCCAGCTGTCCCCTCCTGCCAGTGTACACACCAGGGTCTTGAGTGCATGGCCCCTCATCACTCGCGCAGTGAGTGAGTGAGCGAGCAGTGCTGTGGGAGCTGCCAGCAGGGCATCTGGCCCCTTCCAACCAGCAATCCCACTCGGAGCAACGTGTGCCAGGAGGAGAACCCACAAGGACAAAGCCACAGGCAGAAAGTTGTGGGCATATTTTCCAGTGCCCTGGTTTTCAGTGAGGGTCACTGACCCCCAGGGAATGTTTGGTTTTCACACCTGGAGAGTGGTGCTACATCTAGTAGGTGGAGGCCAGGGTGGTGGTAGAGAGCCCACGATGCACGGGCTACCCCCCCACCACACACACACAAGTGTCAGCCAGGCCTTGGCAGCAGAACCCGCCATGCGTGGAAGTCCTGGGAGAGTGGGTACGGTGTGCCACCTGGAGGTCTTGGTGAGTAGCCACTGCGGGCTTCTAGGACAGTCATAAAGCAATAAGAAGCATGTTTCCAAATTGCAGAGGTTGGTTGTAAAAGCACAGTCGGTGCTTGGCTGTCGGGTAAGCACTTTAAGGAGCCAGTGGAGTTGGGGGAAGGGTGGTAACTGCACGTGGGAAGCTGGGATTGTTACAACCAGCGGGACAGGTGGAGCATGAGGGGATGTGTTAGCACATGGGGAAGTCCAGCTAGGGGCCCACACACAGGCGTGTGGGTTCACGGACCCCCTCGTGCCCATGACTGAAGGACAGGAGCTTGCAGAGGTGTAGTCACAGACTGGGGACAGTGAAGGACAGGGTGAGAGCTTGGAGCAGGGCCTTGGCAAGTGCTGGCAGTGGTTTGGGAGGGAGGTTGAGGAATGGGGGACAAGGTAGAGAGGTGTGCCAGTAGTGACATGGGTCAGGTGTGGCGATAAGAAGTGGGAAGGTGTGGGAAAATCTGAGATTCAAGCTTAGCTTCAGGATGCAGGGAGAGGGCACAGACTGAGAGATGATCTGTGGGGCTCATTGCCCCTGAATCCTCTAGGAAACTGCCATTGGACAGTTGGAGCACAAGGGTTCCGGAAATGTCCACTTTCTGATGATGGCGGTTGATGCTATGAGAGTTCGTGAGACAGTCCCTGGGCCTGTGGAGGAAGAGAAGTGCCCACTTTTGGGTGCACATTAAAGATGAGCCAACCACGGGTGGGCCCTGCTGGACTGGAGGACACGTGGGTAGAGTGCCGAGCAATGATGGTATTGGTGTCAGAGGCTCAGGGAGACCTGAAGGTATCCTGGAGCTGTCACTTGAGCTGCCCCTGACTTTGCTCCCCATCATAAAAAGGCCAGGTGACTTTGTAGGAACAGTGTGGGGATGAGGCAGAACTCAGCAGAGGCAACAAGCAGGTGGGAGAGTTTCCTTTCAGGAGCAGGGACAAGAGGGCCCTCCACTGAGCTGGCTTAGAGGACTTTGGGTCCCATGTAGGAGTCTCATGTCGGAAGACTGAGCAGGCAGGGAGCTGGGACTGCCACAGCAGGCAGCGGTTGGTGGGCAAGCAGAATGCCTTTGAGACCCATTGTGGCTCCCAACTGAGAGGCCTCCCCTGCGGCCTTCAGTCTCATGTCTGGAAGGGCACTGTGGGAACACCTGCTGCAGAGGCCTGGTGGAGGGTCCAGAAGAGTTCAGGCCGTTCGGTTCTCACTGTTGTGGCTAGAAAATCGAAATCACTAATTTACTGATGACTACTCACTGGGTGGGTATGATTCTTTATGTTTTAGACAAATATGAAAGTAGCGATTAGGGATTTTTGAGAGGACTTTTTTGTCAGGAAGAACGGGCAGATTGCTGTTTCTTGAGTACTGGCTGGCCCTTGCAGCTGCTGCAAGGATACTGCTGGTTGTTGAGCCAAGCACAGCGACTCTGACCTTTACATCTGGCCCTGCTAGTGCTGTTACCATCCCTCTTCAGCCCTACCCCCGAGCAGCCCCATGCACTCCTTTGCATGCCAGTCCAGCTACAAGACCAGAGCCCGTCTCCCAGGGTGGCTGCACCCATGCATGTCACCTCCCTCTGGCGTCTCAGCAGGTCTGTGAGAGCCTGCTGCCAGGAGCACACTTGGTGCCCTCCACGGCCCTCCTGGAATTGATACTCCTTCCTACCGGAGGGCATCCAAGGCACAGAGACCCCTCTGCAGGCGAGGATGGCCTTCACAGAGCCTGGCACTGTTCCATATCCTTCCAACCCAGAAAGGGACTCAAGGCAGCGCCAGGCAGGACAGACCTGAGGTGTGCATCTGCCTTGGTTGCAGGACGCTATGCAGCATGCTGCAGAGTCCAGAGATGCCGAGCTGGCTGAGAAGCTGCTGCAGTGGTTCCTGGATGAGGGCAAGCGGGAGTGCTTCGCGGCTTCTCTCTTCACCTGCTATGACCTGCTTCCCCCGGATGTGGTGCTGGAGCTGGCCTGGAGACACAACCTGGTGGACCTGGCCATGCCCTACTTCATCCAGGTGATGAGGGAGTACCTTAGCAAAGTAAGTACAGCCTCTGCACTGGCTTCCTGGCTGCTACATTGCACAGCTGTGACTCTAGCCCAGGTCTGTGGAGGCCCTGAGGTGGCTGGTGGCCTGTGGGAGTCAGCCCAGGTGGCCCAGCCAGCCCTGCCCACCTTGGAGAGTGGCTTAATGCCTTCACAGTTGAGTGGTTTTCTGCCCAGCATTAACCCATTCTAGAAAATCACTTCGGGGAGCTCTGCATAGAACTGAGCACTTCCCCTTGCATCAGCTCTCCCGCACACTGCTAGGGAACATGACGGGTGAGCTTCCCCGCAGCCAAGGTCTTTTGTGGTGAGAGGACAGCGAGGCACCAGGTGGCACAGCTCCAGCGCACAGCCCGTGGGCTCCATCCCCATATGGTCAGTTCACCTCTCAGTGTGCCTCCGGTGGAGTTCGGGTGCATTTGTCGTGGTAACCCCCTTTTGCTGAGCACTTAGTAGGAATGGTAACGCCTTGGTAGGTAGGTAGTCATCTCCTCTATAGCTGTAGGCACAGGTTTGGGTCCAAAGCTGATGTGGGCTCAGATGCATATCTCCCTGCCCTTCCAGGCCATACTCATTCTCAGTAAGTTGCTTCTACCACTTGGTGGCCCTAGCCTCCTACTCTGGCTTTCTTTGCCAGTTGATGAGCTGTTTAACAAGGTAGGAGTATCTGATTTTAACTCTCCCTGTGTGGAAGCCCTAGACATTCCAGTCTGGGGCCTAGTTGAGGCACCATCCAGAGACCCTTGTCACCTAGTCTGGTTTATTTCTAAGGCTGCATAAAAGCTACCACAGTAGCACCGACTGGCCCATCCAGCCATACACCTCACGTTCTTCCAGCCACATGGAGGCCCCACAATGCTAAGAGACCACTAGGCTGAGGTCTTTTTCAGTGGTGTGAGGGAAGGGAGGGGGCTTTCAGGGGGGTTAGTGCGGGGTTAGGGAAGAAACAAGAAGTGCAGGGGCAGAGGGTATCTGGCACTGCCAACTTCGACCTGAGAGGGCTTGCTCTTTCTGCCACCTGCAGAGCCTCCTGGGAGCTGCCCAGCCTCTGGAAAGGACTGTCCCATGGGTCATTCAAGATCATCTCCCTGCTACAGGAGGAGAGACTGCCAGAGTGTGTCCTAGTCCCATTTGCACAGCACATCTGAGCAGGAGGGCTCCCAAGACTCTTCAGGGAATAGGAGGGGGCAGTCCTGGTGATGTGGGCTGATCTCCAGGCTACTAAGTACACAGACTGGTAGGATTTACAAGAGTCCCAATTCCTCCACCACAGTGGATGGCAGCTCCCTAAAGGAACTTTCTGTGCTGTGTGGAGCTTGTCTTCAGAAACTATTCCACAGTTTCTGCTTTTCCCATCTCTAAATTGTCTTAGCCACAGTCTGTCTGCTCTGCCCCTACATAAATAAGGGTATGTACAGCTTGAATCTCTTCCCAGAGTCAAGGCCCATGGGTTAACATAAGAGGAACTCACATCACTTGGACCTTCATTGCCTCAGGGGTTGGGCCCTCTAAGGGGCCTCAAGGGGTAGGCAGGAGCAGACTCCCTCTCTGTGATGGATGATGGAGTTCATCCTGGTGGCCATGTCACCTTGGTCGACACTGCAGCTGCATGGCTACTTCAGAGTGGAGCAGTGTGCTTGGGCTACAGCTGCTTTCCTACTGGAAGGACCTGCTCTCTCGCCCTGGGTCCCCAGACACCTCCCGTAGCCTGGGAGGAAGGCAGGCTGCTGTCCCACATTCCTTCACCAGCACCACACCTGATGCTTGTCATGTTGGGGATAGGGTGGGCTCAATAAAGGTTTCTTAGGCAGTGGTGGGATGTGGGCTGGGGCCTAACAGACTAGACTGCTATGAGGTGGAAAGGCCCAGACAAGAAAGCCCCAGGCCCTTCCTGCCTAGAGAACCAGGCCCAGGGCCTCTTGATTCATTTGGGAAGCTTGAGGACCATCCCTCTGAGAAAAACCCACATCCCTGAACCCCCTGGCTCTCGCAGTGGAGGATACAGGCCTCGCTTAGACCTCAGCCTGGGTGGGAGCCAGCTGAAGGAAGAGAGTATGGATTGCAAGTCCTCTGCATTGTCTTGCTCCTTCCTCACCTCAGCTCTGGTCCCAAGGAGGGAAGGGGAGGGGTGCACCGGACCAATAACAAGGCTGCTTCTGCTAGGGTTCTGGTGCCTGGCCGCCTCTCTCCCAGGCCCGAGTACACACAGGGCACATAATTTTTTCTTCTTTCTGATTCAAGTGCTTATTTTGGTGGGGGCGGGGGGGGTCCCAGAAACACAGTTGCTATCGCCTGCGCTAGCTAGCACAGTGCTATCTGCCCCTCAGGCCTCTGGTACCACCTTGCTCTGTTCCCTCCCCCTCTGTGTGTCTACTCCAGCCCATGGGTACTGCATGGGGTAGCCCGTGGTAAAGGCTTGAGGAAGAGCAAGGAGGCAGCCTGTCCTCAGATGGCTGTCACTGCCCCCATTTCTGAAGTGGCTCATCCGCCTTGCCAGGTGGGATGTCCCAGATGTCAAGTGACTGGTCTCCTCAGGAGGGGTGGGCAGCCTGGACTAGCTAGATTTAGGAAGTGTTGTGTCGTCCTGGAGGTGCCCCTGTATGCAGAGGAGAGCCCAGCCCTGTGAGCTATGATGCACGTGCACCATGTGGTCAGCGGCCACTGCTGTGGTGGAGCAGCGGCGGGGGGGGGGTGTCATTAGGGCCCCCCTGGGCACTCCATGTCCCCCCAGTTATAGAAGCTTCACCTTCCTGCAGAGCAGGGCAGTAGTCACTGTGGGTACAGCGTCTGCCCTCCAGCCATCCCCACTTGACTTTTCTGGAGGCTGTGCTTGCTGCCTTCTGGCCCCACACTCACCTCCTGGCCCAGACTGAACACAGCCTGTCAGGTGGGTACTTGAGTGCTCGCACCTCTTTGCAGGTAGACAGACTGGACGCTTCGGAGAGCCTGCGCAAGCGAGAGGAGCATGTGGCGGAGCCCGCCCCTCTCCTGTTCGGTAGGTGGCACCCCACTGCCCCTAGCGAGGGGAGTCCTTCCTTGGCTGGGCTTCAGATCAGAGAGGGAATGGGCAGGGTGGGGGACAGAAGGGCCACAATGGCTGCCGGGTGTGGAGAAGGTCAGTATCTAAGAATGTTGAGGTGCGGCCATTGTCCTCCCTTTCCTGAGGGTCCCTGCCTTCTGTGAGGGCGCCCCTGCCTGCTCCGTGTGCCTAGCCGCTGCCCAACTCTGAGCTGCTGCTGTTTGCTGCTCTGCCTGCTCTTAGGCAGCGAGGCTGCTGCTGACTTGGACTTGAGAGCCTGCCTGAATGGCCTGGCGGTTGAACAGATTAGCTGGTGTCCTCTGCACCGAAAGGCTGTGGGTTCTGGAGTGTGTTGCGGTACTAACAAAGGCCTGAGGGTGTGGTGTGAGCACGCAGCACGTCTCCCACCACTGTGTCCTCTTCAGGGTCATTGTGTCCTTCCTACCACCACCATTAATGTCAATCTGGTTTTTTTAGATTTTGATGGGCATGATTGAGACCCAGCCAGTTGAGCTAATAAGTAAGTGTCCCATTTTGGGACTAGCTTACCCCCTAGCCTGGCCAGCCTCTGTAGCTGGCCCCACAGCAGCAACTCCCACTGTCCTTGTCCCCAGGCCCCTCTTCTCCAGTGCCTGAGCTTTGGGCGGTCAGGGCTGGCCTTCGACCCTGCTCCTTGGGCCCCTGGCCACTCGGGGGCCGCAGGAACTCTGCTCACCCTCCTTCTGCTTCTCCCTTTGCAGGCCAGCAGCTGATGCTGACAGCAGGCCCTGGGGCAGGCCCTGCCCCTGCTGGCTTCCCCTATGGATATGCTGCTGCACCTGCCTTCGCCCAGCCTCCTGTGTACGGCTTCAGTGTGTAGTGGGCGCTCAGTGGCAACACACCTCTATGGGGATAACCTCAAGGAGCGTGTCACCCCGAAAGCACAGAGGACCCTGATGGGAGGCAGGGACACCTGGACATTATTTATTTTGGTTGAGGCCCGGTGATCGCAGCCTCTAAGCCATCCCCAAACCAGGGGAGGCCAGGGTGGCCACTGACTGCCCAAGAAGAACAGCTCTGGTGGACTTCTGCCTCCTAGCTCTCTTCCTGGGAAGTTCTCTGCAGGGATTCCCCGCCCTTAGTGGGAGGGGCGACCAGCTTTCCCTCTGCACGGGCGGAGCTGCCCCCTCCAGGCCGCTTTGCAGACGCAACTGAAAGGACCTTCTAACCCGGCCCTGAGCCTCCTACCGATCATGAATATTAAAGTCGGTTTATCAAGGCAATGCTTCCCTGCTTGATGCTGGTGTGGGTAGCAGGGGACAAAAGATTTGCTGGGGCCTCTTTGGGATGTGGGTCCAGGGAGGAAGCTGCCTAGAGGGAGATAGCCAGGGTGTATTGCGGATCTTTTCCTGCGTGCTCAGCATGGAGCTCTAAATACCTAAGTGGGAATGGTAGCCGCACAACCCGTTGGTTTGGGAATGCCAAACCCTCAAATATCAGGGATGGGACTAGCCCACATGGGACATGTGCCCCATGGGGGAGGGAGTGATCTGCACATCTCTCCAATCCCGATCTTCGGGGCTCCGGTCGCTCAGGCAGACGCCACGACCATGAGACCTGCTCCTTCCCGTGCCGGATTCTGCCAGATGCCGGGGCGGGTTTTAGAAACTGCACCTTGACCCACAGATCCAGGCCCGCGCACAGCGCCGCCTCCCAAGGACCCTGGGCTCGGCCATTGGCTGGGCTATCGGCCCCGCCCCGGCCTCAGTTTCCCGGCCGGCGCGGGGCGGGCCGGGGGCGGGGCCCGCCTCGGACCACGCGGGGCGGAGCCCGGGAGCTGACGCGACCGCCCCGCCCCCCGGGCCATAACCGGCCGCCGCCGCCGCCGCCGTCGCCGCGGACCGAGCGCGGAGAGCAGGAGGCTCGGACCCGAGGTCGACGCCGGGCGCCCCGCCTCCTCGCCTGCCATGGCCGCTCCCCGCGCTCTGGCGGCTGCAGCGCCCGCGTCCGGAAAGGCCAAGCTGACGCACCCGGGGAAGGCGATCCTGGCAGGTGGGCCCCTCCGGGACATGAACCCCCAGTCTGCCCCCTCTGCTGGCCCCACCGCGCTTCCGGGTGGGCTCGGGACGCCGAGGCCCCGCCCCACTTCCGGGTCGGACCCAGGGGCGCGGCCCCGGTCCCTAGCCAGCGCGTGGGGGATCGCACGGCTCGTTGCCCCTCCGCGCCTAGCCAGGACTACGTGGGCGGGGCAGGGGACGCTGCCCGGCCTCCCCTACACCAATGGAGTGGGACAAAGTCCGGGGCGGGGGAGGGGCCGGTGTGCCGGCGGTGGCCGGCGGGACGACCCGGCCGCGGGGCGGTGGTCTCAGAGTCCCGGTCCCTGGTCCCCTCAGGCGGCCTGGCGGGCGGCATCGAAATTTGCATCACCTTCCCCACCGAGTACGTGAAGACACAGTTGCAGCTGGACGAGCGCTCACACCCTCCGCGGTACCGGGGCATTGGTGAGTAGGGGGCTGCCCTTGGCGGGGCGGCACGCCACAGAGGGCCGGCACCCAGAGGACACGGCCGGACCCTGCGCTCGGGGAGCAGCCTTGGTGGGCTGCGGGGAACTGCGGGGGGGCGGGTCTCTAGGGCGGCTGGGGTCGCTGAACGCCCCCTCATCCAGGGGACTGCGTGCGGCAGACGGTCCGCAGCCATGGCGTCCTGGGCCTGTACCGAGGCCTCAGCTCCCTGCTCTACGGTTCCATCCCTAAAGCGGCGGTCAGGTGAGGTGGGCTTGGGTGGGTGGCCGCGGGAGGGCATCCGCGGGGGCTGCAGCCCCTCTCACCCCACTGCCTGGCGTTCCAGGTTCGGGATGTTTGAGTTCCTCAGCAACCACATGCGAGATCCCCAGGGACGCCTGGACAGCACTCGGGGACTGCTGTGTGGCCTGGGTGCCGGTGTGGCAGAAGCCGTGGTTGTCGTGTGCCCCATGGAGACCATAAAGGTGGGGAGGGTCCAGTTGGGGGAGGCTGTGCAGAGGGGTGCTAGGGTGGCTGGGGTCATCCTGCTTTTGTGCTCCATGGAGACCAGGGAGGTGGAGAGGGTCCTGCTGGAACAGGACAGGGTGTGCAGGGGGAACTGCCTGGGGGGCTGGGTACAGGAAGTGTGCAGAAAGGACCTCCTCTGGAGACTGGACTCTGTCCTAAAGGCATGGGACAACTGACTGTTGGGGTTTTTTTAAAAAATGCTTTTATAAACAGAAAACATAACATGTTTCTTGCCTAAGCTGTGGGAAATAACCAGCAAACATAACTGCAGCAACTCTTTGGTAAGGCCAGCCCTCCTGCTTGCTGGGGCCTTGTGTCTCATGGTGGCCTCCGGTAGCCCTGTTTCCAGGTGAAGAGCTGCATCTCCAACCCTGATCTGATCTTTATGAGCCCTGGGACTGGGAGCCAAAGGGCCAAGTGTGCCCTTCCAGGGGCATCCTGGGAGCTAGGGCCTTTGCTTTCCTTTCACAGGTGAAGTTCATCCATGACCAGACCTCCCCCAACCCCAAGTATAGAGGATTCTTCCACGGGGTCAGAGAGATTGTGCGAGAACAAGGTAAGCCATAATACCTTCCTTCTCAGGTAGGGCCAGGGACTTAGGCCAGGCTGGCCTGAACTTCCGCTTCCTGCTTTGGTGCTCTGGTGTGCCACTCGCCCTGCTCCCCATTCCCCAGCTGAGGCCTGGAAGGCACCAGTATGACTCCCATGCCTGCTGACTCCCCAGGGCTGAAGGGGACCTACCAGGGCCTCACAGCCACTGTACTGAAGCAGGGATCTAACCAGGCCATCCGCTTCTTCGTCATGACCTCCCTGAGGAACTGGTACAGAGGTATGTATTGTTGGGTCTGCAGCCCCAAGACCCTACCTCCAACCACTCTGGGTTACCCTCCTCCTCTTCAATCTTCCCTGCCAGGACCTGGCCTCCTGGGGCCCCTAGGCTCTGGTCCATGCTCCTCCCCAGCCCTGAAGAGCCCTCCCCTTTGCCTTCCCATCATTTTCTGATTGCAACTCCCACCCACATCCAGGGGACAACCCCAACAAGCCCATGAACCCACTGATCACCGGAGTGTTTGGAGCTGTCGCTGGTGCAGCCAGTGTCTTCGGGAACACTCCTCTGGATGTGATCAAGACTCGGATGCAGGTGGGGCTGGGGCCAGGAAGGGGGTAGGGAGTCTGTGACAGGGCTAGCTGCTGAACCCTGTGGCATGATGCTATCCTGCAGGGCTTGGAGGCGCACAAATACCGGAATACGTGGGACTGTGGCTTGCAGATCCTGAGGAATGAGGGGCTCAAGGCGTGAGTGGGGGAGGGGCAGGGCTGTGGTCCCCACCCTAGGCCCTCCCTAACCTTCTACCTGGGCCTCACCCCATACCTGCTGGCAGCCCCAGGCTATCCCTCAGGGAGTCCTTACCTTTAGGTTCCTGTCCTCTGTCCCTCCGATCCCTGGACCCACTCTCACTGTCCAGGGACACTGTTCTTCATCTGCCTTCTCTCCTCCTACCTCTCCCCCCACAACCCCAGATTCTACAAGGGCACCATCCCCCGCCTGGGCCGGGTCTGCCTGGACGTGGCCATCGTATTTGTCATCTACGATGAAGTGGTGAAGCTACTCAACAAAGTGTGGAAGACAGACTGAGTCCCCGAGGGGTTCTGCATGGGGGTTGCCCCCAGGTGCCTCCAGACCAGTCCCCACTGCCCTCTTCTCACGATTCTAGTGCAGTCGTGCCAAAAGGCCCCTTTTCCCTGTCCTTGCACTCCATGGCCTGGGTCTGTCCCCTGTAGCCATTGAGTCCACATGTCCATTAGTGCCGTGTGTCCCGTGGTGTGTATGACACCACCATTGTGTCCATGTGTCCGGCCAAGGCTGGGTATCCCTCTGGGGCCTGTGAATCTGTGCCCAGTTGTCCATGTGCTTACTCATGAGCCGTGTGCCTGTGTTTCATGTTCCGTGTCATGTGACCTTGTGCCCCACTTCCCGGGGTGCCCATGTGGCTTGGGTCCACGGCCCTATAGCCATGGCCCGGTCCCAGCCCGGTGCCTTCCACCCTGGGCAGCAGGGGCACTGGCCCCGGCCTACCACAGCTGCCTCCGGGCCTCAGCCTGGCCTCACCGCATTCCAGGGGCTACGTGCCCCCTGCTTCTCCCGCCACTGGCCTTAACTGGCCCTTGGGCCCTCCCTCCGCCCGGGACAGGGTGGCACCCACCACTCTCAGGACCACCCTCCCATGGCAGAATAAACCGGATCCTGTTGCAGCCTCCTGTCCCTGTGTGGGCCCATCTGTGAGTGGATAATGAGTGTCCATGCCTCTGCAAAGAGCAGGCCCACCCCCTCACCAGAGGATACTGGCAGGGGAATGAGGAAGCAGAGCACTAGGCAGGCTGGTGGGTGAGCCAGCTGTAACCACAGCATCAGCCCCCAAGAGGCCTGGCACCATTACACCAAGGAACATTTGGACTGTGTCCAGGCCGTGCTCATAGCCTGTGAGCAAGGTTCTGCAGGGTCAGCTAGTGGACATGCCTTCAGGGTCACCTGGCAGGCAGCACTGAGTGGACAAAGTGCAGAACTGCCCCATCCCAGGGGTTGGGCCTGGGAGACAGTGCTCCAGAGCCTTGACTGACCCTCTGTCTGTGGCCAGCTTAACTTCTTTTTATTTTTTTATTTTTTTTTTTATTTATTTGACAGACAGAGATCACAAGTAGGTAGAGAGGCAGTCAGAGAGAGGAGGAAGCAGGCTCCCTGCCGAGCAGAGAGCCCGATGTGGGGCTTGATCCCAGGACCCTGAGATCATGACCTGAGCCGAAGGCAGAGGCTTAACCCACTGAGCCACCCAGGCACCCCCCAGCTTAACTTCTTATTCCTCACAGTTTCTCTGTGGTCTAATGTGGGGAAGCGCTGTGGGGCATCCAATTTCTGAGGCTCTGAGCAGGGGCCTTTTGCTCCCTCCTTTACCCTGGTCAAGAGGCAGCTTTCCTGCTAGGGTAGAAGTACCTGTCCGGGGCCCCAGGGCCCATCCCCCCCAGATCAGGAGCTGGGAACCATAACCTGGGGCCAAAGTGGAAGAGTCCTGAGAGCAGGATGGGATAAACCAGGCTCCTGGCTGAGCAGGGGCAGAAGGCACTTTGCTGTCCAAGTGATCCATAGGTAAGAGTCATGCAAGGGTTTGGCTCAGATTGGGAAATAACTTGCCAACAGAAGCGTTCCAGTAAGCAGGCTTGGTCCCTAAAAGCTGGTCCTTTTAGGGGAGATTGCCCTACCCATGCAAGCTCCCACAACGTCCAGATCTGGGGCATTTAGGGATCAGGGGCAGATCTGAGTGACAATTGTGAGCTTAGGGGTACAAGGAAAATGCTCTTGAAGGACTGGGCAGTGCACACTCACTGCTCTTGGGAGGTAACCAGTCTTAGTCACAACTGAGGAGAGAGGGCCCCACAGCAAAGCTTGCGTGCCCGCAGGAACCAGGGGCTGTCTCCCACACACACATTCCAGGGCTTGCAGGCCCAGACCCAGGCCACTGGCTCTGGGCCTCACGAGCTTCACTGTGGTGACAGGCATTGTTGGCCTATGGCACAGGCCACTGAGGCTAGGGAAGAAGATAGCATTTGTGGTCAGTGGTGGGGAACAGAACCCTGGCTTCTCATTTGTTCACTGTGTGACCTTGAACCAGTCACCTAACATCAATTTCTTAATCTGTGAAATGGTGACAGAAGAACCCAGCCCATCCATATAAAGTGCTTAGAACAGTGCCTAACACAGGAAGCCTTTGTACACATAGCTTTTTTCTTTGGGTTGCAGGAGGTTATTTACAGTCTGCCAGAGTTCCAGGTAGTTCCTAGAGCAGGCAAAGCCCCACAGCTGACCCCTGAGGGGACTCAATGCCCCCCGCATTGGTATGGTACCAGGAATGGTAACCATTCACTGACTACACACCAGCATCCCAGAAGCCTGTCCCCTTCACCCTTCACTGGGAGGATGGGGCTGAGGCTGCACTGGTCTGAGAGTAGGACATGGGGATTCCCCCACCCAGGAGCAACCTATCCCCCATTCTATCTCCAGGAGGGTCTGGAGCCCTACCATAGCCCAGGTCCCCTTTCCTGTGCCTCACAGCAGGATGTGGACAGCAATTAGCCCAGCCACAAAAGACAGCTGGATTGAGTCCTCAGGGGCTATGGTTACAGCAGAGCCACCCACTCTGGTGGCGGTAAACCCACCCCCTTCACACATTACCTGAATTATCAGGCAGCTCAGATCTTGGATCTGAGACCTGAGGGAAGGGGGCCAGGAGGGGAGTGGTATCCTGTGTGCCGTAAAGGGCTTGTGGTGTCCAGGCTGAGGGAAGGTTAACCAAGAACCCAAAGGCTGCAGAGAGGAGGACGATGGCAGGTGACCCTTGCCATTGTGGCAGTGGAGGCATAGTGGAAGAGGTGTGTGCAGATCTTCAAGGACTTGGGCGGTAGAACAGACTCAACTTCCAGCCTGGTCCACCACAAACCTGGACACGACCAGTGGCTGAATCTGCATATCAGAGGAGGGTGGAGATTCCACATCACCATATCTAGAACCTCTGTGCTGGGCTGGAAGCCACAGCTAGCCTGCACTCAGCCTCAGGCAGCCTTCACCATCTAGCATGGCCTTGAGCCTGGAATCCTAACGTAATATAGCCAGAAGGGACAATGGCCTCAGAGACAGGGCAAGGAAGCAGAGGGTGAGGTGGTGGCTACTCCCGGGGCAGGGCTTGGCCAGCTTCCAGCCCTTTCATCACTGCTCTGGGGCTGATGATGGGGGTCCTACTCCCCCTTAGGCAGAAGCCCTCAAGCAGCTCCAGCTTCCTTGACCCCCCCCCCCCCCGCCCCTGCCACTACTGCACGGTCAACCCCTGGATTTTTCCATGTCCTTGTGTAGGTGATGAATGCCAGTCAGAGCTTAGTACACCAAAAAAACCCAGTCATTCCTGACAAATGGGTCTGTCTCCTTTTACCCAACAAAGAGAATTCTGTTTTTCGGGTTGTGCCCTTAGCCTTTATAGCAAACAGAATCTCAGTTGAGGATGCCAGAGTATTTTCCTTTCTTTTTACTTCCTGCAAGTTTTCAGATTCCCTGGAGAAGGGTCTTTACTAAGGGGCACAGAATCACAGGGTCTAGAGGAGTTCCTGCCACATCAAAATCTGGGAAGACTGGACACCCCAGGGACAAGGACAGAGATGCACGCACAGTGAAGAGCTGGCCTGAAAGGACAACTGGAGGGCCACAGACAACACTCAGGATCATGGGTGAACTGGACCTAGGCCAACGATGTGGGGTGAATCATGGAAAACAAGGTGCTCCCTGGTGTGTGGTTTGGTATCTCCCCTCCTTCCACACCCACCTCCCTAAGGGCAAACTCCCTTTCTCCCCTGCCCCCACTCAGTTTAGGTCAAACCCTGACCCTCTCCATCTGTTGTTACTTTTGACTCCTGGCAGGCCACGCCCACCTCCCACTTACTCCTCTGCTAACTAGGCCTGACCTGGGAGGCTCCGCCGCTGGTAGGTGGCCATCTCCTGACGCGACCTCATGGGATAAACCAACTCACTCCCTCGGCTCCTAAGCAGCGCTCAGATTTCTACAGCGGCCTGCCGCTCAGGCCCTGGCCGAAAAGCACTGAAAACGCTGGGGTCTTGGGCAGTTTTACCACTCTGACGGGGTGGGTGCGGCTGAAGCTCTCCGGCCAGCCAGTTTATCCGCCCCTAGGTGCCCCACACAGGCTGACCGAAACTGCAGCGCCCTCCCCACCCGCGCTGCCCAACGGCCTGACGAAGAACGTCCAGCGCCGGGTGTCTGGAAGACTGCCCCCAGGGCGGTGATGGGGGCAAGGTAAATAAACTGCCCGCGATTGTGACCTGGAGGCTGATCGGAACACGTCAGGGGAAAGATGCTGCGCTTGCCAGGGCCGAGGGACGAAGGGTCCATCCTCACGATCACCCGTTTGCGCCCCCAGGCTGTCCGCTAAAGGCCACAGACCACCAGGGCCTCTCTCAGCACTCGCCATTGGAGGTCCGGGGACGCGGGCCTACGGGCGCAGAAAGCACCCAGGGGCTTCCCGGGTCCATTTGTGAAGAAGGAACCAGATTTTCCCGGCCTTGGGGACACGCAGGGAGAGCAGGGTACGAAGTGGGCAAGCTGCCCACGCCTCAGAGGTAACGGCAGCTCCCCGAGGTGGGGACACTAGCGCCTGGAAGTCAGCGGGCGGCTGGTACTGATGACGTCACGTGCGCGCTCCCAGGTGACATAGGCTCGCTCCGGCGCCTCGGCCGCTGGTCTGAGTCTGGGGTGCCGTTAGGCCGGTCGCGGTCGCTGCCACCAGTCCCCGGCCCTCGTGTTTCACCGCCAGTGGCCGACCTCGCCTGCAGGCCCCCACCACTCGGCGTGCGGCCAACCCAACCACCGTCTCCACTCTCCCAAGTCTGAGGCGCCCGCCCTTGCGGTCGACGGCCCCCAGCGGACGCTGCCAGCAGCCTCTCCTGACACGCCGGCCCGAGGGAACACCCTCCTCCCCCGAGCCCCGCCTGCTGATTGCTGTTTCCCTGGCCTGGACCTCTCCCGCGGCAGCCTGCTTTCTGCCTCACCCCCGGACGGGCAGCACGCGCTGTTCCCTCGTCCTCGAACACTCGTCCTCACCCCCGACCTCTACCTTGTGATTCACACTGTTCTCCGGCCCTGCCTGACTTATGTACAGGTAGAGGGACTGCTCCCCTTTTCCAGCACAAACCCCCTCACCTGGTTACCTTCTGTGTACTCAGACCTGAGCTCGGAGGCAGGGGCGGGGGGCGGTGGTGGTGGCGGGGGGGGGCAGAGCCTGGGCCTGAGCCTCACCCGTGTCCACTACACAGAGCCTGTGCTCCGGATATGTTTGCCAAGTGAAGGAAGGACTTTGGACTGTGTCTTTTCCTCCTCCTGCAGATTTTTACTTAAGTGTCCCCAACCTCAGCCTTGAGAAAGCAGATAGGGTCGGGGGATGGGACCAAGGGGTCTCCACCAGCCTCTCCACTGCTCCCCCCCCCCAACCCCCCCAACCCCCACCTTCCGGTCCTGCCTGCCTGGCCAGCTTCCTACCAGCTGTGGTTCATGTAAGGTGTAGTGGCCTTGCTACATCCCTGTGGAAGAGGAGCCCTACATGGTGCAGAGACACCCCTCTGAGTCTCCCACTCCAGGGGCCTGTCATTAGCAAGCCAGGAAGAGGCTTAGGGGCTGGGGGTGTCCCTACAGAAGGCAGCAGTGAGCACAGGCTGCACAACTGGACAGCAGTGCCTCCTGGCTGGACCTTTCCCCTCAGCTGGCCCTGTTTCCCAGATGGGAAAACCCAGGCAGAGACAAATGACCCGTCTAGGACTATGGAGGCCCCTGCCTGCACAGCCCCACTATGCCTCAGGGAGGGAGCAAGGGCTGGAGATAAGCGGGGGGGGGGGGGGGGGACAGCAGGGGGCATCACATCAGTCCTGACCGAACAGAGCAGCAAATATACCCCTTCGGGGTCCAGACCCTTAAAAGGGACTCCAAGGGAAAAATGGGTGGCCTACAAGTGGTGGCTCCTTGCCAATCTCCACCAGCATCCCCCAGCCTGTGACCTGCCTCCTGGTCATGATGGGGAGGGCCTGTGCTTTACTGAGGAAGCCGAGTTCAGTGGGGAAGCTGATGCCCAGGGCTCTGAGGAGTGATCAAGACCAGAGGTGGAGTTGGGGGAGGATAAGATGGGGAGGACAGAAGGGAAGGGTGTCCGCAAGGATGGGCAGGGACTGTGTTCCCCAATCTCAAAAAAAAGGCTGGCAAAGGTGGAGGATGGAGCCAAGAGCCTGGCTCCTTTCATACCTAGCAGGCCAGGTCCATGCATCAGCCCTTTGGCCTGATGAAACAGGGTGTGCATGGACCAGGCTTGGTCCAGTCAACTGGGGAAACCGAGACCAGCCTCAGGGCCACTGGGGCCAGAGGTGTCCTCCACCGCTTGCGCACTCCCTGCTGACAATTGAGCAGCCAAAGCAGATTAACCCGGGTGCTAATCCCCCCTAATGGCTTCAGAATCCCCGGCGCTGAGCAGCTAAGCCGGCCTTTCTCCGCGGCCACGGCCAGGCCCTCCCCAGCAGCTTCAGCCCCGCGACCGAGCAGATACTATCTCAGCCTGGCCGGACCGCGGGTCCAGCGCTAATCCCCGGCGCTCGCTTTCTTCCCCGTCCCGCTCAAGATCGGGCGATTGGCGTTTGATTATGGCCGCTATCGAGGGCCTCTTTGTGCTATCGGCCCCAAATCCCCTAATTCCGTGATAAAGGAGGCATTAGCGCCGTTTGCTGCAGAGAAAGGCACCAGGATGAAAGAAAGCAATCAGGGGAATCCTGATGGCCTCGACTGCTGGGCCTGGGAGGCAGGCAAGAAAGGGGGTCCAGGAGGAGGAGGGGATGTAGGAGGAGGGGCTGGAGAAAGAAGGAGGGGGTGCTGCTCAAGGGGCCTGACTCCCCACCTCCATCCTGAGTCTGCCTTCTGCAGCCCTGAACTGTGCTGAGGACCTCCTCCCCACTTCCACCCTAGCTGCCATCTTTGCTGAATGCTGAGGAACCACACGCACCCCCCCTCCTCTGGCACCATCTTTGCACTTGCTGAGACCTAGTCCCCAAACCCGCCCTGGACCTTGCTGGGCCTGCCTTGCACTCCAGTCTGACTGTCCAAAGCCAATGATCTCTCAGGGTTCATCGGCAGATCCATTCTGTCCATGGCCCTTGATGCTCCTCCAACCTCTCCCAACCCCCAGAGGCCCTGCTCCACCCTCCCCCCATCTGTCCCTCTCTTTTGGTACTGACCAGCTTTGACCAGTCCTGGAAGCAGCCAGGTCTGCTCTTCCGAGTAGGAAACAGAAGGGAGGGCATCCGGTGTTGACTAGGGTTGTTGATGGAGTAGGTGCAGAGGAAGGCACCCTGAGATCTCCAGTGTTGCAGTGGACTGAGTCAGAAGGGCCCCTGTGCAAAGGCCACAATGAGCCCCAGGATGGGGCCGAGATGGGCCAGGCTGGCTGTGCCCTGGGCTCGTTGGAGGGGCTGACCCGGAGTGTGGGCAGCAGGAGAGCAGGCAGAGGCCAACAGGGTAGATGGACAGAAGGGGCAGAGTCCAGGAGCTGGAGGACCACAGAGACAAGGGGACTAATCCTCAGGATCCTCTTATCCTGCGAATTTGAAGCAGGGGAACACTCTGATTGGATTTGTGTTTCCAGGATCACTGCTGTCTCTGTGGCAGGCTCACTCCCTTGGAGGCTTGGAGGCTTGGAGGCTTGGATGGCTCTGTGGCAGGTGCGAACTTAACAAGGCACGCAGGTCAGTGGGTGGGCCACTAAACCTGAATGGACAGGTGTGCATTTATCAAGGTGAACAAGAGTCTAGGTGTGCATTTATCCAGGTGGCTAGGTAGAAAAGTGGGCCATTTACCAAGAGAGACAAGTAGATGGATGAATGAGCAGCCATGGGTAACAAGCATCATGAAGGCCACTGGGGCTCTGTTCAGATCCCACTGTGGCCAACCCACCTGTCCTGTTTTGAGTGTTGGCAGCTAATGGAGCACAGCTGCCTCCATCTTGGAACACTGCCCTTGGTGAAGGAGGCTCCCATACTCCCTCTGCTTGGGGCAGAGCTCAGCCAAGGACTGGCTCCCATTGGGCACAAAAAGCCCCTCCTTATTTTGCCTCAAGGCAGTTCAGATCTGTGAAGCCACCAGGGCTTCCATATGGGATTATAGGAAACTGACTCCAACCAAGACCACCTTCTTGCTTAGCATCCTCCATTCCTCACCTTGCCAGGTCCTGCTTCCAGGGTAATGAACCATCTCAGTCTCCAGAGACTAAAGAGTTTCCCAGAAGGTAAATTTCATTGCTCAAACCAGAATGGTTACTCACCCTATACTTCTGTTGTGTCCCCCAAAAAGAGATGTTGAGGTTCCAAACCCTGGTACCTGTGAATGTGAACTCAACTGGAAATAGGGTCTTTGTAGCTATCATTACAATGTAAATTAAGATGAGGTCATAGTGGAATAGGGTGGGCCCTTAATCCCTTATGACTGCCATCCTGATAGCAAGTAGAAAGAGACACAGAGGCGGACACACAGAGAGAGGGGAAAGCCACATGAAGACACAAACACACACACACGGAGAACATGGTATGATGACAAACATAGAATTGAACAATGCATCTACAGGCCAAGGGGCACCAACGATTGCCAGAAACACCAGAAGGTAAGAAAAAGGCATGGAACAGATTTTCACCAGGAGCGCTAACCTTTGGACCCCTTGATTTTGGACCTCTGGGCTCTAGAACTGTGAGAATATAAATTTCTGTTGTTGTAAGGCACACAGATTGTTAAGGTTAAGGAAGACCTAGTGAACTAACACAGATTTCTTCACTCCTAAGAACACACCCTCCAAAATAAGTCCTTTGGATAAGAATCTCAATATCAGGCTTTGTGTCTCAGGAACTTGGCCTTAACCAGAAGCGGGTGGTACCAGGAAACTGACCCTAAGGATGGCACTTCGAAATTGGATCCCTAGCCAGGTGGGTGGCAGTGAGAGACCATCACTGATGGCAAGTAGCATAGTAGCAATGTGACAGCAAAAAACATCACCTGGGAGAACCAGGATGCAAAACAAGTGGAGCGGGAAACAGTAGTGGATACACTTCTCAGGCACTTGAAAAGTGGAGGGAATGGTAATTATAAGAGCAATGGAACTAGAGCACCTGGGTGGCTCAGTGGGTTAAGCCTCTGCTTTTGCTTCAGGTCATGATCTCAGGGTCCTGGGATCGAGCCCCGCATCGGGCTCTCTGCTTCCCCCCACCCTCTGCCTGCTGCTCTGCCTACTTGTGATCTCTCTGTCAGATAAATAAAATCTTTTTTTTAAAGAGCAATGGAACTAAGTGGCTGTTGCAAAGTATTATTGGTTCCTTGAAGAGATAATGTGGAAAATTCAGAGATATTAATCAACAGTGGGTGTCAGAGGCCACCTGGCACATGTCAAGAGCCCCAGCAGCCTGAGGAAGATGAAGATGAGGCACTGCAAAGTAGGGATCTTAACCTAGACAAGCCTCTTTTCATCGGTGTCAGGGCTCTGATGGCGAAGAAGGAGGACCCTGAAACATGGAGTGGGGATATCTGGGTGGATGAGCGCTTTGAACCCCAGACTCCCCTGAACCCTCTAGGATTCTTCTGTGATGAACAAAAGTGGCCCCACCTTACACAAGAACTCTGCACACACCTCAAAAGAGGCAGGCACCTTATCAGACAGTGTTTGCTTCTGGGTCACTCCAACCTCCCCTGCAGGCCACCACACCCCAAACTAGGATCATATCTCAGCGTAGACTAACTGAAATTCTGGGCCCACTGGGAGGGCATGGGTGGCGTCCAAGGGAACTGTGGGTTTGTCTGAGCAGAACCGGCAAGAACCAGGAGAGGATGCCTTAGTGTGGACCCTAAGGGCAATGGATCAAGGAAATGGAATGCAAAGATGGATCAGGAATAGCTGGTCAACATAGGGATATTCTCCTGTGACACACGAGACTCTGGCAGGAACCCGCAAGAAATTATTCTAATATGCTTCTTGGGGGGAGGGCATGGAAAAAGTCATGGTCTACAGCAAACAAAATAGAGATGCTAGAATAGCCATGGAAAGGAAGAGATCAGGAGACTCAAAAAAGGAACATACTGATTGGGATTATGATTAGAAGACAAGCTGCCAGTGAGCTCCCCCAGATCTTCAGGAGGTCCTGGAGGACACTAAGGAGTGCACTTGTGAGAAGCTGCTGCTAACCTCTGGAGGTGAGAAAGAAGATGCCACTATAGAACTGGCTTCCTAGTAGGAAAGGAGATGACAGGATCCCAGAGTAGCAGGTGCTGGGTGGTGGATTTACCACTAGGAGCAAGGTGGAAATGATTATTCTATTGATTGCCAGAGAGAGTAATAGCCAAGGAGCCCTAGACTATAGGATCTATAGGGATGGCTTAAAGAATAGTATCTAGCAACTTAGGTAAGCTTCAAAAGATATTTAAAATGAATGAGAAGAGTTCCACTTCTGGTAAGCATGGAGTCACTACCGGAGTGACAAATTTTGCAGTTTTCATTCAGGATTAACTGTCTGCACCAAAACAAAAAATCAACACTCTTCAGAGGAACATAACAGAAACTATAGTCTTTATGATAGATCATGCACAGTGTCCAGGATACAATCCAAAATTACTAGACATACGGAGAAACAGGAAATAATGACCCATGCATAAGAGGAAAGGCAATCAATGAAGATCAGCGCCAGGATGATCCTAGATTTTGGAATTAGCAAGTAGCATTTTTTAATGATTTTACTGAGACACAATTTTACTGAGGCACAAACTACTATAAACCACATATATTTAAAGTGTGTAGGTTGCTGAGTTTTGTCATATGTATACAGCCATGAAACCATCACCCCCAATAGTTTCTAGCTTTTTTTTAAAGATTTTATTTATTTATTTGACAGACTGAGATCACAGGTAGGCAGAGAGGCAGGCAGAGAGAGAGAGCGAGAGAGAGAGGAGGAAGAAGGCTCCCTGCTGAGCAGAGAGCCCAATGCAGGACTCGATTCTAGGACCCTGGGATCATGACCTGAGCCAAAGGCAGAGGCTTTAACCCACTGAGCCACCCAGGTGCCCTCTAGCTTTTTTTTTTTTTTTAAGATTTTATTTATTTGACAGACAGAGATCACAAGTAGGGAGTTAGACAGAGAGAGAGGAAGGGAAGCAGGCTCCTTGCTGAGCAGAGAGCCCAATGTGGGGCTCGATCCCAGGACCTCAGGATCATGACCTGAGCCAAAGACAGAGGCTTTAACCCACTGAGCCACCCAGGTGCCCCTCTAGCTTTTATTTTATAGACTTTTAAGATACATATAGTATGTATTCTTTTAGTGGGGAAGGGAACTAGTATCTTTCACCCAGAGTAATGATTATGAGATTTGTCTATGTTGTGCTTGTATTGTAGCTTTCTTGGGACACCTGGGTGGCTCTGTTGGTTAAGCCTCCAGCTCTTGATCTCAGCTCAGGTCTTGTTCTTAGGGTCATGAGTTCAAGCCCCACGTTGGGCTCCATGCTGGGTGTGGAGTCTACTTAAAACAAAAACAAAACAGCTTTCTTTTCTGAGTCTTCTTTTCATTGTATTTAACTAAATTCATTTATCAGTTCATCTGTTGATGGACACTGAGTCATTTCTTGCTTGAGTCTATTACAAATAAAGATGCTATTAACATTCAAATACAAGTCTGCATCCTCACTTCTCTTGGATAAATTGAGAGTGGAATGGATGGATCCAAAGGGGTGTTTAACTTCATAAGAACCTGCCATGCTGTTTTTACAGTGGTTGTTCTTTTTTACATTTCCACCATAAGTATTATGTCATCTGCAAATAGAGGCAATGTTACCTTTCCCTTTTTTAAAAAAAAATATTTATTTATTTATTTATTTGACAGACAGAGATCACAAGTAGGCAGAGAAGCAGGCAGAGAGTGAGAGGGGGAAGCAGGCTCACCGGCGAGCAGGGAGCCCGATGTGGGGCTAAATCCCAGGACCTCGGGATCATGACCTGAGCCGAAGGCAGAGGCTTTAACCCACTGAGCCACTCAGGCGCCCCTACATTTCTCTTTTTGATCTTTATACATTTTATGTCCTTTTTTTCTCTTTATCCCACTGGCTAGAACTTTTTTTTTTAAGATTTTATTTATTTATTTATTTGACAGAGAGAGAGAGACAGCACAAGCAGGCAGAACAGCAGGCAGAAGGAGAGGGAGAAGCAGGCTCCCCACTGAGGAGGGAGCCTGATGTGGGGCTCCATCCCAGGCCCCTGGGATTATGATCTGAGCTGAAGGCAGAACTTTTAAGGCCATGTTGAGTAGAAGTGGTGAGCATAGACATCCTTGCCTTATTCCTGATCTTAGGAAAAATTATCCAGTATTTTACCATGAAGTATATTGATTAATTCTAGGTTAATTCTAGGTTATTAATGAAGTTGTTTATACTACTTCTTTATTATCTTTTTAATGTTTGCACAAGTGATATCCCCTTTTTTGTCCCTGATATGGGCAATTTGTTTTTATTTTTTCTGTTTGAGTATAGTTTATCAATTTTGTTGATCTTTTTAAAAGACAGGTATTGGCTTTTTTTTTAAGATTTTATGTATTTATTTGACAGAGAGAGAGAGAGAGAGAAAATACAAACAGGGAGAGTGGGAGAGGAAGAAGCAGGCTTCCCACCAAGCAGAGAGCCCAAGGCATGGCTGTCTTGATCCAGGACTCTAGGATCATGACCTTAGCTAAAGGCAGATGCTTAACAACTGAGCTACCCAGGCACCCCGACAGGTATTGGCTTTTAATTTTCTCTATTGTTTCCTTATTTTATATATTATTAGCTACTGCTTTTGTTATTTTCTTCTTTCTACTTTATTTTTAATCTTAAAATAATCTCAAAATAATAATCTTAAAAAAAGATTTTATTTATTTATTTGACAGATGGAGATCACAAGTAGACAGAGAGGCAGGTAGAGAGAGAGGGGGAAGCAGTTTCCCGGCTAAGCAGAGAGGCTCGATCCCAGGACCCTGAGATCATCACCTGAGCTGAAGGCAGAGATCACTGAGCCACCCAGGTGCCCCTTTTTAATCTTCTTTTACTGGCACTTAACATAGAACTTTATGTCATTGGTTTTATATCTCCTTTTCTAAAGCTTTTCAACAGTTCCTATTAAAACTGTTTCCCCCCTAAAGCTAATTTCCCCCTAAACATTACTTCACTTGCATATTGCAAATTTTGATATATGTACTTTATCACAAAATTTGAAATATCTCCTTATTTTTCTGTTTCTTTTTTGACATGAATTATTTTTTTTAAAGATTTTTATTTATTTATTTGACAGACAGATCACAAGTAGGTAGAAAGGCAGGCAGAGAGAGAGAGGAGGAAGCAGGCTCCCCACTGAGCAGAGAGCCCGATGCAGGGCTCGATCCCAGGACCCTGAGATCATGACCTGAGCCGAAGGCAGAGGCCTTAACCCACTGAGCCACCCAGGTGCCCCTGACATGAATTATTTAAATGTATATTGTTTAGTGTCCAAATATCTGGAGATTTTCTACATATTTTTGGTTTTATCTCTTTCCAACTTAATCCCATTGTTGGGCAGACTATATACTCTGTAAGATTTCGAACTTTTGGAATTTATTGAGACTTGTTTTGTGGCCCAGTGTATGATCTATCTTCATGACTGTACCACATGGACTTGGAAAGAATGTGTTCTTCCATTGTTGGGTGGAATGTTCTGTCAATGTCAGTTAGGTCAAGGTGGTTAGTGGTGGTGTTCAGATCATGAATGACCTTACTAACTTATTCTAGTTGTTCTATTAACTAATGTAAGAGAGGTATTAGAACTCTAACTCTGCTTATCAATTTGTCTATTTATCCCATGAATTCCATTACTTCTGGCTTAATGTTTTGTGAAAATCAATTAGACACATAGACATTTAGGATTGTATATCTTCCTGATTAAAAACCCTTTTATCATTAGGAAATATCCCTTTTTGTTTCTCATAATAGTCTTTGTTTGTTTGTTTGTTTTAAGATTTTATCTATTTATTTGGCAGAGAGAGACACAGTGAGAGAGGGAACACAAGAAGAGGGAGTGGAAGAGGGAGAAGCAAGCTTCCCACTGAGCAAGAAGCCTGATGTGGGACTCCATTATGATAGCAGGACCCTGCTATCATAACGTCAGCTGAAGGCAGACACTTAACGAGTGAGCCACCCAGGCACCCCTCATTACAGTCTTTGTCTTGAGGTGTAATTTTTCTGTTGTGAACATAGTTGCTCCAGCTTTCCTAAGTTTACTGTTTCTATGGTATATCTTTTTTCCCATGATTTTACTTTTAGTCCATCAGTGTCTACATTTGAAGTGCATTTCTTGTAAGCAGCATGTAGTTAAGTCCTGGCTGCTTTTAAAAACTTTGATTTAAGTAGGCTCTGTGCCCAGCATGAAGCACAACTCGGGGCCCAAACTCACAATGCTGAGGGGCGCCTTGGTGGCTCAGTCGGTTAAGCGTCTGCCTTTGGCTCAGGTCATGATCCCAGAGTCCTGGGATTAAGCCTCACATCACATTGGCGGGCTCCCTGCTCAATGGGGAGTCTGCTTCTCCCTCTCCCTTTGTCCCTCCCCAAGTTGTGCTGTCTCTCACTATCTCTCTCTGAAATAAATAAAGAAAGAAAATCTTAAAAAAAAAAAGAAAAGAAAAGAAACAAAAACCTCACAACACTGAGATCAAGACCCAAGCTGAGATCAAGTGTTGGATGCTTAATTGACTGAGCCACCCAGGCACCCTTTAAAATTTATTTATTATGATTATTTTTTCTTTCAGAGAGAGTGGAAGAGGGAGTGTGTGATCATGCATGAGTAAGGGGGAGTGGGGAGGGAGAGTGAAATAATCTCAAGCAAACTCCCTGTTGAGCTTGGAGCCCAACGTGGGGCTCTATCTCACAACCCTGAGTTCATGACCCGAGCTGAAACCAAGAGTCGGGCACTCAACAACTGAGCCATCCAGGAGCCCCACCCTTTAAATTATTTCTCAAGGTTTGTTTTTTTTTTTTTTTTTAAGTAATCTCTAAACACAACAGGGGCTCGAACTCACAACCCAGAGATCAAGGCTCACAGTCTCCTCCACCTGAGCCAGCCATGCACCCCTAAGTCTTGATTTTTTTTAAAATTCAGTCTGAGTCTGACACTGTCTTCCTTTTAGTTGGAGTGTTTGTTTTCCTTAAATTTAATGTAATTATTAATGTAGTTAAATCTAAGTCTGTTGTTTTGCTGTTTGTTTTCTGTTTGCCCCACCTATGTTTAGTCCTGTATTCTTCCTTTCCTGTCTTCTCTTGACTCACTTTAACACTTTAACTTTTTTAGAAGTCCATTTTAATTTTTTATTAGCTTTTTAGCTATACCACTTTCCCCTTTTTACTGGTAGCTATAGGAATTACAATATATCATCTTAACTTTTTGCAGTCTAATTACAGTTAATATTGTACTACTTCATGTAAAATGTAAGAACATTGAGAAACTGTTTGGTTCTATTTGCTGCCACATCCTTTGTCTTTTTGAGAGAGTGATTATATGTTATAAATACAAAGATGATAATTTATAATATTTGTTTTATAGCCATCCATTTTTTATACTTTTTTTAAAGATTTTATTTATTTGACAGACAGAGATCACAAGTAAGCAGAGAGGCAGGAAGAGAGATGGGGGGAAGCAGGCTCTCTGCTGAGCAGAGAGCCCGATGTGGGGCTCAATCCCAGGACCCTGAGACCATGACCTAGGCCGAAGGCAGAGGCTCAACCCACTGAGCCACCCAGGCGCCCCTATAGCCATCCATTTTTAAAAAGATTTTATTTATTTATTTATTTGAGAGAGCGTGTGCATGAGCTGGGGAAGGGGCAGAGGGAGAGGGAGAAGCAGACTGCACATTGAGTGTCAAGCCCAATGTGGAGCTCGATCCCAGGACCCCAAGATCATGACCCAAGCCAAAGTCAGACCCTTAATTGACTGAGCCACCCAGGTGCCTTTAGTCATCTATTTTTTTTTAAAGATAAGATGAAAAAAGATAGTCTTTTATAGTTACCCACACTTTTAGCATTTCTGATGTTCTCCTTTTCTTCATGGAGATCTGAGTTTCCAGCTCGTATAATTTCCCTTCAGCCTAAAGAACTTCCTTTATATTTCTTGCAGTGCAGGTCTGTGAGTAACTAATCACCTCAGTTTTTGTTTATTTAAAAAATATCTTTACTTCACCCTCACTCTTGAAGAATATTTTCTGCTGGATATAGAATTCTGGATGTGTGAGACCCTTCTCTACACCCAGCACATTAAAGATGCTATTCAATTTTTGTCTTTAAATCATCTTTTTTAAGATTTTATTTATTTATTTGAGAGAGACAGTGAGTGAGAGAGAGCAAGAGCAAGCAGGGGAAAGAGGGAGAAGAAGAAGCAGACTACTTGCTGAGCAAGGAGCCTGATGTGGGGCTCAATCTCAGAGCCCTGAGATCACAACCTGAGCCGAAGGGAAACACTTAAACAACTGAGCCACCCAGGTGCCCCTCAATAATTTTTCTTAAGATTTATTTACTTACTTGAGAGAGAGAGAGAGAGAGAGCGTGCGTGCACATGTGCGAGGTGAGGTGGGGAGCAGAGGGACAGAATCTTCAAGCAGACTTCCTGCTCAATACCTCAAACCATAAGATCATGATCTGAGCTGAAACCAAGAATCAGCCCCAACCAACTGAGCCACCCAGGCACCCCTGTCTTTCAATCATTTCTGATGAAAACTCAGCTAACAGTTGTATCCTTTCCCTGTGTATAATGTGTGATGTTTCCCTGGTTATTTTCAGTATTTATTCTTTATTTTCAGCTTTCAGTTTGACTAGGATGTGTCTAGCCATTGTTTTCTGTTTTTATATTGTTTGGGTGATGCCAATCTTAATGAATCTGTCAATGCATGTCTTTCATTAAATTTTTTAAAAGGCTTTGGGGCACCTGAATGGTTCAGTAGGTTAAGCATTGCCCTTGGCTCAGGTCATGATTCCAGGGTCCTGAGATTGAGCCCTGCATCAGGCTCCCTGCTCAGGGGGAGTCTGCTTCTCCCTCTTCCTCTGCCTACTTGTGCTCTCTCTGTCAAATAAACAAATAAAACCTTTAAAAAATTTTTAAGACTAAATCATTATTTCTTCAAATATTTTTCTCTTCCCTGTGGTAGGAAGAATAATTATCCTTTTGGTAGGAAGAATAATGATCCTCTCAAAGATGTCTACATCCTTAATCCCCAGAGCCTATAAATATGGTTTTTTTACATGGCAGCTGTGACTAGGGTTAGAACCTTGAAATAAGGAGATTCTCCTGGAGAATTCCAGGGAGTCCAGTGTAATTCCAAGAGCCCTTAAAGGTTAAAGAGGGGACAGAAGAAGTAAGAGTGATGCAATTGTGAGAAGGAGGAGACCTAGTATTGCTGTCTTGGAAGATGAGGAATGACATGTGAGCCAAAGCAACCTGTAAAAGCTGGAAAAGGCAAAGGAATGGATTTTCTTTCAGAAAGAAATGGATCCCAGCTGACACCTTGTTTTTAGCCCCATGGTGGCCTATGTCAGACTTCTAACCTACAAAACTGGAAGTCAATATATTTGTATTATTTTAAACCACCAAGTTTGTGACAACTTGTTACAACTGTGATAGGAAACTAATACATGCCTTCATTCTCCCTCTAATTTTTCTGGGATTCCAGTAACACATATGCTAGGTCTTACAAACTACTGCAGGGTCTCTCAGATTCCTGAGATTTTGTTCATTTATTTAATCAGCCATTTTTATCTCCATTGTCCAGGTTGGATAATTTACATTGGTCTATCTTGATTTCATTGACTTTTCTGTCACCTCCCTTCTACTGTTAAGCCCATCTCATAAATTTTTTATTTTTAATACTGTATTTTTCAATTCTAGAATTTCCACTTGGTTCTTTTTTAAAGTTTCTTTTCCTCTGCTGAGACTTCCCATCTTATCATTTATTACGAGCATATTTTATTTTATATTCTTGAACTTAGTTCTAATAGTTGCTTCAAAATCTTTGCTGCATCTCTGAAAAACCTGCTTCTATCATCAGACTTAATGCTTAAACACTGTGCTGTTTCCTTCTAAGATTGGGAACAAGGTAAAGACGTTTGACTTCACCATTTTTATTCAACATTGTACTGGAGGTCTAGATAATTCTATAAGGAATGAAAGTTATAATACTGTAAAATAAGTAAAATTAGACAGATGGTATTTTATATAATCATTTATATAGAGAACCTCTATGTATCTATAAAAGCAAATTATAGAGGTCTATAAGTTAATGCATGGAATCAGCAAGGTTGGATTATGTCTCCTTCCAATATATGTTGAAGTCCTAATACCCAGTACTTCAAAATGTGACTTTATTTTGGAAATAAGTCATTGCATTTGTAATTAATAGGATGGACCTCTAATCCAGCATGACTGGTGTCTTCATAAGAATACATCCATGTGCGGGCACCTGGGTGGCTCAGTTGGTTAAGCAACTGCCTTCAGCTCAGGCCATGGTCCCAAAATCCTGGGATTGAGTCTGCATGGGGCTCCCAGCTCCACATGGAGTCTGCTTCTCCCTCTGACCTTCTCCCTTCTCATGCTTTCTCTAATTCTCTCTCTCTCAGGTGGATAAATAAAATCTTTTTTTTTTTTTAAAGAATACATCCATGTGAAAACAGACGCATGGGGAGAATGCAATGTGACAACAAAAGCAAAGATTGGAGCTATGCAGCTGCAAGCCAAGGACTGCCAATTACTGCCAGCAAAGCTCTAGAAGCTATGAAGAGGTAAGGAAAGAATTCTCTTTAGGCTTCAGAGAAAGCCTAGCCCTGTTAACACCCTTTTTTCAGACTTCTAGCTCCCAGAAATGTGAGACAATAAATTTCTGTTGTTTAACAAAACCCAATTTGTGGTATTTTGTTACAGCAGCTCTAGCAAACTAATACAGTCATGATATGTGATTAATACACCAACATTAACTATATTTCCATATAGTAGTAACAAATAATTGAAAACTTAAAAACAATTCCATTTACAATAGCATCAAGAAACGTAAAATATTTAGAAATTAATCTAACAACAAACCTCTAAGACATCTACATTGCAACCTACAAATATTGCTACACGAACTCAAAGGAGATCTAAATAAATGGAGTGCAAGATCCCAAGTTCACAGATTTGGAGGGTCAATTTCTTTAAGGTAGCAGTTCTCCCAAAATTGATCTATGGTTTCAATCCAATTCTAAACACAATCCTGGTCCGCTTTTCCTGAAGAAATAAACAAGGCAACTCTAATATTTTATAGGAATACAAAGGACCTGAAATAGCAGGTCCAAAACAATCTTGAAAAGGAATAACAAGTTTAGAGAACCTATGGAGAAGTTTCTTAGAACTTTCCGTGAAGCTACAGCAATCCACTGTGCTACTGGTCTAAGGGTCAATAAGTAGATCAGTGGGATAGAACAGAAAGCCGAGAAAGAGACCCACCAGCCATTCACTCCTAAACAAGGTGCCAGTGAAACGTAACAGGGAAGGGACAGTTATTTCAATAAATGGTGCTGTAACAACAAAATATCTCTACAGAAAAAAAAATTAGCTTCAACTCCTGCCTAAGACCATACACGAAAATTAATTTGAGAGCCATTGTGTATCTAAACACAAAATATAAAATTATAACATTTTAGAAGAAACTGGAAAATATCTTCACAGCAAAGGCGTACTAGTCAGTGATAAGAAGAAAACATTTCTTTTTTTTTTTTTTTTTTTTTTTTTTTGGTGCCGAAACCCGGGACCGAACCAGGGACAAGAAGAAAACATTTCTGATTCACACATATAGTGTAAGCCCTGATGGCTGGATTTCTTCTTTTTTGTCATCCAAGTGCCTGGTGTAAGCTCTGATGGAGGGGACATCTCCTTCAGAGATGGTTATCTCCAATAAACACATTATCAGCCACACAACTAGGTTAAGAACCAGGCCACCTCCCTCCAGGAAGTCTCCTTTATTTTAGAGATCTTGGTCGATTTTGATAAATGACCATTGTGCCTATTGTCTTTTTCTCTTGCCATGCTTTAAATTCCTGCTCTTAGATTTTAAATTCACCAATAAAGGGGCGCCTGGGTGGCTCAGTGGGTTAAGCCTCTGCCTTCACCTCAGGTCATGATCTCAGGGTCCTGGGATCGAGCCCCGCATCGAGCTCTCTGCTCAGCAGGGAGCCTGCTTCCCCCCACCCCCGCCAACTCTCTGCCTGCCTCTCTGCCTACTTGTGATCTCTGTCTGTCAAATAAATAAATAAAATCTTTTAAAAAAATAAATTCAACAATAAAGGTTGAGCTCCTGAGGACGTCTGGGTGGCTCAGCTGGTTAAGCATCTGCCTTCAGCTCAGGTCAGGATCTTGGGATAGAGTCCTGCATCATTGGGCTCCCTGCTCAGCAGGGAGTCTGCTTCTCCCTCTCCTTCTGCCTCTCCACCCTCTCGTGAGATCTCTCTCTTGCTATCTCTCTCAGGCTCTCTCAAATAAATGAATAAAATCTTTAAAAAAAATGCCTGAGCCCCTGAAACCTAAGGCTTCCACCCTTAACCCCAGTAAAAGTAAAACCCCAGGTCTGTGCTCTCTCTCTCTCTCTCTCTCTACCTATGACCTTGCTGTGTTGCCCGGGGTGTGCTGTGTAAGTTTCAGGTCCTGTAAGTAATACATTTTTATTTTTCAAAGCTTCCTGATGTTTACTGCTGAAAAGTGTCTTGTGATCACAGTAAGAACCATAAAAAGCTGGGCGCCTGGGTGACTCAGTTGGTTGGGCGACTGCCTTTGGCTCAGGTCATGGTCCTGGAGTCCCAGGATTGAGTCCTGTGTCTGACTCCCTGCTTGGTGGCGAGTCTGCTTCTCCCGCTGACCCTCCCCATTCTCCTGCTCTCTCTTTCAAATACTAAATAAAATCTTAAAAAAAAAGGGGGGGGGAACCATAAGGGCTAGTCCAACCACAACATTCGTTATTGATAGGCTAAGACTGGCACAAAACAACACAATGAGATGGAGGAATTCTTTTTGTAAGATTTTATATATTTGTCAGAGAGAGAGTGTGAGTGCACAAGCAGAGGGAGCAGCAGGCAGGGAGCCTGATGTGGGACTTGATCCCAGGACCCTGGGATCATAATCTGAGCTGAAGGCAGACGCTTAACTGACTGAGCCACCCAGGCATCCAGAGATGGATGAATCTTTTTTTTTTTAAAGGTTTTATTTATTTATTTGACAGACAGAGATTACAAGTAGGCAGAGAGGCAGTCAGAGAGAGGAGGAAGCAGGCTCCCTGCTGAGCAGAGAGCCCAATGTGGGGCTTGATCCCAGGACCCTGGGATCATTACCTGAGCCGAAGGCAGAGGCTTTAACACACTGAACCACCCAGGCGCCCCCAGAGATGGATGAATCTTAAGAATATCCTGAATTCTTCCTGTAAGTGGCCTGAGATGATCTCTGAAAATGGTTCACTATTCACTTGTCCCAGAAAACTCTACAAAATCTTCTTGTTCACTTAAAGAACAAACTGCCCAGGCCATCAGGGGTATGCATATCTGAAAAAAAACACCCAGTATCTGAAGGATGTCACTTTGCAGAAGCAACGTGGGCCATTCCATGGCTCCAATAGTGCAGCACATAGGCATGCCCAGTAGGGCTGGCCATAGCGTCAGGGCCCAAAGAGAGTGCTGGATTTCTCCTGCACATGCTTAAAAAGGCAGAAAGTAATGCTGAACCGAAGGGTTTAGACGTAATTTGGGGGTCATTGAACACATGCAGATGAGCAAAGCCCCCAAGATGTGGTGAGAACTTACAGGGCTCATGGTCAGATTAAACTCATCTGTGTGCTCTCCCTTCCACACGGAGACGCTCCTTACTGCAAAAGACTAGACTGTTTCTAAACCAAAGGAGTTTGCACAGAAGAAAAAGATATCCCAGAAGAAACAGAACCACGGCCCAGGGGTAAATTCTGCATAAAATAAATGCAAATAAAAGTAAACAAATATAGGGCGCCTGGGTGGCTCAGTCGGTTCTGCGTCAGCCTTTGGCTCAGTTCATATCCCAGGGTCCTGGAATGGAGCCCCGCATCGTGCTTCCTGCTCAGCGGTGAGTCTGTTTCTCCCTCTCCCTCTCCCTGCAACTCGTGTTCTCACTCACTCTGTGTGCTCTGTCTCTCTCTCTCTCTCCCCACTAAATAAATAAACAAATAAATAATTTTTTTAAAAGTAAACAAATATATATTATGCTGAACAAAAGAAGCTTTGTACAAGAGTAGATCATATGGTAGGAGTTCATTTCATTGAACTCTCAGAGCAGGCAAAATTAATCTGTTTCGAAAAACAGAGCAGTGTTTTCCTCTTGAGGATGGTGATTGTCTGACAAGGAACGTGAGGAAACTTTCCAGGGTGATGGGAATATCCTATATCTTGATAAGGGTTTGAATAGCACAGCTGTTTTTAAAAAAAACAGAACTCACAAAATGGCACATTCAAGATTTGTATAATTCTCCGCACGTAAATGTTAACCTTTAATTTGTAAATATTGAACTTGAGTTAATGATATGCATGCTGAAGATTTTCGATGTGAAGTGTACTGTTGTCTCTGACTTGTTTTGGAATGCATAAAATATCAGATGGACTAATGGACAGATGCATACATAAGTGATAAAGCAAAATGCTAATCAAAGAATCTAGGTAGTAGGGCGCTGGGGTGGCTCAGTCATGTCTGCCTTCAGCTCAGGTCATGATCACAGAGTCCTGAGATGGAGCCCCACGTCTGGCTCTCTGCTCCGCGAGAAGCCTGCTTCTCCATTTCCCACTCCCCCTGCGTGTATTCCCTCTCACATTCTCTCCCTCTGTCAAACAAATAAAATACAATCTTTTCTAAAAAAAAAGAATCTAGGGGTGCCTGGGTGGCTCAGTGGGTTAAAGCTTCTGCCTTCGGCTCCGGTCACGATCCCAGCGTCCTGGGATCGAGCCCCGCATCAGGCTCTCTGTTCCACTGGAAACCTGCTTCCTCCTCTCTCTCCCTGCCTGCCTCTGCCTACTTGTGATCTCTTCTGTCAAATAAATAAATAATAAATAAAATCTTTTTTTAAAAAGAAAAGAATCTAGGTAGTGAGGGTATGGATGTTCACTGTACAGACCTTTCAAATTTTCTGAATGTTTGAATTTTTTCATAATGAAATATTGGGTAAAAGAATAATAACAACAACAAAAACAAAACAACCCAATTCCAACATGAACACAGGGAGAACCTGGGTGGCTCAGTCAGCTAAAGGTCTACCTTCGGCTCAGGTCATAATCCTGGGGTTCTAGGATCGAGCCCCGCATCTGGTTCCTGCTCAGGGGGGAGCCTACTTCTCTCTCTCCCTCTGCAGCTCCCCCTGCTTGTGCTCTCTCGCTTTCTTGCTCTCTCTCAAACAAAGAAATAAAATCTTAAAAAAAAAATGAACAAGGACTTGAATTGACATTTCTCCAAAGGAGACATACAAATGGCCAAAAAGCACGTGAAAAGACATTCAACATCATTAATCACTAGGGAAATGCAATTCAGAACCACAGGATACCACTCCATCATGATGACTATAAATTTAAAAAACAGAAAATAACAAACGTTGGCAAAGAGGTAGAGAAATTGGACCCCTTGTGCTTTGCTGGTGGGGTGTAAGATGGGGCTGCTATTGTGAAAAAACAATTTAGTGGTCTCTCAGAAAGCTTAACGGAATTACCATATGACTCAGCAATTCCACTTCAAAGAATTGAAGGTGGGAACTCAAGTAGATACTTGTATACCCACCGTCACAGCAACAATATTTAAAATAGTCAAAAGGTGGAAGCAACCCACATATCAACCTACAGATGAATGGATTTTAAAATGTGGTATATCCATTCAATGGAACTCAGCTAACCAACGAACTCTCAGTTGGCAGCACCAGGAGTAGGAGGGAAGGGGGAGTTATTGTTTGATGAGTGTAGAGTTTCTGTTTGGGCCAATGGAAAGAGCCATAAACGACAGTGATGACGGTTACACAACATTATGAATATACTTAATGTCACAGAATTATGCACTTGAAAATGATTACAGTGGTCAATTCTATGCTATGGACATTTTACCACATTAAAAAAATAAAAACAATAAAAGAACAAAAGGCGGAGATCACTGAACCCAAGGGACTGTCACAATCTATCGCCCAATTTCCAGCCAGTTCTCAGGCCCAGACCTCATCTACTGAAGTCTCCTTCACATGAGGAAGGATCCAGCAACATTGTGAACAACGTACATAGGAGCGATGTCCTAACCCTTCCGTGAAAGGACCTGTGTCCATTTACTCAAGCGGTTGCTTTCTGGAGAAAGGGAAAACCCAGGTCACTTTATAACGAGCTCCACACTGACATCTGGAACCCAAAATACCATCACAGCCTCCCTGTTAGAGTTGGGTGTTGAGGATTTGGGTAACAAATGGAAAACTGGCCAGGTTCCTAACCTACCCCCTGGTTATGTCTCCAGTTTTGGGTTTCTTGAAGATTTAGTTAATTAATTTATTTGAGAGCGAGAGAGAGACAGAACACAATCAGGGGGAGGCGCAGAAGGAGAGGGAGAGGCAGATTTCCCACTGTGCGGAGAGCCCAATGACTCCATGCAGGGCTTGATCCCAGGACTCTGAGATCAGGACCTGAGCCGAAGGCAGACGCTTAACTGACTGAGCCACCCAGGCGCCCCAACTTCTCCAGTTTTTTGAATGTATAATTGCAATACACGTGTTTAGCATGCAGCAGAACTTCCCCCAGTGGTTCTGACCTTTAGAATAAGACCTATTTGTGAGAGAGAGCTCCTGAACTTGCCCCCTTCAAAAAGGGGAAAAAAAAAAAAAACAGTGCTGCTTCACAGGAAGAACAGCAGAGGTCAATGTCATGGCTAACGACTTGATGCAGGGTGCTGATCTCTAGTAAAACCCAATTTAATTCATTAGTCTGACCCCCACAAAAACCAGATGGATCAGAAGCACCCCTTCATGATAAAACAGAAAGAAAGAGAGAGAGAGAGAGAAAGAGGAAGGAGGGAGGGAGGGAAGGGAGAAAGAAAAGTGATCTTTCTTGGGGCACCTGAGTGGCTCAGTCGGTTAAGTGCTGGCTGTTGATTTCAGTTCGGTCCATGATCTCCGGGTTCTGGGATGGATCCCCACTATATGTTGGGCTCTGTCTGCCTCATTCTGCTTGAGACTCTCTCTCTCTCTCTCCTTCTGCTTCTCCTGCCCCTCTCTAAAGTAAATAAATAAATCTTCCTTAAATATTGAACTTTCTCTGGGGCACCTGGGTGGCTCGGTCGGTTAAGCATCTGACTCAATTTTTGGCTCAGGTCATGATCCAGGGTCATGAGATCCAGTTCCATGCCTGGCCCCTGCTGGGCATGGAGCCTGCTCGGGATCTTCTCTCTCTTTCTCTCCCTCCCCACCTCAAAAAATCGATTGTAGTTTTATAGTCCTGCAGTGAGCAATTGGAAAATGAAATTAGGACAATTATTCCATAATGCCAAAAAGAATAAAATACTTAGGAAAATTAACAAAGAAGTGAAAAATGGATACTCTGAAAATTATAAAACATTATGGAAATAAGTTAAAGAAGATCTAAATAAATCAAGACGTCCAATGTCTATGGATCGGAAGGATTAATGTTAAGATAGTAATAATCCCCAAATTGTAGATTCAGCTTCAACACAATCCTTGTCAAAATTCTACCTGGTCTGTTTGCCAAAACTGATAAAGCTCGTTCTAAAATTCACATGGAAATTCATGGGAACCAGAATAACCAAACCAATGTTGAAAAAGAACAAAGTTAGAGAGCTCACACTCCCCGATCTCAAAACTGACTGCAAAGCTATGGTTCTCAAGACCGTAGAATATTGCCATAGGATAGACATGTAGATGAATGGGGCAGATTCAGAATCCAGGAATATGTCCTCACATTTATGGTCAATTTATTTTCAACCGGGGGGCAAAACAATGTAATGGACAAAAGAATAAGCTTTTCAACAAATGATTCTGGGAAGACTAGGTATCCACATGGAAAAGAATGAACTTAATTAACCTTTACCTCCCACCATATATGAGAAGTCACTAGAGGGGAGGCCGGCTGGCTCAGTTGGAAGAGCCTCTTGATCTCAGGGTCATGAGTTCAAGCTCCACATTGGGGATAAAGATTACTTAAAAGGGGGCGCCTGGGCGGCTCAGTAGTTAAGCGTCTGCCTTCAGCTCATGTCATGATCCCAGGGTCCTGGGATCGAGCCCCACATCAGGCTCCCTGCTCAGCCAGAAGCCTGCTTCTCCCTCTGCTGTTCCCTCTGCTTATGTTCCCTCTTTCACTGTGTCTCACTCTGTCAAATAAATAAATAAAATCTTAAAAGTAAAAAGAAAAAAATTGGACTTATTCAAATTTTAAAATGTTTTGCTTCAAAGAACACCATCAAGAAAATGGAAAACTACCTATAGAATGGGAGATTTTGCACACTGTGTGTCTGATAAGGACTCGTATCTTGAATATATGAAGAATGCTTACAACCCAATAATGAAAAGATAAACGAAGTTTCTAGGACTCCAGTGGTCCGATGCTAGATGTTCCCTGCTAGAACATTCCCTCAAAGTAAAAGACAAGTAATTATGCCCTGCCCCTCCTCCTACTAAAAAAGAATATACTGCAGGACTCCTCTTTGGGTCTTGGAGGCCGCGTGTTTGCACTTGGGAATACCGCCATGAGCAGTCTATTGACTGATACCAAGCATGCCAACTGTATGTAGAACCCAGAGTAGAAAGGGGTCTGCAGCAGGTCTAGGCTTTGGTACAAGCAGCTCTGCTCCTGGCCTTGTGATCTGGCAGAGCCCATGGCAAATGCCAGGGCAGAGAAAGATTTTGAATGGGGGCTCTGGTAGGTTCCAGTGGGAGAGCTGCCCTAGGACTCTTAGGGTTCTAGAACGAGGCCAATGCCACACACCATTCACAAAACAGCTCCTGGCATGTTACTGGGCCCCAGCGAGAACTGAGCATCTGACCCTGGGCTATTCAGTGATCACGTGGCCAGAATGACTCATCAGAGTGGGATCTGGTCAGAGCCTCGAAGAAGACTTACAGTAACGGTAACATCCTACAACGCATGTGGGATTGCAGGGATCAGCTCTGAGCCAATCTAGACCCAGGCAGGCTGACTAAGGAAGTGACTGCCACCCGCAGGTGGCCTCGCTCACTGCACTGTGGGTGGCCCTGAATGCCAGCAGTGAGGGGAAAGCCCTCTAAAGGGTGAAGTTCCTACAGAGCGCTGTGTCACCCATGTTATATGGAGGGAAAAGTGCCCGGGGAAAAGAAGACTTGCACCGCTGTCTGCCATAGCAAACAGTTGAGCTGGTTGCTTTAGGGGGCCTCCAGACACAGCAAGAGTAGAAGTTTAGAGACAAGGAAGTCAGGAGAGGATGCACCTAGAGATCCAGTGTGACATGAGGGACCCAGGGGTCCTGATGGGACACCCTGCTCCCCAGTACTCCCAGAGACCCAACTAGGGAATTTGTGTCCTCATTCCTGCAACTTTAGGTTCTGGGTCTCAGAGGAGGGTAATTTCACCAGGAGCACAGTAAGAATGGCACAAGATATAAACCAGGACATCTGCCCGGCCACTCTGAGCTCTTTATGCCACCAAGCAAAGGGGTACCCCTACAGGCAGGGGTACTGGATCCAGATCCCGGGAACAAGGATGTTTGATATTCCCACCCACTGGATGTCCTGTGGTGCTCCCTTGCCCAGATGTCACTGTGAATGGGCCATGACAGCCAGCACAGCCTGAGGAGGGGATGGGACCCAGGGGCTCATGTCCCCAGGGAGGAGCATCTGGGCCAACCCATCAGGGTCCAACCCATCAGGCAAGGCACCCAGACCTTCAGAAGTGCTAGGAGTGGGGGATTTAGAAAAGGTGGGGGAAGAAGGAGCAGACGGTGCCCGGTTACAGGCCCGGGACCAACTTAAGCAACAGGGGCCACAGTCCATCCCACTAGCTTTCCTTTCCCATGTACATCCAGAAATTGTGCCCAACCAGAATCTGGGGGATCTGAAAGCAATGGACTTAATGTGGGGCTGAGTGTGGCAGGGGTGGGGTAAGCGTCCCTGGGGTGAGCTGGTGATTTGCCACTGACCCTTTCTCTGGAGCCTGGCTGGATGGGAGCCACCTCCACAAGAGTGGCTATGCCCCCTGACCTCACTGAAGGTGGCCCCGACCCTCCTTGGGCTGGAGAAGAAACAGCCTCCCCCTTAGCATTTCTTCCTCCTCTCCCCTTCCCTCAGGGACTCCCCCCCAAAACTCCCGCCTTCTCCTCCCCCACCCCAACCAGTGATCTGTTCCCCAGATCGGTTGCCGTTTTCAAAGTGTCACATACATGGCCTCAACACAGTACGGAGTCTTCTGAGACCGACTTCTTTCACTCAGTCCAGTCTTCCGAGATGGCTCTGGGCTGCTGCATGTGTCTTTGGCGCCCTGGGCTCTCCCTTGGGGGGTGGACCGTGGCGTGTTGGTCTGCTCAACAGCTGGTGGCCATCCGGGTTGCTTCCAAGCTTTGGTGATGATTAGGAGAACGTCTCTAAACATGCAGGGGCAGCATTTTGTGAGAACAGTAGTTTTCATTTCTCTAGGGCAGCTCCCAGGAACAGAACCGCGCATCCATGCAGCAGGTGTTATAGTTACCTTGTCAGCTGGCTTCTAGGCATGAACGTCTCCTTCTTTCAGAGCGGTCTCTCTCCTCTCTTCACTGTCGGTAGCCGAAGGCAGGCAGGCAGCTGCTTCTGTGGCCCCGCAGGGCGTCTCCTCAGCTGGACCATCTTCCTCACAGGGGACGCATCGTATCTCCCGACCTGCTACGGGTGACAGTGTTGCCATGTTTCTCGCCACTCTGCACCACGGCTCTCCAGTCTCCATCTTCAAGGAAGACTTTTCTCACTTCCCTCTAAGACCCCACTGGCAGTCTCAGTAGAGTCCTGCCAGCTCCCACTCGCTGTCGGGTCCCAAAGCCAAAGCCACTTGACTTAGGGTTCATACCGGCAACATCCCATTCTGGTACCCAAACCCATCTATTATCTAGAGCTACATAACCAACCCCCCTCAAACTTAGTGCTCTGATCACCTACACAGTCACCTCTATTGTTACCTCCCACAGGTGCCAGTCTGGTCTCTCCTGTGGTTGCAGCTGACGACAGCTGGGACAGAAGCCACCCGAAGGTGTCCTTGCTCACCCTGCTGCCTGTTGGCTGGCCCTTCAGCTGGAGCTGCGGGCTGGGACACCTCTGCACATGCCTCTTCCTGTGGGTGCTGGTGGGTCCTCGCAGTGTGCTGGTTGGCTCGAAGAGCAAGCATCACAAGATGAAAGAGAGAGGAGCTGTATCTCCAAGCTGTCTGAGCTGGCCTCGAGCATCAGTGTCACCTGGGACGCCCAGGTGGCTCAGTTGGTTGGGTGTCCAACCCTCGATTTTGGCTCAGGTCATGAGCTCAGCGTTGTGAGATGGAGACCCCGCCTCCCGATCTGTGCTCTGCAGGGAGTCTGCTTGAAATTCTCTCTCTCCCTCTGCCCCTCCCCTCCCCTGCTCATGCTCTCTCTCAATAAATAAATTTAAAAAAATCAGGGTCACTTCTGCTCCATTCTGGAGGTGAGAAGCAAGTCATCAGGACAGGCCATGCTCAAGGGGAAGGGCATTGGATGCCACCTCTCAGAGGGCGAGGGGTCAAGGAATTCCCTGACATGTTTGGAAAGCACCAGAGTGGGCCTCTTACCATGGGGGACTGGTGAAGAAATGGGCATATGCAGAGGGGGGCAGGTAAAGAGATGGTGCATTGACCCAGGCAGATAGGCAGGTAGGTGACCCATTTATCAAGGTGGGGAATACCCGGCAAGGAACAGATTTTGAGGGGATCTTAAGTCCATCCTGGGCATGGTGGCTGGGAGATGTTCCTAGGTGATCCAAATGGAGATGTGGAGTAGGCACTTGGGCGATACTAGCCTGGAAGAGAGGGAGATGCCAGACCAGTGGTATCAGCTTGTGAGTCATTGTCACAGAGAAGGTGTCTGAACCTTCAAGCTGCAGGAGGTCACTCAGGGTGGGAATGGAAAGGGATGAAGAAACTGCCAGGGCTGGGGGGAAGAGGGCACAATCTTCCTGACCACTAACTCTTTTGCCCCCATCCTGGCAGAACTCCCACTTTGATGGGTAGTCAGTCCCCATATGTCTCTCTGATCTAATGGTGAGCACACAGTTCTATGAGGTTCTGTGCTGGAAGAGGTTTCCACAGTCACCCAAGGGGACATACGGGAAGAGATGGGAGATACAGGGCTGTGGCAGCCATCTTGCAACCATGAGGCAGGCTGAGAGTGCCCGAGCCACTCACAGAAGTAATGGTTCCTTCACTAAGCAAGCATTCAGATTAAGTTCGGGGCACCTTTATTAGGACTCTTTTGACAGGGGTTGAGTTGGGAAGTTCCATCACCCGAAGTCCAAAGTCTCCTCACTGATACCAGAGTGGAGATACCAGCAAAGGAGTCTGAACAAGGGTGTGTGAGGTGGGAGGAGAAGGAGGGGGGAGTGAGTATGCTACCTTACAATGATACCTACCATTCATGGAGCTCCCACGTGCCCAGGCCAGTTCTAACGTCTCACACACAGTAACTGGTTGTGTCCTCTTGAGTTAGGTTGCCATTATTATGTTATAGATTGGGAAACCAAGCCACAGGAGGCTGAGGGAACATATGGAAGGTCCCGTGGCCAGAAATTGACAACTGGGGGGGCACTAGTGGGTTAGGTCTCTGCCTTCTGCTCAGGTCATGGTCTCAGGGTCCTGAGAGCCCTGCATCAGGCTCTTTGCTTGGCGGGGAGTCTGCTTCCCCCTCTCTCTCTGCCTGCCTATCTGCCTACTTGTGATCTCTCTGTCAAATAAATAAAATCTTTAATACATATATATGAATATATATATATTTAAAATATATATTAAAATATATATTTAAGGGGCGCCTGGGTGGCTCAGTGGGTTAAGCCTCTGCCTTCGGCTCAGGTCATGATCCCAGGGTCCTGGGATCGAGCCCCGCATTGGGCTCTCTGCTCAGCGAGAAGCCTGCTTCCTCCTCTCTCTCTCTCTCTCTCTGCCTGCCTCTCTGCCTAATTATGATCTCTGTCTGTCAAATAAATAAATAAAATCTTTAAAAATATATATATATATATATTTAAAAAAATACTGTCTGGGATATAAGCCAGACAGTCTCCTGCTCTTTCCTGTGAGCCATTGACATCATTTTCAGAGGTCCAGATAAGAGGGTCTTGAGCTGAAATGGCTGACTGGCCCTTCAGTGCTACTAGCTTGAGTCTTCATTGAATTTGGCGAAGTACTGTCATCGGCAATATTGGGCAGCGTGGCCTGTGTGGGAAGAGTGTAGCCAGCCGGACTGGCCTGAATAGAGTGGAGAGCCCACACAAGTCAGCTCCTGAGAAGCCTGGCTATGGTGAGGGTAGAGGAGAGGTGTTTCATGGTTTTTGTTGGTGGTGGTTGTGTTTTGTTTTGAGGGGATTCTGGGACATATAGGAAGCAGGAAGAGGGGTTGCTCCAGAGCACTTGGGTGGGGCCTTGGATGGGGTCTGGAAGGCTCCCCTGTAGATCCAGTAGAGAAGGTAGAGACTTGGGGGCACAAGGCAACGCATGGGGTTTCAGGTTTGGTGATGAGCAGAGGCAGCGTCCTGCTTCTGCGATTTTCCTCCAGGAGGCTGAGAACCCCCGGCTCTGAAATGGGTGGGAGATTTGCGGCCAAAGAACGGCGCGGTTGTTGGGGTGCCAATGGAGTTGGGTCCCATTTGAGGTCAAAGCCCAGCAGTTTGGGGGCCAAGAGATTGTCAGTTTGGGTGGCTTTCTCTAGACTTGCCCATCCACCTGTGTGGGGCCCCACGGGGACGAGGAGCCAGGCCTGGTTGCGGTGGCTGCAGGAGAAGGTACCCAGGGGCTGGGCCGGGAGGCGCCAGGGCAACCAAGGGGCTGAAAAGTCGGGGTGGCCCCCGCTCACTACCCCAAAAGCCGGGTGAGGCGGCCCTCCATGCCTTCCCAGTGGCATCTTCCTGCCCGCGAGTCCTGCCAGCCCTTAAAGGACAGGAAGACCAACGCGGGGCGGAGGGCTTCCTACGGGGGTGCCCCTTCCCCCCGGCCCGGCTGGCCCCCGCGCGCCGATGCGGAGCAGGATTTCCCGCCGCCGCAGTTGGGGATTAGCGCGCGGGATTAGCCCGCGTGGACTCCGCGCTCGGCCCGGGGATTACAGCGCGCTCCCCCCCCCGACGTATATATTCCCGCGGCGGCGGCGGCCGGGCCCGGGCGGGCATGGCTGCGGCGGGGGGCGCAGCGAGCCGCAGGGGCCCCGGGCGGCCCTGCCCCTTCTCCATTGAGCACATCCTCTCCAGCCTGCCCGAGCGGAGCCCCCCGGCACGGGCCGCCCGCGCGCCGCCGGCCGCCGGCCGCCAGAGCCCCGCGGAGCCCGGGGAGCCCGGGGCGCCCGAGGCCGCTCCCTGCGCCTGCTGCTGCTGCTGCGGGCCCCGCGCGGCGCCCCGAGGGCCCCCGGAGCCGGCCGCCGGGCTGGGTGAGTGGGAGCCGGACGCGGGCGCGGGCTGGGGGGTGGTCCTCCAGGGCGCGGCGCGGTCGGGGCGGAGCTCTGCCCCCGCCCCGAGCCTCACCGAGCCCTCGCCCCGCAGGCGCGCGGCTGCCGTGGCCGCTGAGGCTGGGCCCCGCCGCGCCCTTGCCCTTGGCCGCGCCCACGGGAGGTTCGGGGGCGCTGCCGGGCGCGGGCGGCCCCGGGCCGCAGCGGCGCACGCGGCGCCACCGCACCATCTTCAGCGAGGAGCAGCTGCAGGCGCTGGAGGCGCTCTTCGTGCAGAACCAGTACCCCGACGTGGGCACGCGCGAGCGCCTGGCCGGCCGCATCCGCCTGCGCGAGGAGCGCGTGGAGGTGGGTGCCCGCCCGCCGCACGGCTACACGGGGCCGAGCGGGCTGGCTTCCTTCCTCCTTCTTTTTTGAAAAGATCGCCCTGGCGCAATGTCCCCAGAGGCCCAAGGACCAATGTGGGGCGCAGGGCCGGTTCCGGGGGGCGGGCGGGAACAGGCACGTGCGGGAAAGTGCCACTGGAACGGGAGGGGAGGCTAGTTTTCCTTTGGTTTACACTTTTTAAGTTTTCCCTGATACATGAGGCGCGCATTCATGCGCCAGACTTTAGGAAACTCGGAGAGAGCACGAAGCTGCAGAAGGGGCATCTGGAGCACCGCGGGGCGCAGGCTGGGGGTTGGAAGGGGTGAAGAGAGACGACTGGGCCGGGTGGGAAAAGTGGTTCTCGTCCCGCGGCCGGAGCCACAGCCCCCCCTCCGCAGCGGTTCAGAGATGGTGGGTGCCGCTGCCGCGTACCTAACCCGCAGCCCTTGTCTGCCCGCATCCCCGCTGGGAAGCTCCCGCCTGCTCCACCTATGGGGGTCCCGGGGGACGCGGGTCCTGGGGCTGGGCCTGAGCGGCCCCTCCTGCTCCTTAGGTCTGGTTCAAGAACCGCCGGGCCAAGTGGCGACACCAGAAGCGCACGTCAGCGACCTCGAGGCTCCTCCCCGGAGCCAAGAAGGCCCCCAAAGACAGCTCCTGATGGCCCTGGTAGCCATTCCTGGTCTTGTCCGCGTCTTCGGGGGGCCGACTAGGAGAGAGGACAGATCTACCCGAGAACGAGCTGAGAGAGGACACCAGCCTCTTCCCATCTGTCTGCAGGACTTCCGGCTTCTGGAGCTAGTGCTCAAGGCAGGAGCGGGCTGCTGAAGTGTGTGTCCCCCCACTCCCCATCTGCCTTGTCACCTGCCCCGGGGAAAGGAGGGAACACTGAGCATCTCCATGTGCTCTCCTCTGCAGTGACTAGGGTCGAGAAGATTCCCTGGGGGGCGGTGGGGCTGGGAGGAGGGTACAGAGCAGGTCTGCTTCCTCAAGTCCCCACCAACTCCAGGACAGGAACCATCCCTTGTCCGGGGGAGGAGGGGCCAGAATCTTCCTCTCCCTACCTGGGGTAGGCTGGCCTCCCTCCTCTCCTTTCCCTGCCTGGGCCATGGGAGGTTTCTGTGCATCCTGGACTTGCCAGCTTGTGCGCCCGGCACAGGGCCTTGGCGTCCAGAGCTGTAGAGTAAAAATGCCAGGTGAGGTCACCTCCAGAAGCCCCTGCCCCGCCCCTTAATTCTGTGAGCCTTGTCTGGGTCCTGGGAAATAAAGCAATAAAGCAACTGCAAAGAGCACAAAAGCCGACCAGAGTACGAAGCCCGCCACGGCCCTATTCCCCTCACCCAAGGAGTAGGGCCATCTCGCCTTGAAGAGCACAGCCTAGTGAGTCCTCTGTGTTCCCCAGCCACAGCAGACTACCCCACGGATCATGGCCTGGCACCCTGGGAAGTCTGCACTGGCTTCAAGGTACTGCTCATGGGTGGGGATTTCCATGTTGCGTGTCTGCCTCGCTCTCTGCCATCTTGTAGGGGCAAGAGGAAGTTTGATGGGGCCGATGCACCACACCCCCCTGCCAGTGCCTGGGACGATATCTGTTTTCCTCTCCATCATCCTGGCCCCAGGGTGAAAGATGGTGAGAAAATAAGGCTTTGATTCCTCCAATAGGGCCGTACGGTGGGCTCAAGGCATCGAACACCATCATCTGGCTTGGGGATCATGTTCTGTCTCCTTGTGGGTCCTGGAGGAGATGGGCCCCGGGGGCATCTGAAAGGAGACACAGTCCATTCATCAAAGGTGCAGAAGGCAGGTTTACCGCCCGCCAGGACTCTCCAAGGCTGGCTAGCTCAGATAACACAGAGCAGGCGTCTTGTCTCAGCCGGGGCTGCTCTCAACAATGCTGGGGGCCTCCAGGAGAGTGGCACCCCCCTCCACCCCTCAGGATGCACACTTCTAGGGGTCATAAAGCTCTTTGCCCTGGGATACTGCACAGTCTGCGTGCGGAGCATCTCTGCAGCCTGGGATGCCCTCATCTTGCTGGGCTCTGGGACCCTAGCCGCGAGCTGGCTCTTTGTCCTTGTAGGCAGCCACAGTCAGAGCCTCACCTTCAAGGGACCAGTGGGCATACCGTCCTCCTTTCTCTCCTTTCTCTCTAGCTGCTTCTTGGCAGGCTCACCCCTACAAGCTGCCCATTGGCAAAGCTGTCCTGCAGGCTGGGGCCCAGGCATGCCCCTCTCTTGTCCATTCTCCCCTTTATCATTTCCACCTTCGGGCTCCAATGCCTAGCTCTCTGCCACATTTACATCTCCAGCCCAGACCTCTTCCCTGAACTAGATATTACATCCAACTTGTCCCTTTGACTACTCCTCCTGGAAGCACACAGCATCTCAAAATCACCTTGTCGGTTGCAAACTCTTCCACCATGCAAACCTCCCTCCTCCTATCCCCTACCCACTGTACCCAGGCCAACAGTAAATCAATTTTTTTGTTTTATTTAAATTCAAATTAGTTAACATATAACAAATCAAATTTACCTTCAAAAACCATCCTAGAAGCTATCTTCTCCCCAGGTTCAACTGTAGCAACCTGAGGAAAAGGCTGCCTTCCCTCACCTTGACCACTGAAGCTGCCTCCAATCTTGTCCACATGCAGCCACTTTGGTTCCTCTGCAATTCCCTCCCCAGAAAAGGCAGGGTACAAGTGTGAACCTGCCTCTCTAAGGGCTTCTCATTGTTCCCAAAGACAAAACTCCTGGCCGTGACCCATGAGGCCCCTGCCCCTCTGGTGTCATCTCCCACCTCACCACTCCTTGAACTCTGTATATCCAAAGGTTTTCTCCCTCCTGCTGCAAGGCCTGTGCACCTGCTCTTTCCCTCCACCTGATCAGTGTCCATTCTCTGGATCTGCAACCACTTCCTGACCCCAGGGAAACTTCCCCTGACAGCCCCCTAGTACAAACTCTTTCTTTGTACCCGTTCACTGCAGTTTTATGTTTGTTTGTGGGATGATCTGACTAGTTCCTGTCTTCCCCATTCGACAGGACGTGGAGCTGTTAGCTCCACAGGCAAGAACCATCATTGTGGAAAAAAAAAAAAGAACCATCATTGTGGAGTTCCCCGCTGAATGAAAGAATGACTGGCCTATTGTACTCAATTGTTCTGGGGCAGAACTTGTTTGACATAATTCACAGCCTCTTTTAGGGAAGAAATGATCATGCCGGAAAAATGGTTGGGCAATTTTCTGGTCCATTTCAATGAGACCCCTCTTCTGGGAAACCCACTGTGGCGTCCAGAGACCAAATAATTTTTTTTTTTTAACCATTTTATTGAGGGGCTTCGGGGAAAGATCGAAGGGCAGGAGGACAGGGAGATCCGACGTCCTCGGCCTGGCCGGAATCTTTCCGGCCTCACAGTCGTCGAAAGGGACCGAATAATTTTTAACCAGACATTTCTAAATTAGACCTCATATTTTTTTTCTTTTATTAGGTGACTATCAAAAAGAAATTGTCTTAGCGTTTTTTCCTTGCATAAAAGTTTGAATAAAAATATTGAAACCGCGTATATAGCTAAAATGTGTTTTTGTTAATAACACGAAGCACACGCAATAATTCGCGAGAAACTGGAATCCCAAGGCCTTTAAATTTCGCAGTGCTAAAATTTTTCACGTTGAGCGTGAACGACACGCCCCTTAGTTTCGCCTACCACAGCGTCCCCTGGTGCCTGTAGTCCAGATTCGCAGGACCAGAGAGGGGAGCGACGAAGACTACAAATCCCATAAGGGCCAGGGACGGTAGTGACGCCACTACGGAGCGCGGGCTGGACTCCAAACGCGCGGCTCTCCCATTGGTGAACTTTGCAAGCGCCTGCGCATTTGGCACAGTCCCGCCCCTACCGTCTTCCGACGCTATTACGTACCTGCGCCGCCAGAGCGATCCTGGGATAGCGATGGAGACGCCCGGCGCATCAACCCGGGCTCTTTTGCTCCCAGCCGCGTCCGGGCCCGGTAGGAAGCGCGCGGCAGGAGAGGTACGGGCTGCGACAAGCAAGCAGCGGGTCCTGGATGAAGAAGAGTACATCGAGGTAAGGTCTATATGCGACGGTAGCGAATTCTGGGTCTCTCCCCCGCCTCGCGCTCTTCTTGGGTCCTGCCTCTCGGATCGTGGCACTCGTACTCTTGCGGAGGTGGAGCAACCCGAGTCCGTGCTCTTGGGGTGTGGACAGTCGGAGAGCCAAACAAATACAGTGCACAGAGAGGTGTCCTTGATGGTGGAGGCAGCATCGGTGTTGTTAGGAGCAAGAGAGGATGGCTTTGTTCGTCGAGGCGGGGGGTTTCAGGGAAACAAGGTATTTTATTAAAGCGTGAATGGGCATGTGGGAGGATGGTGGCAAAGAGAACTTTCTGGAGAGTCGTAACAGCAAATGCAGAGGCTGGAGGACTTGGAAACAGTCTGTTGTTGCGTCAGCACCATTGAATTAGTGGGCGTCGGAGGATCCTTGAAGTTGGTCTTAATACTGTAGCAGACATGCAGGAAGAGGAGCTGGCAGGGAGATTGGAGGAAATCAGTTTGGTTTTGGACTTGTTAAGTTTGGCAGGCCTCTGGGATAGAGAGGCAGATGGCATTAGTGGATAACTGGGTGCACAAATGTGCAGCTTAGGAGAAAGGTCTGGCTGGAGGTAGATTTGGGAATCTCAGCCAGTGCTGCTGGTGGGGGTGACAGGCTGAAATCATCCAGGTAAAGGGTTCTCGTTGGAAATAGGAGGCCTTGGATGGAATGAAGGGGCAACACCCACCTTGGTCCAGCTGGTATGGAGATGGAGCCAGCAGAAGAGATGAGAGTGACCAATTGTGGGAAAGAGAAAAGTTTCGTGGAAACCAGATGAACGTTTAGTTAGGTGTTGCATCAAAACTACAGGGGTTGCTCATCCTCATTAGAAAGTGCAGCTAAGGGACGCCTGGGTGGCTCAGTTGGTTGAGCAGCTGCCTTCAGCTCAGGTCATGATCCCAGCGTCCTGGGATCGAGTCCCACATCGGGCTCCTTGCTCATCAGGGAGCCTGCTTCTCCCTCTGCCTCTGCCTGCCATTCTGTCTGCCTGTGCTCACTCTCCCTCTCTCTCTCTGACAAATAAATAAAAATAAAAAATCTTTAAAAAAAAAAAAAAAAAAAAAAGAAAGTGCAGCTAAGCTCAGGGGATCCCTGGGTTGGACAGAGGTTGGGGGCCCGGCAAGGACTGTAGCATGTACATTGGTAGACTGAGGCAGAAGAGAGGCAGATGTGAACTCTGACATTTATTGACATCTGACAGGGGCTCCAGACAGTCATCCAGAGGGACTTCTTTCCTGATGTGGAGAAGCTGCAGGCTCAGAAGGAGTACCTGGAGGCTGAGGAGAATGGAGACCTGGAACGGATGCGTCAGATTGCCATCAAGTTTGGCTCTGCCCTGGGCAAGATGTCCCGAGAGCCCCCACCACCGTGTAAGGGTGACAGTGGTTGGCTGAGAGGGGAACTCCTGCTGAACTGATGCCTTAGGCTGGCTCTAATCCCCACCCCCTTTCTCCTTCTAGATGTGACTCCAGCCACATTTGAAACCCCTGATGTGCACACAGGCACTGGAGTGGTGGGCAACAAGGCCCGGGGCCGGGGCCGAGGCCTGGAGGAGGGTGATGGTGAGTGAGTGACTGGTTGGGTTTACCTGTGAGTCTCATCCTTTGTGGCCCTGAGGGTCTCACCCAAAGGCAAATCACATCTTGTCCCAGAGAGCTTTGTTGGCCTGAATGGCAGCCCATGGGGTCAAAGAGCACTGGTCTGAGAGGCAGGCATGGGGCAGTTCTCTGAGCCTCCGGCCCTTCTTGTGGAATGGAAATCTCGCCACCTCTCTCACCAGCCTGCTCACTGTGTGCCAGCCCCTGCCCAGTAGGCTTCATATCCCTTGAAGGGCCCCTCTCCTGCTGTCATCTTAGGGCCTCCGGACCTCTGCCCTTGTTTCTTCTGAGTTAGTCACTTACCCTGGATAGCTGCATGCCTCACACCCTCTCTCCCCTCAGGCCTCTGCTCAGATGTTACCATTCAGGAAACCCTTTCATGACTCCTTCCTCCCCCACCAGCATGCCTTCCTGCCTGGCTTTGTTTTCTCCCTGTAGGACATGGCCTGCTCACCATGAGATCTTCTTTGTCTTGCCTCTGTGTATATATTCCACACCTAGGACAGCACGTGACATGTTGTGGGAGTAGCACAAACAAGTTGTCTTTCATGTATGTTGTCTTTCATGTATATTGGGGTGTCATGACACGAGCCAGCTTTATGAAGGACTTTTCCTAGGGAAGAGCATTTGGAGCCCTGTTGGACATAAGTGTGCTACATGCTATGGGACTTTCTCATGATCAGTGGTCGGTCTTGTCAGTAGAACATCAGTGCCCAGACAGACAAGATGCCTGCTGTTCTCTACTGGGTTCTAGTCTATTGCATGCTCACGCAGATGCCCTGTGTGCTCACGCAGATGAGATATTTTCTGCTTCAGAATCCAGCTTGTTGTGGCAATGCTGTAGTCCATCATGTTGTGTCCTTGAAGCTTGACCCAGTGGAGCTTGATCGCAGCTCCACTGCGTTGTGGCAGGTGAATCACAGGCAACTTACAGATTCTTGTTATTTATTTATCAAATTTTTACTCTTATTTATTTGAGTAAGCACAGGTGTGAGTGGGGAGGAGGGGAGGAGGGAGCAAGAGAATCTCAAGCCAACTCTGTGTGGAGCACAGAGCCCAATGTGGGGCTCGATCTTATGACCTTGAGACCACGACCTGAGCCAAAATCGAGAGTCAGATGTTTAACCGACTGAGTCACCCAGCCAACCCTCAGATTCTTTTTTTTTTTTTTTTCGTTTTTTAAAAATGTGCTTGTTGGTAAATCTAGGAATCACTTCAGTAACCTCAGTGGTAGGTACCATCAGAAAGGGGTTTGAGCCTTTATCTTTCTGACTCTGGGTCTTGAGCTTTTAGCCACTGTGCTTTGTGCCGTCTAGGAGGTAGTAGGAGGTCAAGACTGCCAGTGGAACAGAAGACAAGGCTCTCCCTGTGATGGCCCAGCTGGAGTGTGTCCCACCGTGCACAGTGCAGTGGCACCACCTCAGTGGGGGTCCCCCTTTCTGTGGTGCTGGGTGCGACGGGTGGGGTTGTGGCCCAGTGCTTGTGTGGCTCCATCTGGAGCGCTGGATCCTCTGGGGTCCCTGCCCTCTGGGCCTGCTAGCAGGTCGGGAGGCTTAGGGGACAGCCATCCACCCGTAGCACTGGTGCCAGGAGGGGAGGAGCAGGCGGGGAACGAAAGCCCAGGGATGGTGGGAGAGATTGGGGCATTGGAGGCAGGTCCTAGGGACTGGTCCACTTGTGGCAGGGCAAGGATTACCATGGCCACCTGTCTCTGACCCCTAGATGTCCCTCTTCCTGCCTGAGCGAGACATATATTTCACTTGACATCCGGCAGGCAAAGAGAGCCCCTGAGTGCTCCCTGGGCAGTTGGTGGGGGACGATTCTGCCCCCAGGTGGGGAGTTGTCGGGTAGCACGGGCCGTCACCCACAGATGCACAACTAGGGTGAGGGTTCCAACCCTGCTTATGGGGTAGCACGGTTCCTGGGACTGAGTGACTACAAAGTGTTCATTGCTGCTTGTGGTTGTGTCACCCCACCTCTGCCCCTGAGCAGGAGAGGCCGGAGAGGAGGAGGAGAAGGAGCCCCTGCCCAGCCTGGATGTCTTCCTGAGCCGGTACACAAGTGAGGACAATGCCTCCTTCCAGGAGATCATGGAGGTGGCCAAGGAGAAGAGCCGGGCACGGCACACGTGGCTGTACCAGGCCGAGGAGGAGTTTGAGAAGGTGTCCTTGGGTGCAGGGGTATGGGCATCCTCTGTCAGGGTGGAGGGAGTCCTGGGGCCCAGGGCACAGTGCCTGGGGGCCTCTCTGACCCTCACTTTCCCCCTGTGATGCAGAGGCAGAAAGATAACCTTGCACTTCCGTCGGCAGAGCACCAAGCCATTGAGAGCAGCCAGGCCGGCGTGGAGACCTGGAAGTACAAGGCGAAAAACTCCCTCATGTACTACCCTGAGGGTGAGCAGGCGGGGCCGGCAGGCGGCATGGAGTGGGGCTGCATGTTTGTATCCGGCCTTCAGGGTGTGTGTGTCTGTGCTCCCTGGGCCTCGGAGGGGTCCTGCTCTACCTCTGGGCAGAAGGGTCCGTGTGTTGTCAGTGAGGGAGTGGGGCTGCCCCACGCTTTGCTTGGCTTTATGCTTCTGTTCACCGGGGCATCTCTCTCAAGCCTTGAGTGTGGGGCAGTGATGGGGCATCCCCCACCCTCTGACACCTTGCTACCTCTCCTCGATATGCCAGGCGTGCCTGATGAAGAACAGTTGTTTAAGAAGCCGAGGCAGGTGGTGCATAAGAACACTCGCTTCCTCAGGGATCCCTTCAGCCAGGCCCTGAGCAGGTCCCAACTGCAGCAGGCTGCCGCCCTCAACGCCCAGGTGAGTGGCCGGGGCTGGCTCTGGGCAGCCTTAAATTGGTACCGTTCTTGGGTTTGGGCGGAGCCTAGCAGCACGTGACTATTTGGGGCTCCTGTGTGACAAGGTCCTGAATCTTTTCCTGTCCTATATGGGCTTCCACTGGGGCACTCTCTTGGCCAGAGACATTCTGTAGGTCAGTTCAGTGCCAGCTTCCTGGGGGACGAGGACATGAGAGAAGAGAGGCCGCTGGGAGCCAGCCCAGGCCGGCCAGACCCACACCTGTGCGTGGGTAGGGCAGGGGTAGATGGTGTGAGCAGGCTGGGGTAGGGTGAGGCTCAGTGGGGTGGACAGCAGAGATGTCTGAGCCGGGGAGTCATGGTGCACTGGTGACTCCAGTGGTCATGGGGTTGAAGTGGGAGAGTCAGGAGGTGGGGAGACTATTCTGGAGGCTTCAGCACATGCCCTCTGGGAAAGGTCAGAGCATATAAGCCAGTAATTAGTGTGGCTTCCTGTCAAGGCCTGAGTCAGTAGCTGCTGAAAGCAGCTTGTGTGCGTGTGTACTGAGGCCAAGGACCCTGGCCCGGCCCTGCCCTGCCCTGAATGGAAGGAGGGAGAGCTTCCCTCGCTCTGATGCCTACTCTGACAGGTCCTCAACGTCTTTGCAGGGGCTGGAGTTCTTCCTCTCTTTCTCCAAAGGGGGGGGTGTGCCAACCCCTGAGCTCTAGGATTGCCCCAAGGAGGGGAAGCATTGCCAGCATGTTCCTGTGCATTTGTCCACCAGCTAGCTGGGAAGGGCAGGCTTGGGCCTCCCTGACACTAGTCTCTCTTGTTTGTTCCAGCACAAACAGGGCAAGGTAGGCCCTGATGGCAAGGAGCTGATCCCCCAGGATTCCCCACGAGTGGGCGGATTTGGATTTGTTGCAACCCCCTCTCCTGCTCCTGGTAAGAAGTGAACCCGCTGGCAGGCTGGCCCCCTGATAGTCCTGATAGGACTGCCTATTGGGAGGTGGGCTGCTCAGGTGGCTCTGGGCCCTGTTGACTCTTCTCCAAGTCTGCCACATGCTTTGTGTAACTCAGAGACCCTGTGACCCACCTGTGCAATGACAGGGCTGCACGGAGCTGTGGGTGGGCTGAACGCTTAGGTGAACTGACCTGAGATACACGGGACCCAGTCCATTGAGCCTAGCGGTCTTCCTGCCTTGCCCTAAGCTTGGCAGGACAGACTGGTTTTGCTGGGAACCAGGGGTGTTGGAGCTCTGCTCGACAGATAGGCTGTGGTGAGCATGCCGAAGGGCACAGGGGGAGGCTGGGCATAGGGGCATAGGGAAGAGGCTCCGGGCCCCAGCCCTGCATGTGTTCACACAGGAGGTTTATGAATCTTGGGGGACAATCTCACGGTGCAGTGATGCACGTGGTGTCCTTTCCCACCCTCCACCCCAAGCACTGGCCTCTCTGTGTTCTGGGCTGCTGGTTCCTATGATACAGGCCAGGGTATACGGAGGCACTATAGGTTTGTCCAGGGTCCTGGCAGATTTGGGTGCTCTGAAAACCTTCAAATGTCCCCTCCTTTGGGGTGGGGTGCCATAGCAACCTCCAGTAGGCCCTGGTGGCCATGTGCTAGGATGGGAGCCTAGCTGACCCAGCCCATCTTCTCTGGGGAGCCCCCTTCCCAGGCTAAGCCCTATAGCTATCAGGGCCTGGGCCCATCCTGGGCCTAAAGTGGTCTTGGTGTTGTCCTCTCAGCGGGCAGAGGAGCAGGAGTTCCAGAGTTCCGGGGAAGGAGAGTGGGCCAACTGCCAGCCTTCATGTTGGTTAGCTGGGACATGCATGGTGGGAGCTGGCTGTCACAGGAGGGAGGGCCTGGCGGTGCCTCCACCTGTGTCCCCTGGCCTGAGGTAACCGAGCTCTCCATCTACAGGTGTGAACGAGTCGCCGCTGATGACCTGGGGGGAGGTTGAAAATACTCCCTTGAGAGTTGAGGGATCTGAAACCCCCTATGTGGACAGGACGCCAGGGCCAGCCTTCAAGGTGGGTCACAGTGGGGGGCCCAGATGGGACCCTGGGTAGACACTCAGTCTTTGGAGCACTTGTGCCTTGATGCACAGAGGATGGTCTAGTTGCCACTGGTCAAAGCAGAAGCAACAGAAGGGCTGAGCTGTGCTCCAGGCTGCACACCTGTGTGTCGCTGTACTTCTGAAGAAGACCAGGGCACTGAGGACAGGTGTGGGGCGAGGGCACCAGAGCCACAACCCTGTGAGCCTGCAGGGTCGGGCCGGGAAGGGCCTCAGAACTCCAGTGTTCGGTGGGGTGTGCTTTGTGTCCTCTGAAGGTTCGCGTGCTGGCAGAGGACGGCCTCTGGCTACAGGAGGGCAAGCACCGGGAGGCAGCAGTCTTGTAGAATCTTCAAGAGTGTGGGGTCGTGAGGCCTGGAGCAGGTAGGGCAGGGAAGCTGTGTGCCAGGTGGTTGGTGGAGATGGGGTGGCCTAGGATGGCCCCAGAGAGGCTTTGAGAAGGCAAGGCACTCTGGTTTGCACACAGCTTGTTGGGGAAACTGAGTGGCTGGTATAGTTTGGAACGAGGTGGAAGAGAAGTTCCTGGATGCTGGGAGCATATGGTCCTGTTTTCGGGGTGCTGGGCCAGCAGTCCCAGCCTGGAACGCCAGGAGATGGCAGCAGGCAGAGGGCAGTGTTGTTGCGGAGAGCAAAGGGCGTGGGGTTACGTCACCTGCTCTGAAACCCCAAAGGGTCAGGCATGGAACCTGGAATTAACGTCGGTCTGCTGCTTAGGGAGCTGGGTTCGAGGCTGTCTTGAACCAGTCCCTCTAAACACTTGCATTGTGTAGTTTGAAACGCAACAGAGAAAGAGATCTCGCCAACTGTAGCGGCAGAAATTGAGGACAACCAGCAGCACCTTGGCTTTCCTTAGGAAACCATAGGCTAGTGCTGCGGGCTCGCAGAAGGAAAGTCGGAGGGTGTGGGCCACGCCACAGGCCTCCCTGGTGTAGCACCGCTCTCGTTTCGAGAGGGAACGCATGTCCACACAGAACACGTGCAAATCATTTTGGCACGTTGGTTCTTACATTTGTCTTGGACACGAGAATGACCAAGAAAAACCAGAGAGAGGCGGTGCACCAGAGGCACGGGGCTGTCAGGAGGCTGCCCTGGTCCCGGTGCCTACTGGGCAGCAGGGAAGAGCTTCCGAACAAACGTCCGTCCAAATCCAAATTCAGGGTATGTGAGCGACGACAGTTCAAATCGTGCTGAGCAGTAGACTGTAATCAGACACAAAGTGCCTGATGTGTATCGCAGAACGAGTTCCCCAAGTGGGAGAGTTAAGTGCAGAAAACAATACATGTGAACAATGAGAGGAAAATAGTCAATGCTTAATCTGGTGTGAAGGTAGGAGGGAGTAAACCAAAGAGGGAGGGTCACGAAGGCGGGGGGTGGGGGTGAGGATGGGCGGATAAAACTATACACAGTGGTAGACTTAAGTACAGCCAAAACCCCATCGTAAGTAAACGTGAAAGCGAGTAACAGAAGGCGTTTGTATGGCAGAGCTTTACAGAACTGATGGGGGAAAACTGTAAGGAAACAAACTAGCACTCAAATAGAAAAATAGGACAAGATCAATTTTGGGAAGTTCTGGGAAGAAATACAGAAGGTCAGTGGGGGTTAAAGTCAACAAAGGGTTTAATCCAGTAATCAGAGGGAAGCAGATTCAAACAAGACCCCCTTCTTTCCTAAAAGACCATCGGAGGTTCCTAAGTTGCACCGCTGGCTTTCAGGGAACCGTGACGACAGGTGGGAGGCCTGGGCCTTTGGCGGGTGGGCAGTTCAGGCGAGCTGGTCAGCAGCTTTTGGGGGCTTTTAGGGAGACAGCAGTGAGCTGTGAGGATCACAGGGCACCATGGGAAAGAGGCAGGTGCCCCAGCACCAAGGGGCTGGCTGGCTTGATGGCAGGCCAGCCACACACTTGCTGCCCTGTAGATCCTGGAGCCCGGCCGCAGGGAACGGTTGGGGCTGAAGATGGCCAACGAGGCCGCCGCCAAGAACCGGGCCAAGAAGCAGGAGGCCTTGAGGAGAGTGACAGAGAACTTGGCCAGGTGAGGGGTGCCTGACCTGCATGGGGTGGGCGGGGGGGGGGGGGGTCTCTCCCTATTCCCACTTGGCCACGGCCCCTGCTGTGTGGATGCACGGTGTGCAGGCAGGCCTGGGGGCTTTGGGGTGGGTCCTGTGGCAGCTCTGCTGGTCCGGGCACGGCCTGTATGAGCCAGGATGCAGGGCCCCTCTTCGTCTTTTCCTTCTTCAGCTGCCGCCTCAGCACATCCCCAAGAGGCACCTTTGGGCTCCTTATCCCGCTGTGAGCTCCTGTCAGCCCTGTGGAAACAGGTGGATCGTTCTCCTTGGAGAGAGCTGGGGTCCATCGCAGTCCCACGTCCAAGGGCAGCACCACAACTTGACCTTAAGTTTGGCTACACAGCTATGTGCTAGGCCATTGGGTGTCCTCAGCTCATAATGACCGTGCATCTCCCACGAGTGTTTGTGGGGCCATGGGAAACCCTGCTGCTGGCAGTGCCCGGTGGAGCCTAATGGTGCCTCTCTCCCCCCTCCCTTTCCACCCCAGCCTCACCCCCAAAGGCCTGAGCCCAGCCATGTCCCCAGCCCTGCAGCGCCTTGTAAGCAGGACAGCCAGCAAGTACACAGACCGGGCCCTGCGGGCCAGCTATACCCCGTCTCCAGCACGCTCGACCCACCTCAAGACCCCAGCTGGTGGGCCTCAGACCCCCACGAGCACACCGGCTCCTGGCTCTGCGGCACGCACCCCCCTCAGCCAGGACCCAGCCTCCATCACGGACAACCTGCTGCAGCTCCCTGCCCGGCGCAAGGCCTCAGACTTCTTCTAGAGCCAGGCCCGGGTCGGGCCTGTGGGAGCTTCGTGGAGCCTGCAGGGCAGCTGCCCGCTCAGCAGAGGACTCCGGCCTTCTGGGGACCCGGGCCCGGGCCAGAAATGGTGACTGACTGTCCCAGGAGCCACTGAAAATATGCCGTGCCTCAGGCAGGCTGGCATGAGACTTGCCCCACGGCCCTTGGGATGTATCCCAGGGTCTGGCAGATAACTGTTTTCTATCAGACCCCTGCCTCTTTCTGTCTAGCCGTCATTAAAGAGCACCTAGCACAGTCTGGCAGGACCTATCTCTCTGGCCCACTCTGCGTGGCCCTTAGGCCACCCTTCCCCCTATGCTGGAGATCCCCTGTACCACATTGTCGTCTCAGGACTGCAGGCCTCCCTGGGAGGAAGCTTCTGGGTGAGGTGAACTTGGAAGTTCAGGGTCTCTGGCCTTTCCCGCCACTCCTTGCATTGCTTTCTGTGGCCCCTCTAGAGCTTGGAACCTGCCTTCCACACTGAGCTCACAGCTCGTTGGGCCATGCTCCCCAAGTTCTTTCCCCCTGAGGGAAGGAGAGAGTCCTTGAAAGTTGGGCCCCTCAGGTTCCCCTGGGGCTCTGGGTCCAGGTTTGCAGCCTCAGCTGGGCCTGGCCTGCGTGGTTTGCTGGTGACAGAGTTGTGTGGGTCCTACATGTCAGACCATGTGGTCACTTTGAAAGTGGCCTCAATGTCACCTTCTCCAAGCACTTGGTCTCCAGCTCAGGGGGTCAGGACTGTCTTCTCTTCCTGACCTTCCCTGTCCTAGTGCTCCAGGCACCACCTTCATACACTGTTGAGTCACGAACAGGAGTTGTGGGTAACAGTAACCCAGGCCATACTGTCAAAGCAATGGGGCCAGGCTCCACGCAGACCCGAGAGTGCCATGTGCACCACAGGCCACAGGCCACACTTGCCTGTGACCTTGAGGGCTTTGGTGCCCCAGGAGGCCTGGGCCAGCTGCTTCACCTGGAGGTGGGAAGTCCAAGCTGGCTCCCAGATGGGTCTCTTCAGGTCTTAAGTGGGGTCAGGTCATGCTCTCTAAGGAGCTTGCACAGCTCAAGGAGACAGCCTGGAATCTGCTCGGACCAGAGTCTTTCTTTTGAGCATACCCAGCCCTGCCTGGGCCATGGTCTTGGGTTGTCCTGCATGGGTCCTTGCTGCCTTCGTGAGTGGTGTGTTCCCTGGAGGTTTGCTGGGGACAGTCGCCTGCGTAGGCACCCACTAGTCTGCACTCGACTGTCAGTTCTGCCAGTTTCCAGGGGGCCAAGCCCTGTAACTCACCAAGGGGGCTGGGACTGCACCAGGACCGCCCAGGGGGTCAGGAAAGTATGGCCATTGGTGCTCTTACCCCATAGGGAGGGGGAGGGGTGGACCACAGCGGCATGGAGGCAGACAGGTCTGAGTGGGTGGGAGATGCAGAGGGAGATGCTGTCTAGGGAAGGCCACTTAAGGCCAAGCACTGGCCGCCCCTGAACACTGGCTGGTGTATGGGGTGGATAGGGAGGGCTAAGGAGGGTGTGGCTGAGATGTCTGGGCCGGGACTGTTCTGGCAAATGAAAGGGCACTCGAGGGGCCAAGGTCACTGATCTCAACCACAGGAATGGAGGGAGCGGAATATATGGAGAAAGGGTCAGTCTGAGGGAGTGGGATGGTGTCGAGGTCAGGGTGGGCTGTGCTGGGCCTGAGCCAGACAGACACATGCCGCCGGCCAACCCTGGAGGTGCTGGGTCCGGGGTGGGTCAGAGGGAGATGGTGGGGGCCTGGCTGTGGGCTGCGGCTTAGGTCTTCTTGCCCACAGGGCCTCGCAATGAGTCTGCCTGTGCCCAAGCACCAGGCCCTGCACCCCTGTGCTGGAGACCCCCACGCCGCAGGAGGGGTGGTTGGCTGAGTCCTAGAGAAAAAGACTCCTCACGGGGCACTCTTAATGCTTGTACACACTTTGTGGTTTATTTGGTGGTCAGTAATTAATGTCTTTGCTACTAAGTGGAAGAAAGCTAATAGAACGTAATCAAAATAGTGGTTTAATTGACGGATTTTACTTGTTCCTTGCACCTGTGCCTTCTTCAGCTCCTACTGCCTATTTCGCTTATGTGGGCGCGCACCACGCACCACGCCCCCCGGGCCCTCCGCACCGCTAGGTGCTCGCTTTCCCCACCTCAGCTCCGGTGCCATGATGATCTTTTGCCTTGGAGGACTCGGCCAGCCTGTCCTCCATCTTGTCCTCGTTCTCAGGCACCCCCAGCAGCCGGTGCTGGGTTTTGGCCCCCAGCTTATGGTCCGGCCGGTGCTCAGGCCGTGAGCCTGGCCGGGTGTCCAGTTTGCATTCGGCTCGGTACTTGCCCTCACCCTCCCTCTTGAAGGAGGCCGAAGACATGGCTTTGGGCTTGGGTGGCTGCAGCCAGGAGTGGCTGAGGATCTCGTCGATGTGCAGCCGCCGGTTGACGTCCGGCTGCAGGATGCGGTAGATGAGGTCCTTGCACTCGCCAGTCAGGTTCTTGGAGCGGGGGAAGTCCACGCGGTGCTCCTTCTGGATGCGCAGCATCTTCTTGATGTCGGAGTCGTCGTAGGGCATGGAGCCGCAGACCATGATGTAGAGGATCACACCCAGGCTCCAGATGTCGTACACCTTGGGCTGGTAGGGGATGCCCTGCAGCACCTCGGGGGCCGCGTACGCCGCCGACCCGCAGAAGGTCTTGCTGAGGATGATGCGGCCGCTGCCGTCCCGCAGGCAGCGCTTGGAGAAGCCGAAGTCAGACAGCTTGATGTTGAAGTCCTTGTCGAGGAGAAGGTTCTCGCACTTGAGATCTCGGTGGACGACGTCCAGGTCGTGGCAGTACTTGACGGCTGAGGAGAGCTGACGGAACATCTTACGAGCCACGTCCTCGTGCAGGGCTCCCCGACACTTGATGAACTCCAGGAGGTCACCCTGGACCCCGAGCTCCATGACGATATAGATGCGCCCATCAGAGGTCTCAAAGATCTCGTAGGTCTTGATGATGGAGCGGTGGTTGACGGTTGCCAGGATGTCCATCTCCCGAGGAAGGAATCTCTCCACAAAGTCGGTGGGCGTCTTCTTGCGGTCGATGATCTTGACTGCCACGTTGAACTTCAGGCGCTCAGAGTAGGCAGATTTGACTTTCGCATACGACCCCTTGCCAAGATTGATGCCCACGATGTAACCCTTCTTCCTTAGGACCGCGGCATCGTCCATGGTGCCGGGAGCGGCTGGCGGCGCTGCGCTCTACATCCCCTCCCCCTGTGGGCCAGCGGGCATTGTCCTCATTTACACTGTGGGGAGCCGTCTGGCTGGGCTGGGCCTGGACTTGGAGGGGTGGAACGCTCAGCATTGTCCCCGCGTGACTTCAGCATGTGAAGTCATAAAGCCAGCCTGCCGGGAGTAGGGACTGAGCTGGGGGAACCGGGGCCCCTGGAACCCTGGAAGCCAGGTTGGCCTAGCAGGAGTGCCCACTCCCCGCCCGCTAGAAGGAAGGCGGCACCCAGGACTGCGGTAACCCTCCCTGCTCCTCCTCGATGCGGTTTCCTTGTCATGAGTCAGGCCCAAGGAAGGGCCACCCAGGTCAAGCCAGAGTGCCGGCCCCATGCCCGTTTCCTTCTCCTGTCTGTGTGGATTGACCCTGCATTGGCCCATGTCCCCCTAGGGCTGATGGCCCGCAGCTGCTCTGGAGTGTGAAGAAAACCCTCTCTAGGACTTGTGTCCTTGGAACTAGTAGTGCCTGAGAGGAATGGCGCTGGTCTGGCCAGCCTTGTGAATGAGAGCAGCTCCTATTCGGGGTGGAAGGCTGGGCAGAGGAGTGCCACTGTGGCAGGCAGGGCGTGTGTGCACTGGGAGGGCCAGCAGGGCCCTGGGCCCTAGACTGGCAGATGCGTGTTCCAAGGTCTGGGGCCTGCCTGGAGGCCAGGCAAGGCCTCAGTCAGAGAAGGTGGTGAGGCATCCAGGCAGGGAAGAGCCTGGGAGAGGTGATAGCGTGTTCTGAGAATTGCTCAGTCTTACTGTGGAAGGAGGGTGGAGGAGAAGGGAAGTGGCGAGCAGCCATTTCAGGGGGCCGGAAGAGCCAGGATCCAAGTCACATTTTAAGATGGTCCCTGGCAGAGTGTCTAGAGAATGGGCTTCATGGGGAGTGGAGGCCAGTGCCTTTGACCACACGAGAGGAGGCTGGCTCAGGGTGGACCTGCAGGGACTGAGCGGCAGAGGGAGACAGAGGGTTTGGTACGCTGACCCCTGAGTGGGCAGGGCCTTGGCCAGAGCTTTGGTCCTGGGGGTCCTCGTAAGATCAGGCTCGGGGACGGGGCGGGGGGGGACGGAGGTCCTGAATTATGTCACTCTGGACCTTTGTGAGGAGTGGGCATGTGGCCTGGTGGACCTCTGGGATTTACATCTCTCAAGCTATCTTTTGCACCAGAAAGCAACATGAAAACCCTTTTGTTTTTGCTTTGGGGAATGTGGCATCTTGTGTGTGTCTCCTTAGGTGCTCGGGAAGCCTTGCCGCTCCTTTGTTCTCCTTCACAGGCATCCTGTAGCCACACGTGGGCACGCCATGTGCTCTGTGTTCAGGGGAGAGGGGGAGGAGGAGGAGGCCTGCCTCTGTGTGGGTGGTCGGGAGAGGAGGGGATGGAGGGGCCAGTGTGCAGAGGATCTGTAGGGCCCCGCCAGGTTGATGAGGGGCAGGACACGCCAGGCAGACGTACAGATCCACCTGGGGCACACCGGGAGCTCCCTGCATCTGGAGGTTCATGTGGAAGCTCTCAGGGGCGGGGTGGCCGGCGTCTAGCCCCCCAGCAGCCACAGCCTCCCTGAGGCCTGCTCCCTGCTCTCTGGGGCTTCTGTTGCAGTGGCTTTGGCTTGATGCCTGCTCTCTCCTGGGATGTCTTTGGCAGCAATGACCAGAACCTTTGCCTCCTGGGAGGGGCTGGCTAGGAGGACTTACAGGCCAGGACCCAGGAGCATGACAGTCTCCTCGGCCCTTCTCCTGCACTCCCGAATATTCTATCTGGGGCACCCCCTGCATGTCGGCCTTTTTAGCTGACTCTGCTGACCCACCCGTTTCCCCCTTTTTTTTGTGGATTCTGCTTCCTCATATTATGCCCTTGCCCAGGGCCGTGTGACTTCTTTGGCTCCCGGGGGCCCGGGGTGGGGGGTGGGGGGGAGGAGGTATGAGCTGAACCTCTGGGGCGGGGAGCAGGTGGCTTCACCCAGCACACCCACACCGAGGCAGGCCCTCCTGGTGGGTTCCGGCAGGGAAGTGTTCCACTGGACCTGCAACCTCCAGGGTCTACTCCCAGCTTGTAGCCCTGTGCGTGCGAGAACTGGGGACTCTGTCAAGGCCACTTCCCTCAGAGTTTCAGTTTCCTCCATTTCTCCACTCACCCTATAGGCATTTGAGGGTTGGTTCCAGATGCTGGGATTGTCTGATGAACTAGACAGGACCCATGCCTTCCTGAAGCCCAGAGGACAGGGAGCTTCCATGTCACACCAACCGCTCAAATGCCCAGTGGCGGCAACCTTTGGCATGGGAACACGGGGCTGTGAGGGAAAAACTGGGACTGGATTTAGGGAGGCTGGGAGGGCTGAGGTCTGAGGAGTTTGCTACATGGAGGGGGACAAGGACCTGCTAGAGCTCATGATGGCTTGAAAGGACACAGAATGGTGGGAATGTGCAGGGAAGGGAGGGAGCCCTGCAGACGCTGGAGGCCATGGTGAGGGTCTTGATCCTAAAGCCTTAGGGAGGATCATCGAAGGGGTCTGATCCAGGGCTGACCCTGGGAGTGGCCCGGAACATGAGGCCACCTGGGGAGGAGTGGGCTTTAGTCACCTGGGCCACTACTCTGTGCTGTGTGATCTTAGGCAGTTGCCCATCCTCTCTGAGCCGTCTCTCTACTTGTAAAGCACACAGTAGATGCTCCTCCGTGGGGCCCCTCCTGCCCAGTCTTGTGTTCTGGCTAGGCTGTAGAGAGTTGCTCCCAGGCCCTCTTGCTGCGCATTGCCCACTACCCTGATGACCACAACAAGCCACAGATGACCAAGGCAAGGAGGTTCACAAGCTTGTCCTCAGGATGTCCTCATTCCAGCTAACCCCGTGTGCTCTGGAATTTTACTCTGCCACTGGATAATCTGCTTGATGCTGGGTTCCTGGGGTCTCTGGGGGGAAACTGGGCGACTCCCCCAGTATTGCGCAGGGTCGGTTCTGCGCCTGGACCTCAGCACTCACAGGCCTGCCCCAGAGGAGCTTAGAGTGATGGGCTGCTGAGCTCAGAAGGCTTTGTGGAGGCCACAGCCCCTCGGCTAATCCTGGAGACATGGGTAAGATCTACAGGGAAGCATCTACAAACACAATTATGGGACGTGTATCTGGGGGTGTGGGGATGAGGGAGGGGGGTGGGAGGTCAGGAGGAGGCCAGACTCGGGATGCCAAGGCCAGGCACTGGGATCCTTCCCGAGGGCCATGGGATCTGGACTGTGTGCAGGAGGGAGGCGCTGGCCACTCGGGGAATCATGGGGCGGGTCGAGGCCTGGGAGGTCGCTGTGCTGTGGGTTCATGACAGACACTCAGGAGCATGGAGATGGGAAGACATAGAACGTATGACGGAGGCTGTGGGGAGGGTGGGAGCCAAGCAGAGATGGGGAGTGGATGTGCACCGGGGCACAAAGAGAGTGAAGCCAGGGCACTCCCTGGACCCCACTTCTTCTGGGGCCTGGGGTTGGGGACTTTCCAAGTCAACAACACGGGCAGAGGGTGGGTAAGTCTGAAGGCATTCGTCCTCTTGGTATGTCAAATCTGCAGGTCCACATGAGGTTGTCCAGAGTGAGTGCCGAGGAGGAAGAGAAAGGGGCTGCCACAGCTGAGGTGAGGGGGAACAGCCTGGGAATGATGGGGGTGGGCCGTGCAGGGCACAGCAGCCCGAGATGCTAAAGGCAGGGCTGCTCCCTCTAAAGGACACTGATGGCGGCAGGGCACAGGCACGCATTGTGAGCACACCTGTCCTCTCTCCTCGCCAGTGTCAGCTTAGCCACTCTGGCATGGAGCATCACTGGGACCTGAGGGGAGGGGGATGTGGTTGAGACCACGCAGTGACTGTGGGACACATAGGCTGGGTGGGGCTGGGCCATCCTGAAGCCCCTCCCCTAACCAGCGACAATTCCAGGGTAGGGTGAGGGCCGCAGATATGACTACAGGCAGGATGACTCAGGAGGTGTCCAGAACTGGGTGCTGGCTGGCCATGGGGGAGCCCTGGTGGACAGAATGAAAGAAATGAGTTGCCTACCAGGGTGGGGAGCCCAAGAGGGGCTGAGAGACTGGTCTACTGGCCTCCTGCAGGCCGCCTCCCCACCAGCAGCCTTGGGGAGGCAGTGGCACTGAGATGTTGAGGGCCCATCTCCTGCCCCTCTGCTGCAGGCAGCCCCCTTGCCCCCTTGCCCTTCTTGGTCCTATCCTCTCCGTGCCCCCTTCCGCTCCCCAGCACCACACTCATGGCCTCCCTCTTGAAAGAGCATCTTCCTTGCTCAGCTTTCTGCTCTGGTCCAGGGCCTGAGGTCACAGTCAGGCTGGGCACATGGGGATGTATCTTCCCAAACTAGAGACGAAATGAGGTGCCATCCGATCCGAGAATGTGGGGCCGGGGTTGGGGAACGCGGGGAGCGTAGGATCCTCTCCCTGGATGACCACAGTCAGCTAGGGAAAAGACATTCATCTTGGGGTCTGCACTAATATAGTGATTTATTGCTCCTTTAGCCATGTGGGTTACCAAGTTCAAAGAGGGGAAGAAGAAACTGACGAAAATAGTGGCTCATCCAGGACAATCTTCCTTCCCTGCCTTGTCCCTTGATTTCTCTGGAGCTCAGGCTTAAAGCCATGAACTCTGCTTCATTCCCGGCTGGCCCCCTGGGCCAAGAGAGGCTCACTAGGTATGTGTCTGTGAAGGCTGTGGGAGGGCCTCTTCCTCTATCACTCTGCCGGGCAGCTCTCCGTTAAGGTCCATGGTGTCCGATTGCCTTGACACTGGCACTTGCAAAGTCTCCTCCTCGTCGGGTTTTGGCTCAGACTGTGTCTCGGGCCCTGCCTCCTCCCGGGGTTCCAGCTTGGTGGCAGACTTTTTGTCAGGGGTCTCAGGGGTCCGCGAGGGCTCAGCGCCCCGGGAGCTCTCCCCTTCCTTGTGGATGGCTGTAGAGGACAGGCCCCGCGCCTTGGGCTGCACCCAACAGTGGCTGAGGATCTCGTCGATGTGCAGCCGCCGGTTGACGTCCGGCTGTAGCATGCGGTAGATGAGGTCCTTGCACTCGCCAGTCAGGTGCTTGGAGCGGGGGAAGTTGACGCGGTGCTCCTTCTGGATGCGCAGCATCTTCTTGATGTTGGAGTCGTCGTAGGGCATGGAGCCGCAGACCATGATGTAGAGGATCACGCCTAGGCTCCAGATGTCGTACACCTTGGGCTGGTAGGGGATGCCCTGTAGCACCTCGGGGGCTGCATACGCCGCTGACCCACAGAAGGTCTTGCTGAGGATGATGCGGCCGCCATCGTCCCGCAGGCAGCGCTTGGAGAAGCCGAAGTCAGACAGCTTGATGTTGAAGTCCTTGTCAAGGAGAAGGTTCTCGCACTTGAGATCTCGGTGGACGACGTCCAGGTCGTGGCAGTACTTGATGGCTGAGGAGAGCTGGTGGAACTTCTTGCGAGCATCGTCCTCGTGCAGGGCTCCCCGGGTTTTGATGAACTCCAGGAGGTCACCCTGGACCCCAAGCTCCATGACGATGTAGACCTTGCCGTCTGATGTCTCGAAGATCTCATAGGTCTTGACAATGGAGCGGTGGTTTAGCATGGCCAGAATCTCAATTTCCCGGGGAAGGAATTTCTCCAAGAAGTCCGTGGGGGCTTTCTTGCGGTCGATGATCTTAACCGCCACGTTGAACTTCAGGCGCTCAGAGTAAGCAGATTTGACTTTTGCGTAAGAGCCCTCTCCCAAATTTATCCCCATGATGTAGCCTCGTCGTTTGAGGACGGCAGCGTCATCCATGGTGCCGGGAGCGCCCAGTGCCTCTGAGGCTGCCCTCTACATCCCTGCGGGACATGGGCCAGCTGCGTCCTCATTTACACTGTGGACAGAGAGTCCTCTGGGCTGGCCGGGCCTGCTGTCCCTGCCTCCTAGAGGCCAAGACTCTGGGGGTGGAACGTTCAGCATTGTCCCCCAGGTGACTTCAGTGGGTGAAGTCATAAAGGAGGAGTGCCCTGGGGGAATGAGGCTCTGGCCTTAGCCACTTGGACTTGGAACCCTGGAAGGCCAGCCAGGGGGGCTGGAGTGGACCAAAGGCCAGTGGAGAGTGGCCTTGCGCTTGGCTGAGACCTGAGGTAGGCGGGGGCTGTGGGGAACACATTGGTCTGCCGGTGCTTCCAAACAAGGAGCCAGGCCTCCTTGTGGTGTTGATTATTGCAACATGGGGCATCTCAGGAAATCTGGGCTGGATGGTCATTCTGAGTCCCAGCAGGAAACAAAAGACATACTCAAGTTGGGGCAGTCGGAGGACAGTTTAATGAAGTCATCTTATTTACAAAGGTGGGAGTGGAGTTAACAGTAGGGTACCCTAAGGGTAGTTACAGACCCCTGGAAGAAGGGAAGGTTGGTCACTGGAAATTGGGAAGGTATAGAGGCAGTGACTCCACAGGGAGGGAGCTGGGGCAAAATATCCCTGACCTCTTTTCCCTCCCTTCAGCTCTAGAGGGTCTTGGTGGTGTCTACATAGGCAGTCTGCAGGCTGTGCAGGAGGGCCAAAGGTGGAGGTGTTTCAGGAGGGGCAAAGACTCTTGGCCCGGCAGTGGCTGCAATTTCAGAAGCCAGGGCTTTGCCTTCTCCCTGCATGGTTGGGCTGGACTTCTCACGTTTCTCCCTCTCCATCTGAACTTTTGTTGGCCTGCTTCTTTAACAGTGGCTCTGCAAGGGGACAGCTGGCGGAGATATCTGCTCTTAGCTGTGACTTCCCTCCCTGGGGTCTGCCCAGCCTGTAACCTTGGCTGGGCTCCCTGGGCACATTGAAGGTTGGGCCTGGGTCTCTTCTGAGTGTAGCAGCTGCTCCTGGGAATGCTCCATGAGGACAATGCAAGCAGCCAGGGCAGTGTTGGACAGGGACCACTGTTTCTGCTAGTAGGGGGGCCCCTCTGCTGTGATAGGCCCTTTGTCTAGCACCTGCCACAAGGCACGCCTGGAGGGAGCAGGTGCAGGCAGGTCTGGCCTAGCCTTGGGTTTTATCTTGGCCATCTCCACTCAGCGGGAGTGGGTACCTCTCTCAGGGACCCTGAGAATCCTGAGACATTCAGGAGGATTATGCCTTGAAGGGACTTGGGAGGACTGCTCCTGGTGAGTAAGTTGGTAGGGTGAGAGGTGGGCCAGGCTAAAATGGGTCCCCCCCTTTTCTCTGCTCCCATCTTCACTCTCTTCCCCAGCCTTGACATCCTGTACTAGGCCTTGTCTGTGTCGTTGGTGGTCCTTCCACTGGACAGCTTGCTCCTCTCCTAGTGGGACAGTCCATCTGCTGTGTTCTCTTCCGCAGACAATCTGTTCCCTGACAGGTGTTAGGCCAGCACTGGGACCATGGTCTCCGGAGCCTTTCCTCCCTGCAGATGTGGCCTGCTGTGGCAGCAGCTGTGCCCAACATTTCTTCCCCCTCCTCCCACATTGTGTAGGCAGGGCTCTTCCTTCAGAGGCCAGCTTTGCTCCCCAGTCTAAGATCTGGGTTTCCCTGTCAGCTCCTCTTGTACGAAACTCCTTTAAGCTATTTCCTTTTCCGTAGCGTGTGCTGGTGAAGCCACACCTGCCTGTTCCTTGCAGGGTGGATCCTCCATTCCCCCATCTTCCCACTTCCTCAAAGCTTGTCTGGGTTCCTCCCGTTTTCCTCGTCCCTTTTCCGCAGCGGTTCTGCCTTTAGAGGACCACTTTAGGGAGCACTCTTGGGCCGCTGACCGGACCTGGGTCTGCAGGTATGCAAGGTGTGACGATCTCTCGCGCCCCAGGGTCCTGCTTCACCCTGTCCACCTCGGTTCCCGGTCCCTCTCCTCTTCCTTCACGCTCCGCCCCCCCGGGCTGCTCCCCGCCTCTCCGCGCCCCGCCCCTTTCTGTATCCGTCTTCTTGGCCTGGTTACCCCTCCCCCACCGCCCCTGCCCAGCGCGTCGTGCCCTGGGATCCCGGCCCTCAGTAGGCCCTACCGCCCAGGCTCCACCCCCGAGTCCCACCTCTCCGCTTAACCAATGGCACACTTAACTCCTTATAGTCCCGCCCGCCCGCCTCTCTGTCCCCGCCCCCCCACCGTCCCAGCCTCGGGCCTCGCCCCTTTCGGGTACAGCCGCCCAGGCTCCGCCCTGCGCCCGGCCAAGAGTCCACACGCATTGGGACCGTGCAGGCCCCGCCCCCCGCCTCGGCACTCATTGGCCGGCGCCGGCGGCGCGGGCGGGGGGCGGCGCGGAGCTGAGCAGGACGGCCGCCATCTTGCGCGGAGCCGGAGTCGGAACCCGAGACTGAGGCCGAGAGTGCGCGGGATCCCGCGGCCCATTTTAGCCGCGGCTTAGTCGGAGACTTTTCCTGCCGCCCTTCCGCGCCCGGCCCCTAACCCTTAGCCCGGCCCGGACCCCTGACCCTTATCCCGGCACGGTCCCCTGACCCTCAGTCCGGCCCGGTCCGGCCTCCCCGCGGGGTCACGCGGCCGCCCCGGGGACGATGAACGGAGGATAAATGGTGCCCAAGGCAGACAGCGGTGCCTTCTTGCTGCTCTTCCTGCTCGTGCTCACCGTCACCGAGCCGCTGCGGCCAGGTGCGCGGCGCGGTGGGCGCGGCGCGGTGGGGGCGGTGTGTGGGGGCGGGGCGGGGCCGGGCGGGCAATGTTCGGGGCCGGGGTCGCCCGGGAAGTCCCTCCACCCCGCGGGGCCGAGCCCCAGGAGGGCGCCGGCTAGGCCTGCCGCGAGCCGCCGCGCCCCCTGCCCGGGACCGTGCCCCTCGCCCGGGACCGTGCCCCTCGCCCGGGACTGTGCCGAGAGTTTACCTGGGCTCAGGGCGCCTCGTACATCATTGGAACTTTGTTCTCGAGGGATGTTACCTTTGGATCCGTGTTCCGTGGAGCGCTGCGTGCTTTGAGAATGACGGAAGCGAGAGTGATGTCCGTGGCCCGACCTAACTTCTGGGGCCTGGGAGTTCTTTGGCCAAGGAGCTGCGCCCCTGGGGCGCCCCCACCTTGCCCAGCGGCTGGGGTCAGGCTGGCGTTCCGGGGTCGAGAGAGCAGCTCGTGGAAGCATCTGGTTTCCCACGTTTTCCCTCAGCAGTGGTTTTGTGCCCGGGTCTCAGCCCTGGAAGCTCCTCGGCTGGAAAGCGGTAGCCGCGTTGCTTATTGTCAGTGAGGTGTTGCAGTTGAGAACTGCTCAGCTCAGAGACTGGCGGCCCACCGTGGTACTAGGAGTCCGCCAAGCATCGCACGCAGGAAGCAAGCTTCCTGGGTCAGAGACTGGTGCTGCGGCCGGGTTTCCGCCATCGGAGCCTGGACATTGCCAGGCACTTAGGAGTGATCCTTCAATGTGATAATTAAATGCTTCTGGAACTCCCCTCGGAACTTGTGTTTTCATAAGTAAGCTTGTGATGGGGAATCAGCAGCATGGCCACTGGAAAGTCCGGGATAATTTTTATTTCTACCTGTTCTTGTGTACCCCCTCCTCCATTGCACAACAAAAAAATCAAATCCCCATGTGCAGGGCGGATTTATCCATCAGGCACAGGAGGCCTGGTGCTGGGGACCCACAGTGAATGCTTTTAGTGGTCTCCTTTTAAAATCAGCGAGGAAAACCCCCTGACCTTTTAGGTCAAAGAAAATGTTATAGTATACACATACAGATTTATTGTCTTTATACCGATGCATTTGAAAGTATGATTCTTAATATTATCTTTTATGGAGGAAGGGGCCCATGAAAAGCAGAATTGTCCAGGGCCATTGTCTGTGAGCTCTGTCAGGTCTCTCTTAAAGGCCGGCTGGGGGACACAGTGGTGTGCCACTCTCCATAATGCCTCAGCGAGGGCTCTTACTGCAGATATGACACACCTCTCTGCCTTTGTCATCCTTACGGAGTTCTGTCTTCTCCCCAGTATTTACTTGGTGGCCAAGGCCCTGGGCCCATACTCAACCTGGAGTCACTCCAGTGATGCTCCTCTGGGCTCCCTGTAGAACTGGTTGCTCATTGCTTCTGATGGTTCTCTGCGCAGCAGGGTGACTGGTTGTGGGGTAGCCTTAGTGGGAATGGAAGCCAAAAAAGGCCTACATTTGGAGTATTGGAGTATTGAATGGGCTCTTGAGGACCAGAGCCGATGGATTTATGGCTTGTTGTGATTAAAATCTTTAGAAAAGATGTCTGCATCTGTAGAGTGGTGGGAGGAACATCATTCTGTTCTGGCTCTTGAGTCCCAGTTTTGCCTCTCAGCCCCTCAGGTGGACTCTGTGGGACCAAGCCACACATGCTTGTGTTCCTTGGGGTGCCTCTGGTTCCAGGTCCAGCATCTCCTGCCTGGATGATAGAGGTGACTGATGTCCCCAGCTCCCTTTCCTTTGCTGTCCATGTATCCTGCCAGCTGGCCAGCAACAGTTCAAAAAGTTTTCAGATGCTCACTGTTGCTCACTTGCCGCTAGGGATGCTCAAATGAACTGAATAAACCCCTTTCTCTAGGAGTGCCATTGAGGTATGGAAGCAGAAACTAGATGTAAATCAGATCTTCGGGTATGGGGGCTTAGAGGCAGGCAGCAGAGGTGGTGGACCAGTCATTTGTAGCAGGGGAGGGCTTCCTAGGAGACCTCATATTGAGGTCTGAGTTGGGGCAAGGAGGAAGCAAAGTTATCCTTAGCATTCCACGACTTTTCAGATCAGAACTTTGCAGTGGCTTCTGGTGGTATCTTGAGCTGCTCTGCGAAATCCTGGGGGACTCCACCTGGTTCCCTGATTTTGGCTGAGCAGCAAGGGCAGGTCTCATTTGGGGTCAGATGTTCTCCATGGGTGCTTGTATGTGCTCTGTGTCCTTCCAGGCAGAGGTCTGCTGGCTGGTTCTTGTGAGGGATACCTTCCCTGTCTTAATGTGCATTCTTTCTGTGGGAGTCCCAGCTTTGACCTGTACTTGGGTGTGAGGAGGGCATCAGGCAGAACCTGCTTCCCAGGAGGGAGGGAGTCCTTGAGGACCAGGGCCAAGCCAGCTTTGGCTCTTCCCCGGTGTAGGCTGGGGTGTGAGGCCTTTCACACAGTGGGGGCAACAGAGCTTTTGGCAAAGTTTCTTTTTTTTTTTTTAAGTTTTTATTTATTTCTTTGACAGAGACAGATCAGAAGTAGGCAGAGAGGAAGGCAGAGAGAGGAGGAAGCAGGCTCCCCGCTGAGCAGAGAGCCCGATGCGGGACTCGATCCCAGGACCCTGAGATCATGACCTGAGCTGAAGGCAGAGGCTTTAACCCACTGAGCCACCCAGGCGCCCCTTGGCAAAGTTTCTTAATGCATGTTTGATCTAGGTTGATTAAGGATGTGTTACATGCCACGTGCTGTTCTGATGTGTATGGACACGTGCATTGCTTATCTCTCTGGTGGTCCCTGTGATGTAAGATGACTGCTATTAGCCCCATTTTACAGACGGGAACACAATCACAGAGAGTTCACGAAACTAAGTGGCTGAGATGAGATGAGATTTCAGCCCAAATGTCTGGCCTGTGTTCCCATCACGTGCCTTTGGTTGTGGCTCTGTCTACTCCAGCTGTGTGTGTCCTGCGCTGGCCATCCTTAACCCCAGCTGTGGAACTCCGGGCCACATCTTTTCCCATGACAGACCCAGTGGTTCTCCAGGTGAGGGCGCAGACCCTTTTTTATCTAAATACTCTGATCTAAGGGATAGAACTAGCCATCCCATCAAATCCCTTTCATGGTTAGCCGTTAACGACCAGTGGTGGTGTGTGTGTATCTCCCTCCTGGGGCTGTGGTGAGACCTCTGCTGAGGGGCAACAAGCATGGCGGGGCTTCTGGGGAGCCAGTGGCCGTGGTGTCTTCTCGTTGTCTCTTTCTCTATGTGTGCAGGTAATGCAGCAGCAATTGCTGATTCAGAAAGTGTTTTTCTAGCTTCAATTATGATGGAAAATCATGCCATGGTGTTAGCCACAGCTCAGTCTAGGGTGACCCCACCATACATAGCTGAGAAAACATTTGCCTCCTCCAAGTGAGCTCTGCCCCAGCCCTCTAAAAAGGCTTGTGTTCAGTGAGGCTGCCTGATGAGGTGGTGGGACTGGAAGCTGTCTTCTTTTTGCTGTTGGGAGAGCTGGCTGGGAGAGGCAAATGACTTGCGTAAGGTCGCACAGATGGTGAGCAGCACAGCTGGGATTCAAAACCAGGTGAGTTGGTTCCGAGTTAAGGATTCTTTCCCCTTTGTCATGAGGGACCCAGAGGGGCCTGTTCTCTGTGCTGAACTAGGAAATTGTCAGTGAACTGACTTGTGGCTGTAGCACCTTGCTTCTGGAGCAGCACTTGAGTTAGTGAATAGGAGAGTGTGGCCGTTTTACAAGCACATGTGGCTGGAGCTCATAGGAGTAGCTGGGAAGTTGAACCTGCACCTGGGCTTGCCAGGCGCCTTCCGAGTTCTGAGCTCTTTCCTTCACAGCCCGCCTTCCTGTAACACTGTAGAACTCGCCGTGCTGGCTGATTGTGCTTTTAGCATAATGATTTCATTCTTTTTAGTTGGAATGTAGGGTTAACACACTTTCCAACCTCACTAGCTAGCTAATGAATTGTCTTTTTTTTTTAATATATAAAGAAAACTCGGAAATAATTTCAAAATTACAGAAAAGTTGCAGGAATAAAACTCATGCAAAGAACACCTGTATATCGGGGCGCCTGGGTGGCTCAGTGGGTTAAGTCTCTGCCTTCAGCTCAGGTCATGATCCCACGGTTCTGGGATTGAGCCCCGCATTGGGCTCTCTGTTCAGCAGAGCCTGCTTCCCCCCTCTCTCTGCCTGCTTGTGACCTCTCTGTCAAATAAATAAATAAAATCTTTAAAAAAAAAAGAAAAAGAAGAACACCTGCATATCCTCAGACTTACTTGTTAGCATTGTAGCTCATCTGCCTTATCCCTCATGTGTGCACGTGTGCACATAATTTATTTTCTGAGCAGTTTGAGAGTAAGTGGGCCTTTCCCCTTGCACATTTTGGCTACTGCAGAGAGCAGGAAGAAGCTCCTGGCACTTGGCAGCCCCGGGAGATGAATGGTGATGCCTCCCCACAGCCTTGTAACCAGCCCTCACCACAACCTGCTGTGTACTGGGCGCTGTCGCCAGCTCCCGCCTGCCGTGTGCCGGGCACCGTCACCACGGGAAAGTATTGAGGGCACAGGAAGCACTGTGGTTAAAGCTCCGGTTGGCCCAGGTGGCAGGGAATCAGGTCATTGTTTCAGTTGGCCATTCCGGTCTTTGGAACAGAAAATGTGCTGCTGTCACACACTTCACCAGACAGGTCTGCACCTTCTTGCCACTGTTCCTCTGGCCCAGATTGCTCTTGCCTGCAGCCTTCCTTGGTCCTGTTTCTTCGCCGGCCCACCAGCACTTACTTCACCGCTTCCCTCCCCTGGGCAGTTTGGCAGCGCCGAGGCTTGTTGTCCTCTTAGCCATCATGGCAGGTGATCTAGTTCTCGGTCCTCCCTGCTGGATGATCTCTTACCTCTGTTCCTCTGCCTGCCTTGCTGCTGGGCGTAGGGAAACGTTGGTAGTCTCTTGACTCGGAGTGGTATGTATCAGTGACAGCATGTAGGACTAGTAGATAGCAAGGGACTGGTGAAATGTCTTTTGTCCACTGCCAGATTGTTCCCTTCATCCCATGTGCTTTTGTATTTGGGGTGCTGAGGAGTTGGTGAATGGTCCCTTCCTCTTCCAGTCTACAGATTGGGTCAGTCATCCCGAGAACCCAGTTTTGGGCCAACACTTTGCCAGAATGGTGGGTGGGCCCTAAGTATGGCTATTCCATGCTAGCTGTATTTTTGTTTCTGGTGTGATTTACCAGTTGACTCGGGGTGTTTAGTGAAAGTCATTCACATCTTGTCCTGCTGCTCCAAGCTGGGCTATGTGTTGCATCCGTGTGGACATGGTTGCCTTGACAGGGCAAGTCTAGGGGAAGGTGAATGGCCTGTGGGGCATGATTGGAGCATCGTGAGCTGTAGACCCAGAGTGTCCTGGGGCTTCTGGGCGTCGACCTGGGAGGGAGGAAAGCCCAGGTCTTATGTTGCTTCACACAAGCTGTTTGGAAAAGCAATGACTGTGGTTTAGAACACAGTGAGTCTGGTGTGGTGGGTTAAGAGCATGGGCCCTAGAGCTGCATGGCTGGGCATCAGGGCGCAGTGTGCTGCCCACTCTGACTGTGCTGAGCCTCAATTTCCTCATCTGTAACACAGACATAATAGAACATACTGGAGAGAGATGCTGTGAGAATTAAAATCAATGTGTATAGAGCTCTTAACACATCTGACAAAAAGGCCATTCATGTTAACTTCGAATGGACTTTAGAGAGTGTAGGGACTCCCTGCCCCCCCCTGCCAAAAGTCTGGGTGCATGAGTTTGTGGGCATAAGGGCATGTTTCTTGGGAGAGAGCCCCCACCTGGGAGGCAGCAGAGCAAAGTGGCTTTGAGCACTGTCTGACACACAGTGAGTGCTCAATGAGTCTAGCCATTCCCATGGTCTGAGAGGGGGTGTATGTGGCTTCCTAGAGCCCCCGAAACAACCGCAGTGCTTTGGACAGGGCTAGGCTTGTTCATACTGACACGTTTTACTCTTTGTCACATTCATGTTGTGTCCCCTGGGCCTAGTTTGGCACAGAGTGGGCACTCAGAAATCAGTTATTGAACAAATGCACAAATGGCTATTTATATTTTGACATAAAGAGCAGCAGCTCCCTTAGCCAGCGGGCCTCGCAGCTGCCCCTGGGGGGTGGTGAGGATGAGGGCCTTGTGGCTGCCTGCAAGAACGCCTTTGGTGGACCCATGTGTTGGGGGGGGAGTGCTGCAGAGCCAGCTGGCCTGGGCCTCACACTCGGGGGAGCTTGCTCCTGTGGGGGTGAGCTGGGTGGCGAGGTGAGAGTGGGTGAAGACTTCCTCACGGATCCTCAGATCCTCGTTGAAGTTCAGCAGCCACCCAGCCTGGGGTGGGGGTTGGGCAGGAAGGCTTTTGGGTGGGTGGGTGGGGCCTCCTCTCTAATGGATTTGCTGGGCACGGAGGCTTGGGAACCAACTTCCCCCTGCAGGAGGACATGGCTTGCCCTTCCCTGGGCCATTGCACAGCACAAGTCTTGTTTGAGAGCTCGTGGGTACAAGAACTGCCATACTTGCCCTTTGGCTTTCTCTGCCTTCTCTGCTTGGTGTGGCCTTTGTTTCAGCCAGCTTGGCCTGTTCATTGGCCTAGTCTGTGCCCCTGATCCCCTCCAGTCTCTGTAGGCTGTCTTCCAGATCCCTCGAAGCCAGCCATCAGTTTGATCACCTTGTTGTCTGTCTGCCTGCCCTCAGCTGTTGACTACTCTGTGTTGAGCAGGACAGGGCTGAGAGCAGAGCCCTGGACCAACAGAGCCTTCAGGTATCCACCTTATTCTTCCCTGTCTTGGAAGCTTTGTTTCCACAAGACCTTCCATAGGAGTTTATGGCTATGGAGAGGATTGCTTGGGGCTCCCTGGGGTGCTGGATAAGGGGCAAGAGCCACTGCAGAGGGCATCCCAAGAGGATCAGCTGGGAGATGGGAGGTTCCAGGACCTTCATTGCTTAGACTGACATCAGGTCCTCTGATGCAGAGGCCTTTTTTTTTTTTTTTTTTAAAGATTTTATTTATTTATTCATATGACAGAGATCACAAGTAGGCAGGCTGAGCAGAGATCCCAGGACCTGGAGACCATGACCTAAGCCACCCAGGCGCCCCATGTAGAGGCCTTTTGAGTGCTACTGGCTGCTTCCCAGGGTCTCTGGGTCTGTTAATTTATCCCTGGCTTTGTGGTCTTACAGGGCAGAGTGAGAGGCCTGGAAGTACCTGAAAGGGATGAGGTTCATTTAGGGCCAAGGCAGGCTTGTGCTGCAACCCTCAGTGGTTTGTGGGCCACTCCTTCAGATGCTCCCTCCACCCCATTAGTGCGAGTGGGATGCACATACAGAATGAGAACAGTGAAAGCCCAGAACAGTTTGGAAAAATGATGTTGATTTTCTTTTTAATGTTTACAGAAATTTCATACATGGACTATTTTATACAAATGGAATTATACTTAGATAATTTCTTGAGTTTTTCAGTGGACAGTGTTCTGGAGATCTTTGTAGGCTAGCACACATAGCTGTACTTCTTTTTTTTTGTGAGAACTTTCCTTAGTCTTACTTTGTTTTGTCTGTAGGGGCTGGTTCTCACAGAGGCCTCTTAACCTAAACTTTTCATCAACCAGAAGCTTTAGCTTAGTGAGATTTACAATTAGAGTGGCATGGCTGATAGGTTGGGGTTCCTAGCTCCTAAAATACATAGGCAGTACTTCCAGGGCTGTTCCCAGACCCTCATGTCTTTGTCTCAGTCTAAACCTAGATCTGCAACAACTCCAGGTTGGGCTTCTGGTTTTCACATGTATTTATACTATAATTCAAATTTGTGTGCTTATTTATCTAAATGGCATGCTTTTACCACAGATAATTTAGAATTAGAGTGGCCTTTTAGGGGAACATTGACATGAGCAAAATCATTCACTTGAGAGGTCCCTTAAGAGCAAAAATGAAACTAAATCCCAAAGACCCAATGGTCAGCATTTTTTTATTGGTATGAGGCAGCTTAATTCCAAAAAGAATTAAGATGTCAGGGGGCGCCTGGGTGGCTCAGTGGGTTAAGCCGCTGCCTTCGGCTCAGGTCATGATCTCAGTGTCCTGGGATCGAGCCCCGCGTCGGGCTCTCTGCTCAGCGGGGAGCCTGCTTCCTCCTCTCTCTCTGCCTGCCTCTCTGCCTGCTTGTGATCTCTCTCTGTCAAATAAATAAATAAAATCTTTGAAAAAAAAAAAAGAAGATGTCAGGATATCTTCCTTCAAAGGGAGGCAGAGGGGTACTTCATTCTTTAAAAAACAAAAACAAACGAAAACAAAACTTTGTACTTTGGGAACATGCATACATACAGAAAAGTTGCAGAGTTCACCTAGATTCACCAATTAACATTCGACTCATCACGCATTTGTTTGCATGGTCATGTGTATACAGATGTATTTTGTACTTATGGGGGAAACTACTTGAAACTAAGTTGTAGGCATCATGACCCTTCATTTCTAAGTCCCTCAGTGTGTATTTCCTAAGAAGAAGGCCATTCTTTTATCAGCACAGTGTAGTTGTCAAATTTAGGAAGTTTAACGATGTAGTACTGTTAGCCATGTTCCCATTTTGCTAATTGTCCCATTACAGCATATTTTCCCAAGCCAGGATCCAACCAGGGGGGATCATATATTGCATTTAATTTTGATGTCTGTTTCATATTTTAAAATCTGGAACATCTTCCTGTCTGTCTTTCGTGTTACCGACTTGTGAAAAAGTATAGTCAGTCATTTTATGGACTGTTCCTCATTTTGGGTTTATCAGATTGTTACGATCAGATTTAGTTGATGCATTTTTGGCAGGTACAGTCCCCCAGATCATTGAGTCCTCCTCGGTGCATGCGTCTGGAAGCACAGCCCATCAGTTTGTCGCAGGAATGGCGATACTAACATTCATCACGTGGTAGGGTGGCATTGGCTACATTTCTTTGGGAAAAGTGCCTTTCCACCTTTGTGATTGGCAGGTAATTGGTAGGGAGATAGCCTTACCCATTGTTTTTCAGCATCTGTTAATGATTCTTGCCTGAATCAGTTAACCACTGTGATAATTGCTAAATAGTGATGATTTTCTCTTTTTCTTTTAGTAGTCTACTATAAAAGAGGGCTTCTGTTTTTCATTTTTTACTGTCTGTATGGATTCATGGATTCTTTCTATTCAATTGTTATAGTCTGTTATTGTCATGGTTCATTTTGATACTTATATTGTCATTGATATATTAAAAGGGAAACCCCTTCAGGCTGATTTCTGCATCCTTCTGACATGTCCTCATTTATTTTGAACATCCCTTATTACCAGGCTCATCTTGTGTCTTTTCCTGCTGCAGGCATTTTTCCATGGAACTCTGGTTCCTTTTAATGGAAGATGGTATTTAGAAGCCAGGATCTTGGTGCTGGGTGTGTTCATTGCTACTGGGATACTGCTGCTGCCAGACCCTTCAGGCCAGCTGGGGGGTGTGTGTGTGTGTATGTCCATCTGTCTCTGTGCATGTGTGTGTATGGATGTGTCTGTGTGTGTCTCTTTTTATGTGAGTTCGTACTGTTTGTTTTTGTTCCAACCCAGCATTATGGGATCTTACTTCCTTTTCCTATTTCATATTTGTATCTCCCTTTTTCTGTAATGAGAACTCTGGCTTCCAACATCAGTAGATTTACTTGTTTGCTTAGTCCTGCCCTGTGCACAGAATAGTATGAGAAGTGCTACACCCATTACCACTACAGCAGCAAACCAACTCAGTAAAATTTTGGATTTTTTTTTTTCCTTTTTGCAGCTCTTTTTGTCTTTAGACTGATAGTATATGTATGGTGTACTGGGTCCAAAAGCTACCTGGATTAATTTTTTCTCTCTTTCTTCCTTGTATTTGTTATACACTTAGATTCAGAACCTTGTTGATTTGGGGGCACCTGGCAGGTTCAGTTAGCAGAGTGTGCGACTCTTGATCTCAGGGTCTTGAGTTCAAGCCCCGTGCTGGGCATGGAACCTAGTTGAAATTAAAAAACAAAACAAAACAAAGAAACCCAACTGTTGATTTGAAACCACCTTTACTAAATAGACTATTGAGAGAAGTAATTATTAGAATGTCATTATAATAAGCTTCTACTTCGTCACACTAATTGGTAAGGAAACATTTCCTTTTTGAATAGGTTGTGTTTTCCTGGCTAAGTTAAAAATCATTTCTATGACTAGATTTTACACTTTTTTTTTTTAAAGATTTTATTTATTTATTCGACAGACAGAGATCACAAGCAGGCAGAGAAGCAGGCAGAGAGAGAGAGAGGAGGAAGCAGGCTCCCCACTGAGCAGAGAGCCCCATGCAGGGCTCCATCCCAGGACCCTGGGATCGTGACCTGAGCCGAAGGCAGAGGCTTTAACCCACTGAGCCACCCAGGCGCCCCTAGATTTTACACTTTTAACAAGTCAGCTCATTAGTGTAAATTGTTATTTGCTTAAGATATTTTTTCCAATTTTGTTTCTCTGGTTTGAAGAGAGTTATGTATGTTGAATAAATTACCACTCAGCATCAGTAAAGAGAAAGGCCAAGTAAAACATAACAAAAATTATATTCCTTAGATTTTAACATTAATAAGTGCTATTAATTAGTTCTTTAAATTGGTTAATCTTAAAATCTGATGGAGTGTATTAGAAATTACTTTATAGTACTAACTACAGTGTGGTGTCCAGGATTGGATCCTGGAACAGGAAAAGGACGTAAGTGGGACAACCAGTGGAATTCCAATAGTCTGGAATTCAGTTCATAGAAAGGTACCAATGTTGGTTTCTACATTATGCCAAATGGTAGTGTGTAGTGTAAGATAATTAACAACCGGGGAAACTGGATGAGGGCGTATGGGAACTTTCTGTAAACCTTAAATTATCCTATAGTGGAAAGTTCATTTGAAAAGTTACTTTGTAATAAGTGAATATTTAAAAATGAGTTATTTTTCATTTCTAAGAGTCCCAAGACCTTGTCATCCTAGTTTTATCAGTGTAATTTTGGCAATTCACCTTGTAATTTCAGCTGCTGCTTTGGGAAAATAAGTGGAGGGTTTAGATGTCTGGGATCATTTGAGCCCAAGTTTGTTTAAAAAGCTCCCAGTTCCGGGGCACCTGGTTGACTCAGTATGTTAAGCATCTGCCTTTGGCCCGGGTCATGATCTCAGGGTCCTGGGATCGAGCCTCTGTCAGGCTCCCTGCTCATTGGGGAGTCTGCTTCTCCCTCTGCCTCTCTCCCTGCTCATGCCTATTCACTCATTCTCTCTCTCAAATAAATAAAACCTTAAAAAAAAAAAAAACTCCCAGTTCCACCGTCCTCCCCATCATGTGTGATGTGGGCGAGCTGTCTGAAGATGGGGTTGAGCTTGGCCCAGGAGTTTGGGCATAGTTGTGCACGTGCTTTATCTGACAGTCTTATTTGGGAGGGAGGCAGTGAGGCAGGTGGTAGGTCCGTTTTAGAGATTGGGATGCTGAGGCCCAGAGAGGATAATTAACATTGCCTGGTGGCCAGTCACTCGGCTTTTAAGTAGAAGCAGCAGAAACCGGAAACTGAAGATTGCTATCTTGAGCCAGGTGCTCTACCTCTTGTACCATGCTTCCAGAATAAGATGAAAGAGCTCCACGGCTGTGGGGGACTGAGTGGAGACAAATGCACCACCATCTGGCGCCCACCTGCGAAGGAAGAGGTCCCCTCTTAGTGCTCCTGGCTTCTGTCCAGCTCCACCAGCATTTGGGTGGACACTGATGCTGTGTCACAGCTCTTTGGACCTAGCTGACCAGTTCCAGGAGTTAGTGTTTTAGCAGTCTCCCCTGCTGATTTCAGCACCCTTTGATTGCAACCAAGAAAACATGGACATTTTAAGAAGCTTGGAAGTCTTGTTAATAATCTTACCTGTCACCTCCTTGTGGATTTTGAACCATAAGGCTCTATTATCTCTTAAGAAGCATTAATAGAAGTTAATGATCAGAACAAGGTATTTAAAAGGATTTCATATAACTAAATGTAAAAGTGGTAATTCTTTTAAAAACCAGAAAGTAATGCCAAAAATGATTAGGACACACAATAAAACAATGTTATAAGATTCTGTCTAGTTGCTGTTGTATGTTTCTCCTTTATAATTGCAGTGTGAGGTGTGGTGCTCTTTTTACAGAAAGCACATACTCATATCAGCCTTATTTTACAGATGAAGAAACAGCTTGGAAGAGTAAGTGACTTGCTCAAGGTCACACAGCTTGTAAGTGGTGGAGCCAGTATGTAAAACCCGGGCAAGCTAGAGCTCACGCTCCACTGTTGTGCAGCTTCAGTAGGTACTTTGTTACCCCCAGCTCTTTGCCCTCTGCTCCCTCTCATCTCTTTGCTCCTGACTTTTCAACTTGGACTTCCTTGCCCACCCACTTTTCTTGTCGTCTTCCCATAGCCTTGGCCACCGGCGTCATGGTGCTCATCCCCCATCTCAGCTGTCCATGGCTGTGTCTTCACGGCTGTCCTTCAGGCAGCCTCACACTTGGCTTGCGGGGAGCCAGAAGCATCCCCTGTTGGCCTGGTCCTGTATTTTTGGCCTTGGTTCTTGGCTGCTGTTAGTATTATTGTCATTATCATCTCACCATCCTTGTGCTACCCTCCCACCCATTTCTGAGCATTGTGCGCTCTGCTGAGCACTAGAAGTGCAGTAGCTTAGTGAACGGTAACCCAGCTTCTTGGATAGAGTTTTTGATGTGTTGAGTCCTCCTCTTGGTTTTGGTTCGGAAATAAGTGTATGAAATGAAACTTTCAGGCTGTCATTGTAATCTTTGAGTATTCTTTAAAGAGGACCACTAGTGGAAAGCTGTGTGCTTTTGTGAGCTTTTCATGCAGGTGTCAGCTTTGTCCCCACTGAGCTAACCTGAGGGAGGAGCTGGGGCCGTACTGTCAATCTCCTTTTAGAGTGCCTCAGACTTATAGGCCTGTTTTCTTGCAGGAGTTTATTCGGTGCTAATATTTCCCTCATGGCTTTAAAATCCCTCCCTGTCTTGTCTGTGCTTGTGTCACCTCATTTTATATATCAGAAACAAGCCCTGGGAGGGATATGAGGAGACCTCATCTTGTTTTTTCTAAGTGGGGTGGTAATAAAACTGATCTTAGAGGGTTGTTAACTGGGTCTAGGGAAACAAGGTTTAGGTTATTTGTTTTTTTAAATTTTCAAGTTGTGGTAAAGAACATAATATAAAATATACCATCTTAACCATTTTTAAGTGCACAGTAGTATTAACAAAATGCACCCCGTTGGGCAACAGATCTTGAACTTTCCCATTTTGCAAAACTGGAACTCATTAACCCACTGAACAACTTCCCTTTTCCTCTTTCCCCCTGCTCCTGGCATTCCAATTTTTAAGAGTTTGACTACTTTAGAAACCTCATGTAAGTGGAATCATGCAGTATTTGTCTTTTTGTAACTGGTTTATTTCACTTAGCAAAACGTCTTCAAGGTTCATCCATGTTGTAGCATGAGAGAATTTCCTTTTCTTATGGTTGAATGGTATTCAGTGTATGAATATATCACATTTTCTTTATCCATTCATCTGTGAGTCATTTAGATTGCTTCTGCCTCTTGACTATTATAAATAATGCTGCAATGAACATGAACATGCAAATATCTCTTTAAGATCCAGTTTTTGTTTTTTTTGGATACATATCCAGAATTGGGATTGCTGGGTCATATGGTAATTCTATTTTTAATCTATCATGGAACATCCATACTGTTTTCCATGGTGACTGCACCATTTTACATTCCTACCAGTAGTGCACGAGGGTTCCAATTTTTCTGTATTCTTATTACTTACTATTTTGTTTTTTCTTTTCTTTTTAATAGTGGCCGTCCTAAAGGGTATATAGTAATACCTTGTTAAGGTTTTGATTTGCATTCCTCTAATGATTAATGATGTTGAACATCTTGTCATATTCTTGTTGGCCATTTCTATATTTGGAGATATGTCTAACTCACGTCATTTGCCCATTTTTTTAATTTTTAAAATTTTTATTTATTTGAGAGAAAGAGGGTGTGCATGTGTGCATGCATGGTGTGGGGGAGGGTCAGAGGGAGAGAGAAACTTAAGCAGACTCTGTTCTGAACATGGAGTCTGACATGGGACCTGATCTCACAACCATGAGATCATGAGCTAATTGGGAACCAAGAGTCAGACACTTAACCAACTGTACCACCTAGGTGTCCCCCTTTGCCCATTTTTAAATTGGGATTATTTGTAATTTTGTTGTTAAATTGTAGGAGTTCTTTATATATGCTGGATACTAATCCCTGCTCAGATACATGGTTTGTAAATTTTTTCTCATTCTGTAGATTGCCTTTTCACTTTGTTATTTCTTTAAGTTTGACGTAGTTCTTTTGTCTCGTTTTGCTTTTATTGCTTTTGCTTTTAGTATCCTATCCAAGAAATCACTTTTTTTTTTTTTTTTTAAAGATTTTATTTATCCACTTGACACAGATAGAGAGAGGAAGGGAAGCAGGCTTCCTGCTGAGCAGAGAGCCTGATGCGGGGCTCGATCCCAGTACCCTGGGATCACAACCCGAGCTGAAGGCAGAGGCTTTAACCCATTGAGCCACCCAGGCGCCCCTCCAAGAAATCACTTCTAAATCCACTGTTGTCTTGTATTTTCTTCTAAGGTTTTATTGGTTTAGATATTAGGTTTATAAATCCTTGATCCGTTTTGATTTAATTTTTGTATATGGTGTTGGGTAAGAGTCCAACTTCATTCTTTTGTATGCAGTTATTTTCCTAGCATTATTTGTTGAAAACGTTGTCCTGTCTTCATTGAATGGTCTCAGAACCCTTGTCAAAAATCATTTGACCATTTTTTGGGAGAATTTATTTCAGGGCTCTCTATTCTGTTTCATTGGCCTATATATCTGTGTTGTTGCCAGTAGCATGCTGTTTTGAATACTATAGTTTTGTAATATGTTTGAAATAAGGAAGTGTGAGGCCTCCAGCTTTGTCTTTTTTTCTCAAGATTGTTTTGGCTATTCCAGGTGATTTGAGATTCTGTATTAATCTTAGGATAGATTTTTCTCTTTTGGCAAAAAAAAAAAGTCATTGGCATTTTGATAAGGATTGCATTGAATCTGTAGATTGCTTGGTTCATATTGACATCTTAAGTCTTCCATTCCGTGAACATGGGATGTCTTTCCGTTATTTGTGTCCTCTTTAATTTTAGCAGTGTTTTGTAGTTTTTGGTATACTCATGTATCATCTCCTTGGATTAAGTTTATTCCTAAGTATTTTGTTCTTTTTGATGCCCTAGTAAATAAAATTTTCTTAATTTCCTTTTCAAGTTGTTCATTGTCAGTGAATAGAAATACAACTGATTTTTTTGTGTGTTGATTTTTGTGTCCTGTGACTGCTGAATTTATTCTAACACTTTTTTGTGTGTGAAATCTGTAGATGTGACATATGACCATGTCTTCTGCAAACACGTAATTTTACTTCTTCCTTTCCAATTTGGATGTCTTTTATTTCTTTTTCTTGCTTACTTGCAGAGTGGTTATGCTAGTTTATATTCCCATCAATATTGCATAAGAGTTCCAATTGCTGCACAATATCAGCAACATTTTATGTTGTCAGACTTGTAAAGTTTAGCCTTTCTGTTGTGGAGTGGTACCTCTTGGTTTTAATTGCCTTTCCCTTGAATGATGTTGTTGAATACTTTTCCATGTCCTTGTTAGCCATTCATATATCTTCTTTTGAGCTCTGTTCAAATCTTTTGCCCATTTTTTATGAGCTGGTTTGCTTTTTTATTATTTATATTTTTTATTGAATTATAGGAGCTCTTTATATATTCCAGTTTTTTAAAAAATTTTATTTATTTATTTGACAGAGAGATCACAATTAGGCAGAGAGCCAGGCAGAGATGGGTGGCGGGGGGAAGCAGGCTCTCTGCTGAGCAGAGAGCCCAATGCGGGGCTTGATCCCAGGACCCGGAGATAATGACCCGAACCGAAGGCAGAGGCTTAACCCACTGAGCCACCCAGGTGCCCCAGGTAAAAGTTTTTAGACAAATATGTTGTAAATGTTTTCTCTTAGTGACTTAACCACTCATTTGCTTAACTGTACTTTTTTCTTTTATATTGTTGTTTATTTTTATTCTTGCTTAACTGTACTTTTAAAAGTGTTTTTTTTTTTTTAATTTTAGTACACTAAAATTCCTTTTTGATATATCCTTCTTTGAGCTTTGACAAATGTGTAGGGTCATGTAACCAGTCCCACAATGAAGAGGCAGAGCACAGTGCCATCATGCCAAAATTCCCTCATGCTGCCACTTGGTAGTCAGTCCCTCTCCCTACCTTGTGGTTTCTACCTGGTAACCACTGGTCTTTTGATGAATTTCAGCTTATAACATTGTTTTCTTTTATAGATCATGCTTTTAGAGATGTATGTAAGTACTTTGCCTAATCCAGGTTCACACAAAGATTTTATTTTTTTTCCTGCCAAAAGTTTTATAGTGTTAGAGTTTATATGTTAAGTCTTTGGTCTGTTTTGAGTTAATTTCTGTATCCAGTAAGGCAAGGTATGGGTTGAAGTTCAGTTTTTGATATGTGTATGTCTAGTTGTTTCACCACCACTTGCTGAGGGCTTTTTTCCATTGAATTGTTTTTGTACCTTTATAAAAAATCGGCCACATTTGTGTGGGTCTGTTTCTGGGCTTCGTATTCTATTCCATTGATCTATGTATCTTTATCACACTTTTGATCAAAAAAGTTTTAAATTTTAAAGCTTATCTGTTTTTTCTTTTACATTTACACTTTCTGTGTTTTTTTTTTTTTTTTAAAAAGATTTTATTTATTTTGAAAGAGAGAGAGCATACAAGCTTGGGAAGGAGCAAAGGGAGAGGAAGACAATGTCAAGCAGATTCCATGCTGAGCATGGAGTCCGACGTGGAGCTCGATCTCACAACCCTGAGATCACGATCTGAGCTGAAATCAAGAGCCAGAGGCTCAACTGACTGAGCCACCCAGGCGCCTGCTTTATATGTTTCTCTAAGAACTCTTTGCTTCCCCAGGGTAGTGAAGAGCTTCTGCTTCCTTACTAGACTTTGAGCTCTGTGAAGGCAAAGACTGTATTTATCATTCTGCTCTTCTTGCTTTTATTTAGCACAGTGCCAAGCCTGCAGGAGGTACAAGGCTGTGCTAACGGGTTCTCTTAAGGATTTAAATATAATAATGTATTTGAGGCTTTTGATACACTGCCTGGCACATGCAAAATGAATATACAAGAATCGGATCTTGCTCCAGCTGTTTCTCTTGGAATGAACTGGTTACCCTGTGTGATGGCCTTCATCAAAATGTGGTGTGAGTGGTGGATGAAACAGCCAGTGGATGTTACATGAGTTGTGAGATGCTATTACTCCAGCTCTACCCCACCCTCTTGCCCTGGTCTTACTCCCACATTTGAACCCTCCCCCACCCCACCCTCCGTAAAATATAGACTAATCAATCTTCAAAATGTCATTTGTTTAATGATGCTTGGCAGGTCTGCCTCTCTTTCCTCTTTCATCTTGTCCAGTTATATCCTTTTCCTCTGAGCCTTCTCCTGCTCTTCTAAGATAACTTACGTGAAGCAGGGCCTTCTTCTCCAGACATCTACTTAAGGAGAAGCTGGAGGACAAGGCAAGGCACATGAGCCAGTGTCCCAGTTGGGCAGTGTCTGAGGATAGAAGCTATAGTAAGTGATGGTCACTTCATCTTCTGGTGTGGAAAATGCTTGTGACTTATAAAAAATAAATACTGAAGTTTGGGCCATGTCACTTTGTTCTCGTGTGGTGGTTTCTAGCCTCAACCTTGTGATTCCTTGGCTGATAGGAGAAAGTGGCTTCCCCGAGCATAGCAGCCCTACGCTACCCCCACCCCCTCCCCGTCAGCGGTCATAGCAGAGCTGGGTCATCTGCCTGTCCCTGCCAGGCAGGTGGGTGACAGGGGAGCAGGGGATGTCCTTGCCCAGACTCAGGAGTCAGAGGAGCCCCCCTTCCCATGTGGAGGGCTGACTGAGGGTGATTCTCATGATTCTTCTCCTGCCCCAAGGCTATTTGGAAATGGGTTTGGTGGTCACAGTGACTGAGGAGCAACTGACATTTGAGAAGGCATAGCAAAGAATTTTGGCTGTATTTCAAAACCACAGTATTTTGGTACATGCCTGGCCCTGCAGGTCCTATCCAACAGTCAGACACTCCTCATCTCTGGGGATTTGTATTGCTGACCTCCACGGAGGCACTGCATGTCATAAGTCCTGTGTTTTTTGTCTTAACAAAGAAAAAATGGGTCAGAATTGGAAAGTTTGGATCTAGCCCTCTGAGGAAGGATTAGTTAGCCACGCCCCAAATCAGAATGCAGGGTATCCTGTTGGGGGTGGCTGTGATTCCCAACTTGAGTCCTGTTTCCCACTTAGCCAAGCTGGTTTTGGGATAGAGATCTGGACAAAAGAGCCAGATAGAGCCTGCCTTCTGGTTCCCGTGCTGCTGCTGTCGACTTGCCATGGGAATGGAGCAGGCAGGTCAGCCCTTTTATGAAATGAGCTGATTGGACTAGATGGGTTTTCTGGTAAATATAGCAGTCTCTGGCTTTCCTAATTTAAATTTTACTAATAGAACTTCCGTATAGTAATCTTTATGAGCCACACACGTCCCACTCCCCCTTGGATGCTAGGCCCTTGTGTGTGAGTATCATGGGGCTAGCTGATCTCTGAGCTCCTTGCAGTGTGACATTCAGATACTCTGTCCTTCTGTTGTAACTCTGATGCCTCCCAGAGCCCACGAGTACCCGGGCCTCCCATGAACAGCAGCCTTAACTGGGCTTCGCTGCTGAGTCATGTGGCAGGGTGTGCTGTGCAGAAAAAGCCCCTGGTCCCAGCTCTCTGCTCACATCTTCCCTTTCTCTAGGTGTGTTCCTTGGAGAGGATTTGCCTCTTCAGAGCGCCTCACAGAATTATTCCAGAGGGCAGAATACGTGAAACTCTTCAGCAACCAAGAGCCGCCACATTGTGCCAGGTAGCAGGGAGGTTATAGGCAGTCTCTTTGGTGCCATGAAGTGACAGCCCCTGGGAGAGGACTGATGGGACTGCAGGAGTCACCATAGGGACTGCTGAGCCAAGGGTCTCAAGAACCTGAATGGAGGGGTCATGGGGGGAAGGCTGGATGGAGGTGGCCCTTTGCCTCATGAAAAGAAAAATGGCATTTAGAATACTGTAGAGAAGGCAATGAGTTTATAATTTAATCACAGTTTATTCTAGAATGATCTCCTGGGAACTGTCCCAAATGCCTGGTAATGCTGTCTTCATCTTCTTGTTCTGCCCTTCGGGAACCATTCCCTGTCCTGCTGCTGATGGTGTTCTGCTGAAGGTTTCCACTGCCTGCAGCATCCAGTCCTGGAGCCATAGCGCATCCCCCAGTGCCTTTGGTCTTATCTTCTGCTGAGCCCCAGCCAAGCAGAGAGCTCCTTTCCAGCTTTGGTGGCGCTTGTCCAGGCTGCACCCTTGACCCTTAGGCCTTCCCTGTGGTCTCTGGTGGTGCATGTGCTGCCCATCCTGAGGTCTCATTCAAGCCCCTTATTCTTCTCCTCTTACCTGAGGACACAGGTAACTCTATTTCAGAAGGCCCTCTTAGCACGTATGCCCTGTGTTTTGTATTTTTGTGACCTGTGTTAGCAGTGATCTCTGTCCCCTCCTAAAGCTGTCAGGGGCAGCGGGCCTGGCCCAGGTTCTAACCAGGGAGCACCAAGTTCCTGACATGGTGCTGGACAGGGCCCAGCACCCCACGGGAACCATTCTCCTGGACCTTTTCTGTCACTTACACAGCAGAGCCTTATTTTCAGATCTCTCCCCTCTGCGCTGGTGTGTAGTGTGGGGCCAAATAAATATGCCTTTCCTAGTCCTGCCTTGGGTGGGGGTGGGGGTGGGGACGAGACCCAGGGAACAGCCCCTCTGGGAAGCAACTATTGCTCTTTCTAAGGGGGAATGTCTGAGCAGTCTGTCGTAGGCTGCACTGCCCACCTGGGAGCGGGTCTGCTGGGAGACTGGGGCCTCCTGGTGCCCTGGGCGGGCACTCCAGCAAGGCATGGAGGGCTGTGTCCAACGATGCACCTCTGCTCTGTGCAGACCATTGGAGCTGGCTGGGGGCCGTGAGAGGGGATGGGATGTAGTTCTCTTGCATTTCCTGGCTGGAAGTTTTTGATTTCCTGAGCTTAGTGGCTGTGGACTTGTGTGCTTCTGGTGTTCCCTGTCTTCCTCTATTTCTCTGTGGGCAGATGTTAGGAGAAATCAATTCCAAACAAGTAAGGCTTCATACTAAATTTCACACAGTAATTTGGGACAGCTCAGCTTACATAATTTAAAATGAGGCCAAGGCTTGCTGACAAAGAAGAAATCGAATCCAGAGAAAGAATCTGTATTGGAGAGGCTTCTAAATTTCTACAGGGCCCGAATCCTCAAATTCCCAAACGTCGCATGTCTCTGGCAGCTCTGCGAGGTCAAAACTATCTTCATAATAGTAGCAAGAGGTCATTAGCTGCTTTCTCTCATTCTCTCACCAGTGCACAGTGGCATTACCGGAGGCCACTTGCCGTGTGATTGATGGCTAATGGGTTTCGTGCTTAGGATCCTCTCTCCCTCTGTCTCTTTTAAAGGATTTTTTTAAAAGCCATGGTAAAATCCACATAAGATTTACCATTTTAGCCATTTTTAAGTGTACATTTCAATGCCATTAAGTACATTGACACTGCTGTGCCACTGTCACCATCCCTCTCCAGAATTCTTTTCATCTTCCCAAACTGAAACTCTATCCTCATTAGACAACTCTCCATTCCCCCTCCCCCCAGCCCCTGGTAATCTCTGCGCTCCTTTCTGTGCCTGAATTTGACTCCTCTAGGGCACCTCATATAAGTGGAATCGTACAGCATTTGTCCTTTTGTGTCTGGCTTGTTTCACTGAGCATAATGTCCTCAAGGTCCATCCTTGTAGCACGTGTTAGAATTTCCTTCCTTTTGATGACCTGCTAATATTCCATCGAAAAGATACATCACATATTTGTTCATTCATCTGTTGGTGAATGCTTGGGTTGTTGCCACCTCTTGGCTGTTGTGAGTAATGCTGCCGTGAGCATCAGTGTACAGGCATCTGAGTCCCTGCCTTCACCCCTTTTGGACAAATAGCTAGGAGTGGAATTGCTGGGTCATATGTTTTAACCCTTTGAGTCTATGTTTGGGAACCTAGTGTTCACAAGATTGCTTGGTTTTAATTTCTAATACAGTACATATTGGTAGATATAACCCACATAAACCGAAGATCTTTGGGTTCCTTAGAAATTTCAAGTGCATAAAGGGGTTTGGGAATGAGAACATTTGAGAACCTCTTAGTCAGAAGTTCTCATTTTGGTTCTGTGGCCTTGCACTTCTGTAGTTAGGGCATAGATTATTTTGAAAAATGTCAACAGTTCTTTGGCTAGGAAGGGCCTGCCCGTGTCTCCCAGTTGTTAGCCAGGGGGTAGGCATCACAGGGGAAGGTTTGGGGCAGAGCCTTGGCAAACCCAGTACTGGGCAGAGGGGGTGACTGTTTTTGAACAGTTTTAGATGAGGCAGAAATTGTGCTGGATGCTTTACAAAGGGACTTGGGAGGATAGTGAGGAAGAAAAGGAAAAAAAATGTTGACTTGCAGCTTGAGTTATTGCAGTGAGACCCATCAGAATTGCTGGGTGACCTGCCAAGCGACTGACTGTGTGTCAGTCCCTGCCACACGAGGCAAGCTCTGTCATATCCTAGGTCTGCCTGCTTTGTTTACCTCTCTGGCCCAGGAGAGTTGCCTGGCACAAAGTGGCGCTTCGTAAATAGTCTTTGAATGAGTGATTCACATGTATTAACCAGTGACTCACACGTTGGATTGCTGTCAGAAGAGCCCTGGCACTACAGGCCTACAGGCGAGCCAGGAAGTGAGAGAACCTTCCTTGCGGAGATCAGAGAACTGTTGACACTTTGTTACAGACTTAAAGAAGAGAGGGAGCTCTTTGAGCAGTTTGGTTCATCTAACATTTAGTAAGTGCCCCACTGTGCTGGGTGTTGGGTATGGGGTGGAGGATAAAGATTTATCCCTACACTTACACTCTAGGACAGGGTTTGGCAAAAACTCCGTAGCTGGCTGCTTTTTTAAAAAAACATGTTTCTGCATGTATCAACAGTTCATTCCTTGTGTGTATGTGTGTGTGTGTGTGTGTGTGAGAGAGAGAGAGAGAGAGAGAGAGAGAGAGAGAAAACATGAGCGGGGAGGGGGTAGGGGGAGAAGCAGACTCCCTGCTGAGTAGGGAGCCTGACTTGGGCCTGTATCCCAGGACCTGAGATCACGACCTGAGCTGAAGGCAGACACTTAACGGACTGAGCCACCCAGGTGCTTGGCTCGTTCCTTTTTATTGCTGAGTAAACAGTCCACTGTACTGCGATTTGTTTATCCATTCACTTTTTTGGATATTTGGGTTTCTAGCTTTTGGCTCTTACAAATAAAATTACTCTTTGTATGGACACGTAACTTTCATTTCTCTTGGGTAAATGCCTGGGAGTGGAATGACTGGGTCATATAATGGGTGTATGTTCAGCTTTCTACAAACTATCAAATTGTTTTTCAAAGTAATTTTACAATTTTACATTCGCACTAGCAATATAGCAGGTTTCCAGTTACTTTGCACACATGTCAATACTTGGTATCATCATTCTTTTTAATTTTAGCCATTCTAATAAGTATGTGATGGCATCTCATTATGATTTTAATTTGCATTTCCTTAATGACTAATGTTGAGTATCTTTTATGTGCTTATGCGCCATCTGTGTTTCTTCTTTGGTTAAATGTCCTTTAAAATATTTTGCCACTTTAAAGTTATGTGGGTTGTTTTATTATTATTGAAATTTGAGGGTTCTTTATATATTTTGGGTACAAGCCCTTTATCAGATACTTGATTTACAAATGTTTTCTCGTAATAATGTGACTTGTCTTTTCATTTTCTTCACAGTGTCTTTGAAGAGAAAAATTCCCAATTTTGATGAAGTCCAGTTTATCAGCTTTTTCTTTTATGGATCATACTTTGGCTCTACGTATAGTACTTTGGCTATACGTATCTAAGAAATCTAGCCTGACATCACAAAGATTTTCTCCTGTGTTTTCTTATAAGTGTTATACTTTTAGGTCTGTGATCTATTTTAAGTTAGTTTTTGGTATAAGGAATGGATCAAAATTTGTTCTTTCTTCTTTCTTTATTTTTTGATGGATATCCACAGTTGTCCCAGGACCATTTGTTGAAAGGACTGTTCTTTCTTCATGGAATTGCCTTTGTATCTTGATTGTAAATCACCATCACATATGTGGTCTTCTTTTTAGACTCTGCTCTGTTTCCATTGATCTTGATGTCTGTCTTTGATGCTTACGGCATACTCTCTTTTTTTTCCTCCCCCTTTTAAGATTTTATTTATTTGTTTAATTTATTTGAGAGACAGTGAGAGAGGGAATACAAGCAGGCGGAGTGGGAGAGGGAGAAGCAGGCTTCCCGCTGAACAGGGAGCCCAATACGGGGCTTGATTCCAGGACCCTGGGATCATGACTTGAGCCGAAGGCAGATATCTAATGACTGAGCCACCCAGGCACCCCAGTGGCACACTATCTTGATTACTGTACCTTTACAGTAATTCTTGAAGTCAAATAGTGTACATCCTCCAACTTTGTTCTTCCTTTCCAAAGTTTTTTGGGTATTTTAAGTCCTTTGGATTTTCATTTGAATTTTAGAGTCAGTTTGTCAATTTCTACAAAGTCCTGCTGGAATATTGATGGGGATTGAATTGAATCTGTAGATGGATGTGGGTAGAATTGGCATCTTTTTTTTTTTTTTTAAGATTTATTTACTTTAGAGCAAGAAAGCATGAGCAGGGGGAAGGGGAGAGGGAGAGAGAGATTCCTCAAGCAGATTCTCCACTGAGTGGGGAGCCTAATGGGGGCGATCGATTCCAGGACCCTGAGATCATGACCTGAGCTGAAACCCAGAGTCACTCAACCAACCTAGCCGCCCTGGTGCCCCTTGAATTGGTATCTTAATGACGTTGGGTCTGTTGATCCATGAACACTTCATATATCCCCATAGGTTTAGATCTTTAAAAAATTTCTCTTAGCTATATTCTGTAATTTTCAATGTATAGGACTTGTACATCTGTCATTAGATTTATCCCTAAGTACCATTTTTTTTTATGCAGTTGTTGAGGTAATTTTAAATATCTTAATTTCTGGAACAGTTTGTATAGAATTGATCTTATTTTGGGGCACCTGGGTTGCACAGTCGGTTGTGTGTCTGACTCTTGGTTTCAGCTCCGGTGGTGGTCTTGGGGTCATGTAATTGAGCCGCGTGATGGACTCCACACTCAGCTCATGGGTTCTGCTTGGGATTCTCCCCCTCTGTTCCTTCCCCTGCTCACTCTCTCTCTCTCTCTCTCAAATAAATAAATCTTAAGAAAGAAAAGATTAGTCCTATTTCTTCCATAAATATGTGGTAGAATTTTCCAGTGAAGCCATCTGGGTCTGGAGTTTTCTTATGTTTAAACTAAAAATTCAGTTTCTGAAATAACTATAAGGTTACTCAGGTGTCTGGATTGCCTCTTTGAGTGTGCGTTGGTAGTTCGTGCCTTTCAAGGAATTTCTCGTACTGATAAGAAGTTGTTCATGCTATTACCTTATTATTCTCCCATCCTTTTTTATCCTTTTTAATATCTCCGAAATCCTAGTGGTGACACCTCTCTTCTGACAGTGGTATTTTGTGTTCTTAATTTTTTCCTGACTAGGCTGTCTAGAGGTTTATTAATGTTATTAATCTTCTAGAAAAACACCTTTTGTTTTCATTATTTTCTCTAATATTCTATTTTGTGTATTTCCACTCCGATCTTCATGTTTTCTTCTCTGCTATCTGCTTTGGGTTTCATTTGCTTTGCTTTTTTAATTTCTTAAAAAGGAAGCTGAGATTACTGATTCAAGACCTTTTCTGATACAGGAGTTTAATGCAGTACATTTGCCTCTGGGAACTGTTTTAGTCTCATCCCACAAATTTTCATCAATTTAAAATGCTTTCTAATTTCCTTTTTCATTTCTTTGACCCATAGGCTATTTGGAAGTGTGTCAGTTGTTCCATATAGTCAGGGGATTTTCCAGATATCTGCCATTGATTTTTAATTCCATTGTGGCCAGCAACATACTCTGTATGCTTTGAATCATTATAAATTTATTAGCAATTTATTTTATGGACCATAATATTATCTATTATGGTAAATGTTATATACATGAAAAGAATGTGTAGTGTGCTGTTGTTGCTTGCCTTTTGGAAATGTCCGTTGTTGTTGTTCAGGTTGTCTGTATCCTTGCTGATTTCCTGTCTGCTGCTTCTATCAGTTATTGAGAGAGGGGATGGAAATCAGTTGTGAATTTGTCTATGATGGCAGTCTTTCCTTCATATTTTAAAGCTCTGCTATAGATGCATAAACATTTTAGGATTATTTTGTCATTTGTCATTGTTAAATGACCTTCTTTATTCCTGGTAATATTTGCTCTGAAGTCTACTTTGTGTAATACTGATTTGGCCACTCCAGCTTTCTTTTGATCAGTGTTAGTAGCATGGTATATCTTTTTTTTTTTTTTTTTTAAAGATTCTATTTACTTATTTGACAAACAGAGATCACAAAAAGGAGAGAGACAGGAAGGGAAGTAGGCTCCCTGCTTCACAGAGAGCCCGATGTGGGGCTCGATCCCAGGACCCCGGGATCATGACCTGATCCGAATGCAGAGGCTTTAACCCACTGAGCCACCCAGGCGCCCCCAGCATGGTATATCTTTTTCCATTCTTTTATTTTTACCTATCTTAGTGTCCTTCTATAAAGTGGGTTTCTTTTAGACCATATGTAACTGGGTCTTGTTTTTTTACCTGACAAATTATGCTTTTTAACTGGGGTGCTTAGATCACCTCATCTGTTTATTGATAAGGCACAATTAATTAAAATGCCATTTTGCCACTTGTTTTCTATTTGTACCATCTGTTTCCTTTTTCTTTCTGCCTTTTGCATTGAGTGTTTTTATTCCATTTTGTCATCTTCATTGGCTTATTTGTTAAAACTTTTGTGCTGGCTTTGTGGTATTAATCTTGAACCTCCTCCAGTTGACCTTCACATGACAAGACTGCTTTACATGTAGTGAAGAGGCTTGAAATGGTGTGCTTCTGCTGCTCCCTTCCCAGGTTTTGTGCTGGCATTATCAAAGTCCTACTTCGCAATATGGGATCCGTGTTTTTGCTTTAAATAATTCTAGGTTGACTACTTTCTTTGTTTTCAGAAGTTAAAAATGTTGCTCCACCATCTTCTGGCTTGTATTGTTTCTAACGAGAAATCTGCAGTCCTGTTTGTTTTCCTCTGAGGATTACGTCTTTTTTTCTCTGGCCCTTCAGGCTCATAAGACTCTTTTAAGATTTTCTCTTTATCACTGGTTTTAAGCAATTTGATTGTGATGTGCCTTGGAGTAGGTTTTTTTTTTTTTTTTTTTTTTTTTAAATTTCTTATGGTTGGGATTCATGGTTGACTTGGATCTATGGGTTTTCATCAAATTGGGAAAGTTTTTGTCATTGTTTCTTCAAATACTTTGTCTCTCCGCCTCCCCAAGTCTGTGTCACTCAGCTCATAGTTTATTTATGTTTTCTAGTCCTTTTCCGGTATTTTAGAGTTTCTTATGTTGTCTTTACGTCATTCATCTTTTCTTCTGTGAAGCTGAATCTGTTCGTCCTTTGCCTTGCAGTTTTCATCTCTAGGCAGTGGATTTGCTTTCTTAAAATCTTCTGTATCTACCGAATATGTTTGATTTTTCCTCTGTGTGAGGAAAACAGTGTGACACAGTTTTAATTTTAATGTCTTTGTCTACTTTATCATTTGTACCTTTTCTGAGTCAGTTTTGATTGAATTTTTTTCATTTTGGTCATAATTTCCTGTTTCTTTGCAAGTCTGGTAGCTTTTTTATTGAGTGCCACACTTTGTGAATTTTGCCTTTTTGGTTACTGCATATTTTTGCATTCCTATAAATATTCTCAACCTTTGTTCTAGGATGTGACTTGGAAACAATGTGAATCTTCAGATGTTGCTTTTTTATTTATTTCATTTTTTATTATGTTATGTTAATCACCATGCAGTACTTCATTAGTTTTTGATGTAGTATTCCATGATTCACTGTTTGCGTATAACACCCAGTCCTCATTGCAATACATGCCCCCTTTAAGACCCATCACTGGGCTAACCCATCCCCCCACCCTTCTCCCCTCTGAAACCCTCAGTTTGTTTCCTGGAGTTCATAGTCTCTCATGGTTCGTCTCCCTCTCTGATTTCCCCCCACTTTATTTTTCCCTTCCTTCTCCTAATGTCCTCTGTGCTGTTCCTTATGTTCCATGTATAAGTGAAACCTTACGATAATTATCTTTCTTTGCTTGACTTACTTCCCTTAGCATAATCCCCTTCATTTCTATCCATGCCGATCCAAATGATGGGTATTCATCATCTCTGATGGTTGAATGATATTCTGTTGTATATATGGACCACATCATCTTTATCCATTTATCTGTTGGAGGTCATCTCCGCTCCTTCCGCCATTTGGATGTTGCGGACATTGCTGCTATGAAATTGGGGTGCATGTGCCCCTTCTTTTCACTACATCTATATCTTTGGGGTAAATACCCAGCAGAAAGACCCCAAGAGTAATAGACCAGAAATTTACAGAGACAATCTATAGAAACAAGGACTTCACAGGCAAAATGATGGCAATAAAATCATGTCTTCCAACAGTCACTCTGAATGTGAATGGCCCAAATGCTCCCGTGAAATAGCACAGGGTTGGATAAAAAGACATGACCCATCCATATGTTGTCTACAAGAGACTCATTTTGAACCCGAAGATACATCCAGACCAAAAGTGAGAACCATTTTTCATGTCAGCGGACCTCAAAAGAAAGCTGGGGTAGTAATTCTCATATCAGACAAATTAGATTTTAAGCTAACGACTTCAGTAAGAGATACAGAAGGACACTTAATCATTCTTAAAGGGTCTATCCAACAAGAAGATCTAACAGTTGTAACTTTCTGTGCCCCCAGCATGGGAGCAGCCAACTACATAAGCCAACTGTTAACAAAAATAAAAAAGCATATGGATAATAATACTTTAATAGTAGGACACCTCAACGCTCCAGTCTCAGCAACAAACAGATCATCTAAACAGAAGATCAACAAAGAAACAAGAGTGTTGAATGACATAGTGGACCAGATAGACTTCATAGATTCTGTTATATTCTAAATATATGTGGAACATTCCACCCTAAAACAACAGAGTACTCATTCTTCTTGAATGCACATGGAACTTTCTCCAGAGTAGACTACATACTGTGTCACAAATCAGGTCTCAGCTGATACCAAAAGATTGAGTTTATCCTCAACTGTTGCTTTTAATTGTTGTTAGGCTGCGTTTAGTCTGGAGTTTATTTTTCTCCACTGACAATTTCATTTTTTATTATGTTATGTTAATCACCGTGCAGTACTTCATTAGTTTTTGATGTAGTATTCCATGATTCTTGTGCGTACTTCACTCAGTGCCCCACAAGTGATGAGTTTTTCCAGACTGGCTCCTGAGAACAAGCATTGTTTGTGGTCCTGCTGAATTTCAGTTACTGTTTTCCTGTTACCCTTTAGGATGGCCTGGGATAGTTTCCTCACACCACACACTGATCAGTACTCTGCTTCATTCCCTGAGGGCTTCCTCCCTAGATCTCTGGAGTCTGTCTTTTGTGCCGCTCTCTCTTTCCCAGGACTCTTTGGAGCCGCCCTGTGAGTGCTCCTTGCCTTGGTTTCCCCCAATTTTTAGTTGCATCCACTTACCTCCGAGAGTCTTCTCCCCTTGGAGTCCCTCTCTCTGCTTTGTAGCCTGGAAATGTGCTTGAGGCAGTAAGGCTTACCTCACATGTTCCATGACTCAGTGATCACTGTTCTTTGTTGCTTGATGTTAGTGTCTGGAGAACTGGTGTTTTCTAATATTTTGCCCCGCCCCCCTTTTTTTTCCTCCCATTGTTTCAGGTCGGCAGTTAAATCTATCCCTCTAACTCCATCTTGACTGGAAGCCTGTATAAATTATGGAGCATTGTGACTCTTTTGTCCTTGCCATATATGTAACAGAAGCTTTCCTTATGGTTAGATTGATTGATTTACCGCAGTGTGTAGTGGCAGGTGGAGAAGAGCGAACACTGGATTCCGGGTTCCTTTCCCTGGCCCTTCTCTTCCCTGCTTCAGAGCAGAAGACTCTCAGACATACAATCCTGGCTGGGGGTGAGGATTGTCTCCTTGCAGAGCGCTCTGAAGAGGCTCTCTTGTGAAGGTACCAAAGCTATGGTACACGATGCCATGCGTGGCTGTCCCAGGGGGGTGGGGAGGGAAGGGCTCAGGCCTTATATCTGTGTCCTACCTGATTTGGTGGGTTCATCTACCTTGGTTAATTAGAGTGATGATTGGCTCTGGTTACTTAGGCCAGTGATGGGACAGGACTCAGGGGTGGGAAGAGTTCCTTTTTCTTCCTGGATTTTAGTGGAACAATTCCAGGACAGGAAAGACCACAGAGGGAGCAGGACCATAGTAAGAGAGCTCTGTTTGTTTCTTCTTCCTGTGTTCCCACATTAGCGTGTAGGACTTCATCCCTCACACCTCAGTGCTTTTCCTTGGTTCCACGTGTGCCCATGTAGCAGCCGTCGCCTCACTTCACAAGTCTGGTGGGAAGGACCAGAGGAAATACTTTTGCCTCTTCAGGTCATTTAATCTCTCTTAGTCATCAGTCTTCACTCTGCTGTTGTAGCTCAAAAGCAGCCACACATGAATACATATTTGTGGCCGTGTTCTAATAAAACTTTACTTAAAAAACAAGTGGGAGGGGCAGGAGTTGACCCGAGGGCTATAATTTGCCAACCCCTGCCTCAATTCAAGTTCTCACTTTACTGAGTTATTTGATACTTTGTGGTTCCCCTGTTAACGATTGCTTCCAGAAACCATTGCCAGTTCTACCTGTCTTAGAACACAGAGCTCATCATGTTACTGACTGATTGACTAACTTCTGGCTTCCTTTAACATTCCCAGGAAAGGTCAGAATTATCTTACCCTCAAAGCCTCCATAGTCTGACCCTTTTTATATTTCTGGTCTTACCTCTAGTGATTCCCCATCTGCCGCATACCATCTTCGTGGCGTGTTTTCCTGTGATAATCCGTGAGCTTTACTTTTTCTGGTATGTTTTCTCCCTTCCTATTACATTATATGTGTTTATTGAAACTACCAACCTGCCTTGGGAACCCTGTTTATATCCCATCTGGAAGGATTCCAGAGCCCCTCAGGTACAGGCCATTTCTCCTTCCTTCACGCTGTTTGAGCACTCCTGTGGTGTGCCCTCCTGATTTGCTCTTCATCAGAAACTGTGTGTGTGTGTGTGTGTGTGTGTGTGTGTGTGTGTGTGTGTATTTCTTGTTGACCCATAGCCCCTCTTGCGGTGGGAGGTGTGCCCTCTTGTGACCTCTGTAGTCTAGTGCCGAGTCGGACTCCGAGCAGAAATGTGTCAGGTGTGTGTTTGAGGTGGCACATAAAGACCCATGTCTTGGGTGGGGGCCTTGCCCTGGGGACTCGTGTCATTGTGGGCACAGCTCTTGGCTCCTCCTTGGGGCCCGTGTGCAGGCCCTATCAGGGCGTGCTCCTGGGCCCAGGCAGCGGCAGGCCTGGCTGTCCCATCTCCACTGCTGCCGCCGCTTCCTCAATGGCCTCTTGCCCTTTGGTTCCACAGAGCTGCGGTGCAACCCCGGGCAGTTTGCCTGTCGCAGCGGTGCCATCCAGTGCATCCCCCTCCCCTGGCAGTGTGACGGCTGGGTGACTTGTGAGGATGAGAGCGACGAAGCCGACTGTCCAGGTGAGTGTGTAGGGCAGGCGCCGCCCTCGACCCCACCTCCACCACAGCTGTGTGACTGTGCTTCTGTCGGCGGGGGGGCGGGGTGTTGTCCACTGCAGCCCAGGCGGTAGCCGTTCACTGGAAGCTTACATTGAGCTGAAACTCTCCCCTCTCAGCCTTCTCTCTCTCTTTAAGAATAACTGCCCAATACAGGCAGATCCCAGAATTTGCAAGGTTGCAGGGGCAGGGCTGGGGTGAGGCAAGAGGGGTGCCCAGGATGCCATGTTTCTTTTGGCACTGCCAGCCCCGAGAGCAGCACCCCTGAAATGTGGTACCCTCTCGCTGCCTCCTCCCCTGCCTCTGGAGGTGGGTGCTCTTTGAGACTTGGCTAGAATCCTGATGAGGGTCATTAGACTGGCTTTGGCTCTGCCAACCTGTCCTGCTCACTCAGTCCCTAGTAATTTTCCACCTGGAGATTTTCTCCTGACAATGCATGGGCTCCTAAAGATATATGCAGATGCCACAGAAAGTCTAAATTGTTGGTTCTCCACTTGGTTTCTGCCCCAGCACCCTCAGGGAGTGTAACATGCCCCATGAGAAATGGTGTTCACTGCATTCCTGGTTCTTTTGGGTTAGGATGGAAGGTGTAGTATCTTGCATTTGCCCATACATGTGTGTGTGACACACACACATACACGATCATACACACACTTAAACAAATTAAACACTAATTTGTTTAAGACCCAGGTAGCACCAGTAAAGCCCCTAAGAAGAAGATGTGTTTATTCTACCTTGAGAACCTCAGACCTAATAACTCTTCAGCCTAGCATTTTAATTTCTTGATATTATAGTTTGGTTTTGCTTTACCAACCTGATTTATTGCTGTTTTCCCTTGAATGGGTAAGCTGGACTGTTTCTTATGCCCACTCTCTGATGAATTTCCTAGCCACATGCTTCATTCATGCCTTTTTCTTTTCCCGGGATCCTCTTGTTAGGTTTTCATGTGGACGGGTCTTGCCTGTCCTTCAAGACTTGGCTCAGATGATATCACAACAAGCAGACATCTCTGGGCCCTCGGGGTGGAGGTTAGCTTCTGCCAGCACCTCTTCTCTCTCTCTGACAGCATCTAGAACCACCAGTAATTCTCACCATTACCTGTGCCCATGCTTGATCTCTCCTTCCAGACTGTGAGCTCCCCGAAACCAGGAGACCTGTCCTCTTCCTAAGTGTGACCTGGCCTAGGACGGAGGTCCTTTTTAACATTTGGTAAATGGAAGGAGTGTTGTAATTCCTGTTGGTCAGGTACTGAAGAAAAACCAGTTACCTCCAACCGTGGGGATCAGGTAGGGTATCAAATACAAGGCGACATTTGAGCTTGGGACAGTACTTTGAAGGGGGTTCCAAGTAAGAAGTGGAGGTAGTCTGGTCAGACTGTTTGCCTGAAAAGATGGCCTTTAGAAGGGATCCCAGTTACCCCTCAAGCCTGTTCATTGGATTATGCACGTCTCTGGTTGAGGTACTTGCCTTTCCAAATGAGTTTGAATGGTGGCCACTGGGGCAGAAGCTTCTGGGACAGCCCTGTGTCTGGGAGCCCACCTCCTCCTTCCTTAGGTCACAGCCTGGACAGCACGAGCTACCCCGTGCTTGGGCTGCTGGTGCTCCATGTTGTGTCAGCTGTTGAGGACTGGCGGTTGTGGTTGGGATCTTCCCTGGGTCTGCCTTAAGGGATGAAACTTCATATCCAGTCTCCTAGAGAATATTCTGAACAAAGAACCAAATGATTCTTGACTGGCTTTCGAGTGGAAGGACGACTTATTGCTGATCTCAAAGTGCATTTTGGCTTAGCTTTTAGGGTTGTATGTAATAACTGTTCTGTTGTGTAGGTACGGAAAACAGTGGTAGGCATTCTAGTTCATCTTGTTCATTTCTCCATCCACTGTGGACTTGATAAAGGCAGGGACTAGATTTTATTTCTCTTCTGTCCCACGAGGTCTGGCACAGGAGGTCACAAGTCACTTAGCACAAGTGTTGATGTGAGGTTACAGAGGTTGCCATATTTTCTCCCCAGACAGAAATAAAGTCTGTCCAACAGGAGCCTGGAGTTCAGCTTAGATAGTGTGCTCCAGGTCCTAGCCACTGAGGGCACAATGATCATGGCAGTCTGTGGAAACTCATGGAGCCCTGATAGGGCCAAGGAGTGTTTGAGAAAGAGTGGGAGGGCTGAGGTGCTGTCGGACCTCCTGGCTTACTCCTGGCCTCCCCTTGCGTCTGGTACCCTGTCTGTCCCGTGATGGAGTGCCACGCCATGATTCAGGTGGGCAATAAGCTTTGATTTCTGATTAGTCTTAAAGCTGGGATTGTGAGAAATGTAAGTTATGAAAATAAATGAATAATAAATACAGTATTTATTTCTCACGTCTCTGAATCAAAAATTGCTGAAATTTTGTCATATCTTTTTTTTTTAGATTTTTTAAATTTATTTATTTGACACAGAGAGAGAGAGAGAGAGAGAGAGATCAGAAGTAGACAGAGAGGCAGGCAGAGAGAGAGAGAGAAGCAGGCTCCCCGCCAAGCAGAGGGCCCTATGTGGGGCTCGATCCCAGGACCCTGAGATCATGACCTGAGCCGAAGGCAGAGGCTTAACCCACTGAGCCACTCAGGAGCCCCTAAATTAATTTTTTTGAACATCATGAATATGTTAAATTCTTATTAACATTCCTACCAACTCCCCTATCCCGCGCCCCCCCCCCCTCCCCCCCCCCCCCCAAAAAAAGAAGAAAGAAAAATCTTTGTGTATGGAGAGGGGAGTGTGGACAGGGAGTTAGCTGATAACTACCTTTGCTGTGGCCTTCCTGTCTATGCGGAGAGTTTAAATAAACCTGTGAGAAGCCCTGGCCATGCTTGGTTAGGCTTTTGAACATGGGCTTCAGGACTCCTGGAGGGACTATAAGAGATTACGTTATTGTCCTCCTGAAAGCCTGCTAAAATTATAGTAAAAGAGTATAGAAGATATGAAAGATGTAAAATGGGAAAAGATGGAACAGCAGGCCAGTAATTTCAGCATGTTTTTGGAAGATAGGAAATGGGTGGTGTGCTAGATACAGTCTGGACATTCATTACATTGCCTGCATTTCCAGGGCTGGAAGGCTGGAGCTCTCTTATTCAGACCCCACTGCCAGTGAGCTTTGGCTCTCACTTGGCCCAGGAGATCCTTCCCATGAAGTCTGGAAGGTAGAGGGAGGTGGACTCTCTTCCTCTGGCAGTGGTGTGGGGGTGCACGGGTGAGGGAGCACAGCGGCCTCCTGCCCGCTGTCGCAGGACTCTAGAGTAGCTGTGATGGGCGGAGGTTTCCTGCGGGTTCCTGTCCTGTGGATGGTGTCCTGAGCTGGGACTAAAGCCTCAGAGGCGGAGTGGAAGGCTAGAGGTGGCTCACTTTTGTGCACACTCCAGCCTTTGCAATTGTTCTGAAAGTATCTAATATCCCGTATTAAACTCCTTTTTTTTGAAATACCTAGCATGGTTTCTGTTCTTCTGACTGAACCATCTTTGATGTAAATGGGAACTAACGTAAGATACATAAAGTTCCTTAATGGAGAAAAATGTACAACTTTATTAAGAGACATTAAAGAAGATTTGAATAAATAGAGACAGGATATTCTTGGCTAGGAAGACTCAGTGTGGCCTGTTCTTAGATTGATCTGTGGAGTCAGTGTGTCTCCAAAGGGGTTTTTGGGAAATGTGACGAGTCAATTTTAAAATGTGTAGAAGATAAGGTCCTAATATTGTAGGACACTCTGAAGAGTAAGGTGTGAGCAGTTGCCTTACCTGTGCCAAGGCTTACGTTATCGTTGGCTCAGGGAAGCACAGATTGGCCCGTGGAACAGAAGAGCTGCCAGAAACAGACCTGAGAAACGATATATGGCACAGGTGGAATTACATATCACTGGGCAGAGGCTAGGTTCCCCAATCATGGCGCTGTGACAGTTGGGAGAGCATGTATATAAAATGTACAGAAAAGTTAGTTCCAGGTTAATTGAAGAAAAACTTCTAGAACACAATCTAGAAGAATATCTTTATGACCTTCGTAGGAAAGGTTTTTGGTTTTTTTTTAAAGTCACAAGAGTAATCAATTCTAAAATAAAAATGACCAGTTTTACTAAATTAAAATTAAGATCTTCCCTTTTCCAAAAGGTACCTGTAAAGAATGTGAACAGACAAGCCACAGAGTGGGAATAAATTTGCAATATGTATAGCACATAAAGGATTATAGTCCAGCACACATAAAGAACTCCTACATGTGGACAAAAGACACATGACAAAAGACACAGAAAAATTAACAAGAACAGTGGTTAAACAGATAGAAAGATATTCAGCCTCATTAGAATTCCAAGGCGACAGTGAGATTCCACTTTACAGTTACTTAAATAGGCAGAAATTAAGATGTCTCTTGGCAAAAATTAAGGTATCGACAAAACCAAGTGTTGGAGAGGATGTGAGTGACTCGGAAATCTTACCTGCTGCTGGTGAGGGGGATAAACTGATATACCTGCTTTGGAAAACTGGCATTAACTTACGAAGTTGAACATTCTCGTATTCTGTGATTCAGGATTTCCATCTGGGGAGCTCTAGAGAGGTTCTTGCAGCATTCTTCATACTAATAAACATCTTGGAAACAACCCAGATGTCTGTGTTCACATCATGGCGATTATGGACCAAACAACAGTGAGCGAATAATAGTAGGTCCTTGCGACAACATCACTGGGTCTTAAGAGCAGCATGTAGGTGACAAAGGCAACTTGCCAAAAAACACAACACCATAAAGACAAGCAAAAATGACCATTGTCTTATGTACATACATACAGGTGTGATAACAAAAAAAGGCAAAATGGTGAAACAAAATATAGGCTCTTGGTTCCTCCCTGGTGGGGAGACAGAGGAATGAGAAACAACCCTACAGCTCATGTCTGGGTTCTGAAGTAGGGTGGGAGTAGGGGTGGAGGGCTCACAGCTGTATTTTATTAGTAGGCTTTATTTCTTACATCTGTGTTACATATGTTCTTTGGAATATGCCAGATACTATGTAGGCTTTTTTTTTTTTTTTTCCTTCAAGAAAAGCTATTAGGAGGAGAGTGAACTTAGCACAGCAGAGAAACTGTAACTGTGAGCCTGGTTGAGGGAAAGATGATTAGGAAATGGACTGGTTTGACAGGCAGCACCACTGAAAGGCTTGGTGCTCTAAATACTGAGGCTGGTGGACACCTGGCATGGGAATGGATCAGGGGTTGGTGGGATTCTTTCACCATGGGTCTCCCTTCCTTGCTATGCAGATTTAGGTGGCCCTCCCAGCGGCAGCCAGGAACTTTATTTTGTAGACCAGCATTGCCCTGTATAGTAGCCCCGAGTCACGTGTGGCTATTGAGCACTTGAAATGTGGCCATTTCGAGCAAGGATGGACTACAAGTGTAAACTACACACCGAATATCAGACTTGGTACAACAAAAAAGTAAAACACCCCATTAATACTTTTTTACTTTGGTTATGTGTTGAAATGATAGTATTTTTAATATATTGGGTTAAATTACATTATTAAAATTAATTTCATTTCTTATTGAAATGTGGCTTGCATTTTATTTCTGTTGGATAGCACTTGTACTTAATTTCGGCAAAATAGGAGACACCAGGCCCAGCAGGCCAAGCAGAGGGGACCCGTGGAGCTTGAGAACAGAAGAATTTAGAGAAATTCTCTCTGGGGACAGGTGAGACTCTCAGCCATATCTTCGACCCAACTAAAAGGCTGACTCTCCCACTGTGCTCCCCCACCTTGAGGCTCATCTGAACCCCACTAGTGCTCACAGAGCCTCTGATAAGTTGAACCACTTACCTCTTAAACCTGAAAGAGAGCTGGTGCTTTCTAGACTCTGGAAGAAAACATCTGGGTGCTTACTGGACTCTGAACAAAGCATCCTAGACCAGAAGAGTCCAAACAAAGTCACCTGAGGTGGCTAATTCTGCTCTATGTAAAATGGTGGTCAGATGTGGAGATTCAGAACCAAGCTGCTGAGGCTGGAACCCTGTCTCCACCACTTACTGGCTGTGGTCCTCTGGACAAGACGGTTTTTGAACTTCATTGTCTTCATCTGTAAGATGGCCAAAGTAACAGTACCTGCCTCTTAGGGTTCTTTTGAGTCTTTTAAATAACTAGATAACTATAAAGTGTTTAGACCAGAACATGGTACGTAATAACCTCTCAATATATATTAGAAGTGACTTATTTTATTAATTCAGGGAGGAATAAGCAAACTTTGAAAGTATATTCTGACATCTTTTGAACTGGCAGTCTAGGAAACTCCAACCCCTCATCCTCACACTACCACCGCCACCCCCCACATACACATGAAAAAAAACCCCAAAAAACCAGAGAGTAGCTAAAATAACTTTATAGAAGCTCCAGAAACAGTCACAGGTCTAAGGAACACCCAGTCAAAAAAAGCCACACTGAAATGGTAGGAGATTTTGTGGCATGTTTACTCCTCTCTGCCCCACCCACTTCCCACCTGGCACAGGAGGTCTGAAGGAAGCAACAGCCCAGCTTGAAAATCTCTGTTTCTAACAGAATGGAGCAGGGCAGTCCTTAGCTTGAAACACTCTAGCTTGTCTGAGGACTGTCTGAGGGACTGATCTCTTTTCTCTGACTGGAAGCTCAGATCTCAGGCTGTGAAAAGCTGTGGACAGTGGAAAAAAGTGCTCCTAAAAGCTGCAGGGGGACTGCAGAGCTGCAGATACCTGGGGCAAGGGAATAGGGGTGGAGGGATGCAATAGAATACTTAAGAATATTGAGAAGCTGGGGCGCCTGGCTGGCTCAGTGGGTTGGGCCGCTGCCTTCGGCTCGGGTCGTGATCTCGGGGTCCTGGGATCGAGCCCCGCGTCGGGCTCTCTTCTCGGCGGGGAGCCTGCTTCCTCTCCTCTCTCTCTGCCTGCTTGTGATCTCTCTCTGTCAAATAAATAAATAAAATCTTAAAAAAATAAAAAAGAATATTGAGAAGCTGGGTGACAAGTCTCTGTGAAATTAAGATTTTTAAAACAGCCATCTATACTTAGGAATAAAAAAAGTTCACACACAGGCCTAGGCAAAATGCATACCCCACAGTGGTCCCAAGGTTCAGAACAAATCGTGCTAATTACCGAAGGAATTTAATACAGAGCCAGTCTGCAAAGATTGGGAAAGGTGGCTGTATATTCAGATGATTAATTTTCAACAACAAAATCACAAGGTATACAAAGGAAGAGGAAAACATGGCCCATTTAAAGGAATAAGATTAGGTGGCAGAAACTATCCTTGAGGACACAGACATTGGACATACTAGACAAATGTTTTAAAACTATCTTAAATGTGCTCAAAGAGCTAAAGGAAAACACCGAGAACTAAAGGAACTCAGGATAACAATATATGAACAAAATGAGAATACCAACAAAGAGAAAGAAATTATAAAGAAAAACACTGTAACTGAATTGAAAAATCCCTTAGAAAGGTTGAATAGTAGCCTCCAACAGTCAGAAGAAAGACTAAGTGAACTTGCAGGACATTGAAATTACTGAGTCTTTGGAACAAATGAACAAAGAAAGGTGAATAGAGCCTTGGGCACTTACAGGATCACAGTAGCTATCAATAATAGCAGAATACACGTTTTCCCCTCCAGTACACATATAATAATCTGCAGGATAGATCATATGTTAGGCACAAAAGTCAATACATTTAGAAGGTTGAAATTATACAAAGTATGCTTTCCAATTAACAATGGAACAAAACTAGAAGTCCCCAGTAGAAGAAAAAGGGGAAAATTCACAAATACATGGATATTCAGTAGCACACTGTTAAACATGGTCAGTGTCAAGAAGAAATCACAAAGGAAACTAGAAAATATTGAGACAAATGAAAATGAAAACAACATACCAAAACCACTGGGATGCAATGAAAACAGTGCTACAAGGGAAATTACAGCTGTAAATGTTACATTAAAAAAGAGATCTTAAGTCAACAACCTAACTTCACAGGAAGAAAGGAACTTAAGGAACTAGGAAAATAAAGAACTAAAACCAAAGCTAACAGAAGGAAGAAAATAAAGATTAGAACAGAGGTAAATAGAAAGTAGAAAATCTAGAAAAAATCAGCAAAACCAAAATCAAAAAAATTGACAAACCTTTAGCTAGAAGGACTAAAGAGAGAACACCCAAATAACTAAAGAAACGGAATTGACATTATTACCAATTTTACAGAAATAAAAAGGTTTATGAGAGAGTACCTGAAGAATTGTGTGCCAACAAATTGGGTGACCTAGATGAAATGGAAAATTCCCAGACACAAGCTTCCAGAAGAAAATTACAGACCAATATCCCATGAACATTGATGCAAAAATTCTGAGCAAAGTACTAGGAAACAAAATCTAACAGCACATTAAGAGGATTATGTACTATAACCAAATGGATTTACTCTAGGAATGCAAGGATGGTTCAACAAACTAAACTCAATGTAATACACCACACTAACAAAATGTAGAGGAGGAAATCACAGCATGTTGTAAAATTAACCATTCTTTCATGATACACTCAACAAGCTAGGGATAGAAGAAAACTACTTAGAAATAATAAAGGCCTGTAGCTGTGGGCACACCCACAGCTGACATCCTACTCAGTAGTAAGGACTGAAAGCTTTTCCTCTCAGATCAGAAACAGGACAAGGATTTTACCGTTTCTGTTCAACATGGGATTGGAAATTAATTCTAGCCAGAGCAATTAGATAAGAAAATAAAGGCAACAGAATTGGGAAGGAAGAAGTAAAATTATCCCTGTTTACAGGTGGCATAACTTTATATGTAGAAAATCCTAAAGATTACACACACACACACACACACACACACACAAATTATTGGTACTAATAAAAGAATTCTGCAAAGTTTAAGGACATAAAATCACAAATATTCAGTTATGTTTTTATACACTTAACAATGAACAAACAGAAGAAAATGAAGGAGACTGGTCCATTTTCAATAGCATCAAAAAGAATAAAACACTTAGGAATAAATTTAACCAAGGAGATGAAAGACTAGTACACTGAAAACTACGAAACATTGCTGAAAGAAATTAGATATACATGAAAGACATCCCATGTTCGCAGACTGGAAGAGTTAGGAAGCTCTCAGTACTACCCAAGCAATGCACAGGTTTAGTACAATCTCTATCAAAATGCCAAAAACCGTATTTGCCAAAATAGGAAACTCCATCCTAAAATTCATATAGCCAGCTCATTCTTGGAAAAGAATAAAGTTGGAAATCTCACACTTCTGATATGAAAATTTGCTACAAAGCTGCAGTAATCAAGACAGTGTGATTCTGGTGTATAGGCCAATGGAATAGAATAGAGAACTCAGAAATAAACCATATATATGGTCAAATTATTTTCCACAAGGGTATGGTTCATGGGTGGGGAGAATAGTATTTCAGTAAATGGTGCTGGGAAAACTGGACAGCCATATGCCAGAGAACCTTCACTTAAACAGTGTACAAAAATCCAACATGGGTCAAAAACCCAAGTGTAAGAGCTAAAACTATAAAACTTATAGAAGAAAACATAAAAAAGCTTCATGACATTGGGCTTGGCAATGATATCTTACAGGTGGCACCCATAACGTAGCAAAGGAAAAATATAGATAAATTGAGCTGCATCAAAATTTAAAACTGCCTTAAAACATCCAACAGAGTGAAAAGGCAGCCTGTGGATTGGGAGAAAATACTTGCAAATCATATCTGATGAAGGGCTAATACTGAGAATATACATTTTAAAAACCTACAACTCAACAACAGCAAAAAATCTGGTTTTTAAAAATGAGCAAAGGAGGGACACCAGGGTGACTCAGTAGGTTAGTGTCTACCTTAGCTCAGATCATGATCCCAGGGTCCTGGGACCAAGCCCCGCATTGGGCTCCCTGCTTGGCGGGGGCCTGCTTCTCCCTCCCCCTGCTGCTCTCCCTGCTTGTGCTCATGTGCATGTGTGCTCTTTCTCACTGACAATTAAAAATCTTTTAAAAAAATTTTAAGAATGGGCAGAAGACTATCTCCATAGAAGATATGCAGATGGCCAACAAGCACATGAAAATGCACTCAGCATCACTAATCATTAGGAAAGCGCAAATCAAAACCACCATGAGACACCACTCACACCCATAAGGATGGCTGCTATCAAAACAAGTCCTAGTGGGGATGTGGAGATGATGGTGGGTTGTGGAGAAGTTGGAATGCTTTTGCACAATTGGTGGGAATGTGAAATGGTATGTCACTGTGGAAAACAGATTGTGATTCCTCAGAAAATTAAAAATAGAACTACCATTAGATCCAGTAATTCCATTTTGAAAGAAAGGTATATGACTCATGTCCTTAAAAATGGTTAAATTTTTAAAATATTTAGTATTTGACAGAGAGAAAGCACAAGCAGGGGGAACAGCAAAAGGAGAGGGAAAGGCAGACTCCCCATTGAGCAGGGAGCCCAGTGTGGGACTTGATTGACTGACCCTGGGATCATGACCAGACCTGAAGGCAGCTGCTCAACTGACTGAGCCATCCAGGTGCCCCAGAAATGGCTAAAATTTTATATGTGTTTTGCCACAATGAAAATATGTACATATAAATACATACACAGTCTGTTTTCTGAACACAGAATGCTGTGAAAAGGCAAATTAAGAAAGAGCTCTTACCCATTGAAAAATTAGTCTGGAAAATCCAATATCTGATTAGTATAAGTTCCTTTCTTTTTTTAAGATTTATTAATTTTTTTGAGAGAGGAGGAGAGCAGGAAGAGGGACAGGGGAGAGGGAGAATCCCAAGGGGAGAGAGAATCCCAAGCAGGCTCATATAGAGTGTAGAGCCTGAGGCAGGGCTTGATCTCATGACCCTGAAATCACCACCCCAGCAGAAAGCAAGATTTTGATGCCCAACCGACTGAGCCACCCAGGTGCCCCCTCCTTTTAAAAGATTTTGTTTGAGAAAGCATGAGAGTGTGCATGAGTGGGGGTGGGAGAGGGAGAAGCAGACTCACTACTGAGCAGGGAACTTAATTTGGGGCTCAGTCCCAGGACCTTGGGATCATGACCTGAGCAGGAGGCAGACACTTAACCAACTGAGCCACCCGGGCGCCCCATGGTTTTTTTTATTTTTTTATTTTATTTTATTTTTTTAAAGATTTTATTTATTTCACAGAAAGAGAGATCACAAGTAGTCAGAGAAGCAGGCAGAGAGAGGAGGAAGCAGGCAGACAGAGGGGGAAGCAGGCTCCCTGCTGAGCAGAGAGCCAGACATGGGGCTCGATCCCAGGACCCTGAGACCATGACCCGAGCCGAAGGCAGAGGCTTAAACCACTGAGCCACCCAGGCGCCCCCATGGTTTTATTTTTAAGTAATCTCTACACCCAGTGTGGGGCTCAAATTCACAACAGTGGAGACCAAGAGCCGCATGCTCAGGGCACCTGGGTGGTTCAGTTTGCTAATAAGTGTTTGACTCTTGATTCTGGCTCAGGTTGTGATCTCTGGGAGTCGTGAAATCAGTCCCCATGTTGGGCTCTATGCTGGGCGTGGAGCCTACTTAAAATTCTCCCTCTCCCTCTCCACATGCTTGCTTGTGTACATGTGTTCTCCCACTAAAGAAATTTTAAAAAGGAGCTGCATGCCAACTGAGCCAGCCAGTTGGCCCAACAAGAGTTTTGGGGGTTTTTTACAGTGTTGTTTTTTTAAAGATTTTATTTATTTATGGGGCGCCTGGGTAGCTCAGTGGGTTAAGCCTCTGCCTTCGGCTCAGATCATGATCCCAGGGTCCTGGGATCGAGCCCCACATCAGGCTCTCTGCTTAGCAGAGAGCCTGCTTCTCCCTCTCTGCCTGCCTCTCTGCCTACTTCTGCTTACTTGTGATCTCTCTGTCAAATTAAAAAAAAAAAAAAATCTTAAAAAAATTTATTTATTTATTTGAGAGTGAGAGAGAGAGCCCGCACAAGCAGGGGGTGGGACAGAAGGAGAGGGACAAGCAGACTCTATGCTGAGCGCAGAGCCCAATGCGGGGCTTGAACTCACAACCCTGAGATCATGAGCTGAATTGAACTTGAGTTGGACGCTCAATCAGTTGAACCACCCAGCCACCCATCCCCCATAAGAATTCTTTTATTTTTTTAAGATTTTATTAGAGAGTGAGAGCGAGCACAAGCAGGGGAAGTGGCATGGAGAGGGAGAAGCAAGAAACAGGCTCTCTGACAAGCAGGGAGCCTGATGTGGGCCACCAAAGGCAGACACTTAACCAACTGAGCCACTCAGGTGCCCCTATTTTTAATTTTTTAAAAAATATTTTCTGATTTATTTGTCCTAGAGAGAGAGTACAAGCAGAGGAGCAGCAGGCAGAACAGTTAGAGGGAGAAGTAGGCTACCTGCTGGGCAAGGAGCCTCATGTGGGACTTGATCCCAGGACCCTGGGATCATGATGTGAGCGGAAGGCAGTCGCTTAACCAACTGAGCCACCCAGGCATCCCAAATTCTTTTTAAAAATATAGGAGCAGGGGTCATATTAGTCATGTAGCTTTGGAGTTAAGAGGGCATAATAATTTTTAGAAGACTTAGACGAGATACCTTGTATAATTGCAGTATGTCAGAAATACAGTGAACACCGCACGTCCAAAGAGGGAGAGCACAGGTCCTGGTGAAAAGAGCAGGAATCAGAATCACATGAGATGTTCAGCAGTGGCACTGGCGTGGGGAAACAATGGGGCAAGGCCATCTGGATCTGAAGAGGAGCTGATTTTAATTGTCTAAATCAGAATTTTAGTTGGAGTTGTATTCGGGTTATTTGTACACACGATCTGAATATTCAGATAGTTTTATAAGCCTTTTTATTTTAGAACTTAACCCTGATGTCCCCTGCCCCATTTCCCACTTCTCAGAAGCAAATACTTGAGATTACTTTAACTATTGATTTCACTTAGCATTTATCTGTGGGTCTCTAAATTCCATGGTTTTAGGCATTTCCTGTTGATTTTTCCTGAACAAGGTGGCTGACACTTTCCCCTTTGTCTTCTCACTCCCAGAGTTCTTGCTCCGTCCGTGCTGCTCTTGGCAGGGCATGGAGGGGGATTCCGTTTCCTTTTTTGCTCATGAAACATTTTGTCTTAAGCCAGAATTGAACATTGTCATCATCATCTTTTTGTTTTGATAACTTTATTGAGGTATGATTCACATACCATAGAATTTGCTTGGTAAGTACAGTTTTTGGTGGTTTTTAGAACATTTTCAGAACCATCACCCCAAGTGTAGAACTTTTTTGTCACCCCAGAATAAAACCCTGTGTCCATCAGCAGGCACTCTCACATTTTCTCTCAAGCCTTAGCCCCTGGCAGCCACTCACTCACTTTCTGTTCCTGTGGATTTGACACTTCACATTTTATAGAAATGGAGTCATACAATATGCAGTATTTCGTGTCTAGCTTCTCTCAGTTGGCACAATATTTTCAAGGTCCATCCATGTAGTTTTCTTTTTTTTTTTACTTTTTAACAAAACCTATATATGTACTTTAAAGAAAATGTTTTATGTGTCTTAAGTAAGACTTTCAGGTTCTTAACACCTTTATTAAGATGCAATTTTATGTACCATAAAATTCCTGACTTTTAAAAGCATACAAGTCTATGATTTTTGGAAAATTTAAAGAGTTCTGCAACTTTAGAGCATGTCTCTTGCCCCCAAAGATCCTGTGTCCATTTGTAGTCATTCCTTGTTCCCTCCGCCAATCCCAGGCAACCACTAATCTATTTTCTTCGTCTTACAGACTTGCTGTTCTGGACATTTCCTATAAAGGGAATCATACCGTATGCCTTCTTTTGTGTCTGGCTTCTTTCACGTGGCATTATGTCTTTGAGGCTCATCCATTTGCAGGCTGTCAGTGGTTTATTCCTTTCCACACCAGATTTTCCATTCCGTGGCTTACGCCACATTTTGTTTACTCTTTCACTTTGATGAGCATTTGAGTTGCTTCCACTTTGTGAGTAAAGCTGCTATGAATTTTACGATTTTTCAAGGGGACATAGGCTTTCGTTTATCTTGGAAAGTACATAGGGGTAGGATTTCCAGGTCATATTGTAAATTTATGTTTCACTTTTTAAGAAATGGCCAAATGGTTTGCCAAAGTGGCTGTAGATTTACATTTAAAAAAGAAAAAAGAAAGTCCTTAGCAGGATGGATCTCTCCTGATTTCCCCTCAGTTGTAGATCTCTCATTTTATTCTGCCGGAGTGATTTTGCAGTCTCCTTCCCCAGAGCCACCTGACTTCACCTCTTGGCTTAGTGCTGGCAGGGCCTGCTGCACACCTTCCCGGCTGTCCTCTTGGGTTTTCCCTTCACCATCAGCATGGGTGAATCAGCAGGTTTCTCCCTCATGTCTGTCCACACTTGTCTGCCTGTCTCTCTCTCTCTCTCTCTCTCTCTCTCTCTCTCATGTTAGATCCTTTGTTTTTCAGTTTCCTGTTTTGTTTTTTTCCCTCATTTAAGTAATGTACTGCTGTCTTTAATAACTTCTGCAGAAAAGGAACATGGAGACAAAAGTTTTTATTTCCTTGCTTACATGTCTGAAAATTCCTTTATTTCACTCTCACACATGATACAGATTTAGCTGAATTTAGAATTACTAGCTAGAAATAACTTTCCTTTACAGTTTGGAAGATCTTTCTCCATTTTTATGAGCTTTCAACATTGCCGATGCTGTAATTCTGGTTCTTTGAATGAAACCTGTTTTTGTTCTGGAAATTTTGAGTATCTTTTGATACATTGTGCTAGCCACTTAGCAGATCTTTTCATCTTAGGAACTCATGCCTCTTGGTTTAGGGAAAGAAAACACTAGATTTTTTTCTCTTCCTTTTATCTTGTCTCTTTTTAGATGTGTTAATGGAAGTTGGAGCTCTTGGACTGATCGTCAGTTTTTTCAGTCTCCAGTTCTCCATCTCTTTGTCATTTTGTTTTACTTTAAGGGAAATTTCATTTCAGGGCGCCTGGGTGGCTCAGTGGGTTAAAGCCTCTGCCTTCGGCTCAGGTGATCTCAGGATCCTGGGATCGAACCCTGCATCAGGTTCTCTGCTCAGCAGGGAGCCTGCTTCCCCCTCTCTCTCTGCCTGCCTCTGCCTACTTGTGATCTCTCTCTCTGTCAAATAAATAAATAAAATTTTTTTAAAAAGTATTATCTTACTTTAAGGAAGTTTCTACTTGTACCACATCTTTTAACAGGTTTTCATTTTTGCCAACATGTTGCATTTCTAGTGGAGATTTTTCTTTGGGTGGGAGGGGTTAATGGTGTCTGTATTATGTTCCTTTTTAATAGCATCCCATTCTTGTTTTATGGATACAGTATTGTCTCTCACTTTGAGTATGTTAATGGCACATTTTTGTTGAAGTGTCCTATAGGCATTCCTTCTGTATTGTTTCCTCTGTGGTGTGGTGTTTCTCATTTGCAGGCTGTCCCGCAGAGCTTGGTGGACCTTGCCTGTCTGCTGTGTGTGGCTGGAAGCTGGGTGCTTGTGGTCCTCCATGGACAGTGAACCAGCTAGACTGTTTCACTGGGGATCTCCTCCCCTTGGGGACCTTTTTCTTGGGCTGGCCAGATTTTTTTTTTTTTTTTTTTTAAGATTTTACTCATTTGACAGACAGAGATCACAATTAAGCAGAGAGGCAGGCAGAGAGCGGGGGGGATGCAGGCTCCCCGCTGAGAAGAGAGCAGGATGCGGGGCTCGATCCCAGGACCTCGAGATCATGATCCGAGCTGAAGGCAGAGCCTCAACCCACTGAGCCACCCAGGCGCCCCGCGCTGGCCAGATTTTTCCATACAGGAATGTAACGGTCTTCTCGGAGGCTGGGGTTCTGGAAGGAGGGACTGAGACTCTGCCCTCCCCAGCTAAGTACAGAACCCTGACTTCCAGTTGAACTGGTGTCCCTCAACCAAGAGACAACAGTCCCTCAACTGTTTGACCCTGTCTTCAATAAATCACCCATCTTCTGCAGGGGTGAAGGAGAGACAGGGTTGCCTGAGTAAACCAAGTACAGGGGATGAGATCTGGGTTTGTCAGCTGCCTTCTACCCCTTACCTTCAATATGAGAAATTTCAAGTCTGTAGAAAAGGTACATGAGTGTTTATATTGCCTTTACCTGCATTCACCAATCCATAGCAGTTTGCTACAGTTGCTTTCTTTACATGTTTTTTCCTGAACCCTTGGAGAGTGTATTAATGATACTATGACATTTTACCTCTAAATACTTCATCTATCTTTTTTTTTTTTTAAGATCTTATTTATTTATTTGTTGGTAGGGGGGAGAGAGAGAGTGAGCATAGGCAGCGGGGAGGGGGCAGAGAGAGGGAGAAGCAGGCTCCCTCCTGAGCAGGGAGCCCAATGTGGGACTCCATCCCAGGACCCGGAGATCATGACCTGACCCGAAGGCAGACGCTTAACTGACTGAGTCACCCAGGCGCCCCGCTAAGCTCCTATTTATTCATACCTCCGATTCTAATCTATACTCAAGTTCTTCCTCTCTTACTCCCATCTCATATTTTTATCTTTTTTTTCCCATAGTAAGAACTGTGGTTCCCAACACCTTGTATATATGTGTCCATTTGGCCAGTCCTAACATACTTGTAGTTTTGGAATTACTACTCCTGTACCACTACCAAGAACTCACCTACTAGGTAAATTCCAGGATGTTTTTGTACTTTGTTAAATGTTATTAGGCTGTTTCCCACTGATGGGGTGTGAGGTCAGTTCTCAAGTCAAAAGTCACTAGCATTCATTCCTTGTTTTCTTTGGGATGACTGTGTTAACATTTCATCCAGTTTCTATTCAGTTTTAGGACTTTGCCTTCTCAACTTGTTGATTTATTTTTAATGTTTTTGTATTGAGATATAATTCGTGTGCTATAAAATTCACCACTTTAAAATACACAATTTCACATTTTTTAGTATATTCACAAGGTTGTGTAACTGACTTACTTATTTTTAGGATATGTAAAATGTAAGTAAGATTCAGAAGTTGTAACTGTATAAAAACATATATTTAAAAGTTCTCAGCAGGGGCACCTGGCTGGCTCAGTTGGTAAACCTTGTGACTCTTGATGTTGGGGTCATGAGTTCAAGCCCCACGTTGGGCATAGAGCCTACAAAAAAAAAAGAAAAACTTGGGGTGCCTGGGTGGCTCAGTGGGTTAAAGCTTCTGCCTTAGGCTTGGGTTATGATCCCAGGGTCCTGGGACCGAGCCCCGAATAGGGCTCTCTGCCCAGCGGGGAGCCTGCTTCCTCCTCTCTCTCTCTGCCTGCCTCTGCCTTCTTGTGATTTCTGTCTGTCAAATAAATAAATAATATCTTTAAAAAAAAAAAGAAAGAAAGAAAAACTTCTCTTTCCTCTCCTCCCTTTGCCCTGTTCCTACTCACATCCTATAGGTAAGTAATTTGATTAGTTTCTGGCTTATCTTTCTTGGGTTCTTGTTTTGTTTTGTTTTTTGTTTTATTTGTCAGAGAGAGAGGACAAGGAGAGGGAGAAGCAGGCTCCCCACTGAGCAAGGAGCCTATGCGGGACTTGATCCAAAATCAAGAGTCATAAAATTGACTAAGCTGTCAAGGCGCCTATTTTTTTTAATTTAACAAAATACCCATAAAGTCATTATATTTATTCTAAAGATCTTTTTCATTCTTTTTTACAACTGTGTTGCGCTCCATCTTAGGAACATACCATGCTTGTATAGATATTTTTTTATGTTTTTTTTTTTTTAAGATTTTATTTATTTATTTATTTGACAGATCACAAGCAGGCAGAGACAGAGGCAGAGAGAGAAAGGGAAGCAGGCTCCCTGCTGAGCAGAGAGCCCGATGTGGGGCTCGATCCCAGGACCCTGGGATCATGACCTGAGCCGAAGGCAGAGGCTTCAACTCACTGAGCTACCCAGGTGCCCCTACCATACTTATATTTAACGAGTTCTCCTATGGATGAGCCTTCAGGTTATTCTCATTAGTTTGCTATTAAATATAATGCCACAATAAATAACTTTATACATGTTTCCCTCCTTCGAATTGTTGAAGATGTACCTTCACTGTAAATTCTTAAATACAGGATTGCTGAGTCAAAGGGTCAGTGTATATGTATATATAGTTTTGCTAAATATTGCCAGATTCCTTTTTGTTCTTTTTTTTTTTTTTTTTTAATTTTAATGCAAGTATAGTTGATATGATATAGGTGCCTTACTTTTCATCTGTTACCCTAGGATTTAGCTTTCTGGGCTCAAATAAATTGAGTGATTTGCTTCTAAAATAAGTCAGTCTTGATACTGACAAATGCTAATAAACTGGGTAGGATACTGGGAAAACTGGCATAAACCAAGATCATCCCCAGGCAAATTACAATGTACGGTTGCCTTCTGTAAGCTAATTGTTCCTTCTGTTTTCCAGTTTTTACAACTTTGCAATCTTCTTTCCTATTCTGTTTATCCCTGTGACTATGCCTTTTTAAAAATTCCATTACTTTTGTTTTAATTAGGAGTTTCAGGAGAGACTAGAGGTGGATGAATATGTTCGTTCAATTGGATATCTCTAATAGAAGCTCCAGAAATGTTACCAACCTGGGATTTTTACATCCAGAGGAACCTATTGCATGAGAATGGAATAAAGACGTTTTCAGATATGGACAGATTCAGAAAAGTTGCCCTGCCCTTTCTTAGGAAGATATGTCTTGTAAAGGAGGCGGTAAAGTAGAAAAGAAGGTAGCCTGGGGTCCAAGAAAGAGGGCCCAGTACAGGAGGACAGCAAATGGACCCCAGGATTACAGCCATGCCCAAGCCCAGACAGCAGCTTATTCAGCCTGTGCTAGAAGGTAGGAAGTAGGGGAGGTCCTTCCTAGGGAGGAGTGGTGCCAGGAGATTCTGATGTGATGTTTCAAGTGTTTAACATTTTTATGGCTAGCCATTGTTACTTGCTTTAGCAACTGGGAGGAATAACAGTAGATATACCAAAAGCTAAGCAAATTTAAAAATTAATGCACATGTTAATTCCAGGAAAAAGGAAGATTGTGAAGAATTGAAATACCTAGTATGCTTTCTGGCTCACAAGTGAAGAACACTTATACATTAAGTGTACATTATTATATTATTCTACTAATTTTATTTTATTTTATTTTTAAAGATTTTATTTATTTATTTGACAGACAGAGATCACAAGTAGGCAGAAAGGCAGACAGAGGGAGAGGGAGAGGAAGCAGGCTCCCTGCTGAGCAGAGAGCCTGATGCGGGGCTCGATCCCAGGACCCTGGGATCATGACCTGAGCTGAAAGCAGAGGCTTTAACCCACTGAGCCACCCAGGCGCCCCTATTCTACTAATTTTAATTACAAAATTAATTCTGCTCTGTTAGGAAGGTGGGCAAGAGTGCATATGAGCTAAATCTGTACCCATCCTAACAGTCAGTGGACAGCATTCAAAATTGATAAAACTAGAAATAGCTGGGTCAACCTATTATTTAGAAATATGGACGAACTATCAGAAGAAATGAGTAAGAAAGATGTCTTTAGGAAATGGGGTTAGGAGCAGGGGGTGTAAAAGCAGAAAACCTAGCATGCTGGATGCCCCTCGTGGAGCAAGAGGTCACTGCCCTGAGCTCTAACCCTCCCCAGCGCCCCCCCACCCCAGCCCCAGGACACAGCTTGGGAAGATGGCCGGAAACAGGCCTCTGGTGGACATGCTGTGAGGTGGGAGGAGGCTCGGGTCCAGTGGACTTGGAGAAAATGGAAGGCTCATGTCTCCTGTTTTCCACTTGTTCATGAAGCAAGCCTTATAACACTTCAGAGCCTGCTTTCCCATCTGTAAGACATTTCCCCTTCCCTCTGTTTTTTTAGTACCAACTCAACCACGTTGGCTCCTTCTTGCTTCATGTCTCCTTCCATACACTCCATCCATCTTTGGTGGCCAGAGTTATTCTGAAGTCTTGGCAAGGATACCTGAAGAGAGCAGAATACACAGCAGCCTGTGGTGCTGAGAGCACCCCTTCCAAGACGGCAGGCGGGGGTGGGGGAGGTGTGTGCGCTCAGACTCTTCCCTTCCCAGTTGCAGGGTGTAGGTGTGCCCACCGCCACTTGCTGGGTGGAAGAGAAGGCGGGCTGAGGGCCTCACTAAGGGAGGACAGGATTGTCTGTTTCACTCATTACTATATTCCCCTGCCTAGAACAGTGCCTGGCACACTGAGATTGAACAGGAGAGGGAAGGAGAGGAACAGGAGAGTTGCTTTGGGGTGTCTGCATCCTGAAACCGGTTCTTGGGGTATCAGCTCACACCCACCAACTGGCCCTAAGGGAAAATGCTGTGAGTTGCAGAAGGAGATTCGGTGTTGTCAGAGGTGCTCCTAAGGGGCGTGTAGGGGTTCTATGCTAGTGAACTCTATCTCTTCTCCATTTGCACCCATTCCTGCTTCTCTTGGCCCCAGTACACTCAGAAGTCCCTGGTCTGTGCCAGTGGGTTCCCATGGTGGCGCTGAACAAATGAGTGATGAGGGCATGGGTGTGGGCGTTTGGCTCTGAAGAGAAATAATGTAAAAGAGAAGGGCTCAGAATTGCCACCTGAGCCACCAGAGAAGCCTGCTCAGTGCAAAGTGGCTTCCCTCCTCACTATTGGTTTTCTGCTGAATTCCCTGAGCTGTTCTGCCTTATTGCCCCACGCACCCTCCATAGTCAGCCGGCATCCAGACCCCGGTAGCACACACTCTTACCTTGTCTCTCTTGCGCCCTGTGCCCCAGATTTCATCTGTCTCTGAACAGCTGGGCCGGCCCTCTACCAGGTGCTGCTGTGCTGGGTCCGGGGCAGAGGCCAAGACGCAAAGTAGAATCACAGGTCTTGCTGGTCGGAGCAGACAGAGGGACACATGAGGTTCAGGTGTAGGGAAACATGTTCACCACACCCAAACCTGTCCTCGAGCTTGTCCAAATGTGTCCCCTTTTGGCCTTTGCCTAAGCTGTGCCCTCTGCTGGGAAGCCCTCCTTGTTTCTGGTCTGCCATCCCTCAGTGTGTGTCTCCCCACTCCTCTGCCTGCCTCCTCAGGATTGGGGTGGGAAGGGGATGCCCATTGTAGCACTGCCCTGTGTCAGAGCTGCCAGTCTCCTGCTAGGAGTGGCAATGCTCAGGCAGTGGGGATGGGGCACCTGGGTCCTGGAGAACTGCTGTTGCCCGGAAGAGAGCAGCTGCAGCACACACAGGTGACAGCAGTGAGGTGGTTGTGTTGGCGGTGAGGTTGTACCGAAGGCCTTGAATGCTTCTCCTTTAAGGTCTTGCCTTGAATTGAGCTTCATTGGTAGCACATTTTATATTTTTAGAGTGGTTTGCAACCAGATGGCCCCTGAGCCACATCACCTGCCTGGGTGGGGGCTATGTAAATACTGTACTGAATAATGGAAGGAGCCAGAGTTGCTAAGGCTTGTGGCCTGCCCAGGGTCTCAGAAGGAAACGAGGAGGAGCACACCCAGAGATTTTTGTACAAGTTGTTCTGAGCAGTCTTATATAGGGTAATGACAAAATGCAAACGATCTAAAGTTCTAACCCTAGGGGATTATGATAACTAAATCCATTCACAGAATGTTCTGCAGCCATTAAAAGTGGTGTTCTTAAGTGCATTTGAGAATATGGAAAGCCGCTTCTATTCAAGCTTACAAAGCATATCATAAAACAGAGTGATGTGATCCCGGTATTTTTAGGGATTTGTACAGAAAAAAAGACTGGAAGGGCGGCAGACTGAGCATAGTAGTGGTTTATGTTTTGGCTTTTCAGACTTCTGTGTTTCTGTTATTTCACATGCATGATTTGTTATTTTACAATAAGGGAAAATACAGATTATTTATGAAATGAAAACAGTGTTAGAGTCTGCGACACGAGTAGGATCAGATAGCTGGCGAAGCTTCTCTCAAGTGGAGCACCGTGGAGCCAGGTCTCCCACAAACCCACCCGCCATGCCATGTGCCCCATGTCATCTGCCTCAGGCCTGCTGGACATGGCCTTGGGGAAGCAGAGCCGCCTCCTTCTGTTTGCCGCCCTGCAGACCAAGGTCACCGCTGTCTGGCATGACTTTGTACCAGGTGTCCTCACTGTGCACCGAGATGCCCCCATGCGGGCAGAGGAGGGAGGAGGGCGGCCCGGATGGGACATTGCCCCTGGCTGTCTCCTGTGCCTCGGGTACTTTACGTCACGTCCCCGCATCACCCCTCACCTTCGAGAGGGAGGATAGTGGTGCTCTCAGGGTTGGAGAACTCTACAGAGAGACTGTAGAAGCACTAACTTAGGAATTGCTATCAGATCATGATCCATGAAACTAGAAGTCTTCCTCATCTTCAGCTTCCTGTTCACACTTCTAACTGTGCTGGAGGCCATCTGCACAGCGGGGCATGGGCCGGGTGCCCAAGAGCCAGGCAGGAATGTCAGAATACTCTGGCCTTGGAGCACTGAGAGGAACCCTCAGGCAGGGGCTCAGCCAGCAACTCAGGCCCAGTGCAGGTAGTGCAGAGGACGGTGTCACACAGTGCTTCCCCCTCCATGCTCACGGGAGGCTCCCAGACAGTTGGAGTACAAGGGGCGGCCTGGCCTTTGGAGAGACTCTTCCCCACCCCCTGCCAGGGAGCCAGGGCTGCTGAGGGATTTGCTGCAGGAATAACTAGCTAGCCCTGTGCTGTGCTAGCAGCCCATTAGAAAATGCAATGAAGGAGAGACCTCTTTCCGTAATAGTACTAAAAAAATGAAGAATAATTTCCGTAGGGAGCACATGTGACCCATTGGGCATGAGCAGCAAGGTTTCTGAGACTTTAAAGAACACCTGAGTAACTAGACTGTGTGCTGCCTTCCGCTTGACCTGGTTTTCCCAGCCCCGAGGAGGCTGACTACGTTGTGCTTTTGTTTGGCACCAGCCCCGCGCTGCCATGTGCCTCACTGCTGCGTGAGCTGCGCTGATAGCCCATTTCTCTTCTTGCTTTCAGAAGTGACTGGGGAGTCACGTCCTTACCATGGGAAGGAGGCTGTGGATCCACGGCCGGGCCGGGCCCGAGGCAGCGACCCCAAGCACTTCCACGCGGTGAATGTGGCGCAGCCCGTGCGCTTCAGCAGTAAGTTGCAGACCTGCCCTGTCTGGGACTTACGCCTTGTGGCCCCATGTGGCCCCTGGCTATCAGGGCCGCTCAGCCGGACGAGGGGTTGGCCTCCAGAAATGGCCCTTCAGGGCTGTCGGGCTGTCTGCCTCCTTTGATGACCGAGGCTGCACGGTGACCCATCCCAGGTCACCCCAGCCTCTGAGTGGTGAAGCCATGCTGCGAACCCGGCTCTGGAACTGGGCTGCTTGTTTCCATAAGTCAGCTGCTTTTTGGTAGATGAAGTAATAGGCTCCCAGAGATCAGGTCCAGCTGACGGGGAGGGGAGGTTCTATCTCTGTCCTTAAACCATTTTTGAAGAGACTAATTATTTAATGAACTCCCATGACATTAAGATTTTTAAAGGAGCATTACAAGATTAAAGAAGGTTGAAAGATCGAAAAGCCACACCAAAACCACCCCGTCCTAAGCAGACAGGTGTAGTGACATACATAGGTACAGTATACCAAGACAGGAGGGACTGCCGTGTGACGCGTCTCCTGCAGGGCCTAGGAGGCTGTTGGCTATATTAATACCTACCCCCCGACCTGCCACACACACACACACACGGACACTCAGCACCGGGGGGGGCATCTCAGAGCTCAGACCCCGCGTGGCACCTGGGTTGTCTGACTGGGCCTGAACGAGCTGCAGAGCTGGCGTCAGCCGCCCCCCGTACCCTGATGCTGTGCTTGGCCTTGATCCATAATAGCTGTGAACTGCAAAGATTGTTGTAGTTGAAGGGACACTGGGCAAGCTTGGTAGGTGAAGAAACCGAGGCTCTGAGAGGTCAGCCCACCCAAGGCCATGTAGCCAACGGGGGACTCAGTCCTGTGGAGTCCCAGCCCACACATTGCCCTTTTCATTACTTAGCTGTTTTTTTTTGGAACAGGTACTGATTCTACTGAGGTTAATAATTCCACAGATTTCAAATGATTAAAAAAAGTTGAGCCAATAAAAAGTAATGTTCCCTCCTTCCGTTGCTCCCCACTGCCAGCTGCCACCCCTGCTTCCCTCTGGACCCATCCCAGGGTGGTGGGTGAGGAGCCTGGGCCGGAAGCTGGTCCTCTGCGCATCTTGGTGTCTCCACTTCTGCCTGGAGACAAGGTGGAACGCACCTGGAGGGGGTGTGGCAGGTGGGACACATCATGTGTGGGAGCTTCAGAACCATAGTAAGCCTCCCCTGGGGATCCCCTGCCCCTCCAGCCCATGCCATACACTCAGCAGGGATATGCTGTGCACCCCATGCACCTTTCGAGCAGGGATGAGCTCAGGCCTGGCTCCTGGTCCACAGTGACGGGCCTTCGTGCATGCTCAGCAGTATGTGAGCGGGTCCTCCTCAGTGGGCAGGTGGCGCTGTCCCCCTCTTCACACTGCGGCACAGCTGTGGCCGGCCTCATTGGCTCCAGGCCAGAGCTGCCATTTCCCCTCTTGGAATCTCTGTACCTTTGTTAATAAGTTACACATATAGGCTCTAAACAGTAAAAACATGGGCATCCATCTTGCAGAGGTTTTACCAGGTCCACAGGACGTAGATGCATTAAAAATTTGGGTTCTATTAACAGCTGGCTTGTTAAAAATTATTATTCATTAGTGTGTGCTTAGGAGGTGGGTGCCGCAGCATTTGAAGGTTATAGATCCTGTGGAACGGGTCACAGAGCTTCCATGAGGCCAGCCACACAGTCTAGCAGGAGTATTCCCGGCCGGGGGGTGGGCCCACCTGATGAGGAGACATCTGGGCTGCCCCACCTCAGGGAGATGCAGGCCCCCACTGGCTACTCCGCTTTTGCCTGCTGCATAAATACTGGGCCTCAGTTTCTTGTCTGTGGGTGGCAGGGGTTGGTCCTTTGATCCCAGTGGCACTTCCAGCACTCATCCCCTACGTTTCTGTTTTAGGGGAGTGCTGGCCACTACCCTTGTGAAGAGAAAATGAGGGCCAAGGACTGGGCTCAGGAGGCAGTGGGCTTGCTGGCAGAGTGGCCAGAGAGCCAGGTGTTGGGGTAGTGGGAGCAGTGTGGGCAGGGAGCCTTTCTGCTCGCCCCCGCCAGGCTTGCAGTGAGCAGGCATGGGGAGCTGGTCATCTTGTCAACCACATTTCACCCGAGAATGAAATCTACTTTACTGAACTGCACTGGACAGTCTTTCCTGCCAAGTAAATCAAAGGCCTTACAGAAACCAGTTGAGTCCCTGCATGTGCTTGTGCCTTGGGCTGCATCTGTGTCTTCAAGAAACTTGCATTTCATAGCAGAGCTTGCTTCTCGAGCCTCATTTTCCCTGGGGTGATTTCTGACCTCAGATGCAGCGTGTCTAATTGCATTTTGGAGTGAGGATCCTAATTTAGGGGACAACTCCCCTCCCGTCCTTCATGTTTCCTAGGGAAGTGCCCGACGGGGTGGCACCACTATGAGGGCACAGCAAGCTGCTATCGGGTCTACCTGAGCGGAGAGAACTACTGGGATGCGGCGCAGACCTGCCAGCGCGTGAACGGCTCCCTTGCCACCTTCTCCACTGACCAGGAGCTGCGCTTCGTCCTGGCCCAAGAATGGGACCAGCCAGAGCGGAGCTTCGCGTGGCAGGACCAGCACAAGTGAGTCTTGGGATGGGGACCCAAGGCCTTAGGTCAGGCTGTTTCCCCGCAAGCAGGATGCTCACTAAGGATGTGGCCTCTGGCCACACATGATACTCCTCAGGCTTAGCTGGCCGGCATCTGGGGAAGGGCAGCCCCATCCTCTGGAAACAAATAGAGATCTGGGGTTTGGATCAGGCATCAGGATGATGCCGGGAGCTCTTAGAGGGGCAGGGATGAGCTGCCACGTTGTGCCCCCTTGGGCCTGTCCCTATTGGCTCCCATCTGGGTCCAGCTGCAGCTGTGTTGGGACGGGCTGTTTGATGGGGCTTCATGGGCTTGCCAGAAGGGCCATACAAGTGGGTGTGGGTTTCTTCTGTGGAAGATGGTTCTTTCAGGCCCTGTGCTCAATGCTTTCCAACGGCATACTTGTGTACAGTCTTCCCAGAAACCACGGGAGGCTGGTGGGTGAGAAGACAGGCCCAGGGTGGGTGAACACATAACCATGGGAACACGTTAGCTGGTAATGCCCAGGTTCCAGCCCAGGCAGCCTGGCTCCAGAGCCTGGCTCTTGACCCCAAGGCTCTGTGACGTTATAGAGAAAATGTGGGAATAGCCAGCTGCCAGCATCTCCAAGCCCAGAGTTTCGAGGGTCTTGTTGGGGGGCAGGTGTGTGCTGAGGACTGTGGTAGTCCTTCTCTGGAGGTGGTGTCCTGCCGCCTAGCTGCCAGGGTGGGGTGGGGGAGTGGAATGTAGGGGTTGCCAGATGGCCAGCATTCTGTCTCAGGGATGCCATCCTGCTGTAGGAAGCACAACGACAGCCGCAGGTGGAGAGTGAGCCTTCATTTCAAGACCCTGGCTGGGTTCAGGCTCCCCTGTTATGTCCTGTGATGTTGGCAGGTCACAATCACCTTGTTGTTTCTCCTCCTACAGCTACAAAATAACTTCTAGATCACAGTGTGATTGTGAGTCCGTGGAGAAGCAAGAGGGCTCAGCCCATTGGCTGGGGAAGCCCCCTGTCTCACCAGGGTGGGTGTGTGCATGGCAGTAGGCTGAAGGGACAAGAGTGGCATCGGGCCAGCGCTCCCACGGTGGCTTTGGGCCTGCTGGCGGGCATCTCCAGGACTGCGGCTGGAAGGCTGGGGTGAGAGGCACACACTCAGCAGGTGGTTGTGGCAGTCGGCCAGGTCCATGAGCATGGCCCCCTCAGTGCTGTGACGTGCGTGCTCAGAAGCACACTGCAGGTCTGGGGCGAGCTGGCTCTAAGCGGAGACCAACCTGGAGACCATGAGCATGGTTTCACCCAGCACCGCACTGTAGATGCACACGGGTTTGTGCTTTATTGAGATGTAATTCACATACTATAAAAGTCACCCCTTCAGAGCACACCGTTCTGTGGTTTTCACGGAGTTGTATTCATGGGGCTCTGTATGCCCCAGGAATAAGATTGGTCTTGCATAGAATGTGAAAACTTTATTGGATCAGCCAATAAGAATGGGCTTGGCAGGAGTTAGCCAAGGTACAACCTTTTCTGCCCTGTGAATTTATTGTTTAGACCTTTAATGCATTTTATTAAAATTAAGTATCAAAACTTTAAAAAATCATTAATGCCTTACAAACTTGATATTGGAAAAGTCACTCTAAGGTGCCCACATTCACACCCAGTCCATGGCTATCTCCCTCCTGTGCTGAGGCCTGCTGGCTTTCCACCCTCCTACAGGCTGTGGGTCGGCTACCAGTATGTCATCGCCAGCCGGAACCGCTCCTTGGAAGGTCGCTGGGAGGTAGCATTCAAGGGTAAGTCTTTCTGAAGAGTTGTTGGGTTTGCAGTTGGGCTGGGGTGGGGGGCATCATCCTGACTAAGAGGATATTGCTGGGGGCTCCCCACTTTCCCCCACCCTCTCCCCAGCGGTGCCTGGTGCAGGGCTCATGGAGAGGAACAGGCCCCGGGCTGTGGGGAGCACCATGATAATGGGCAGGCACCCCAAGGCCCTTGTTTCAGGCCCTGTATGGGGCTAGAGTCTTTTCTGGAACGTGTGCTTCCTTCTCACTTGGCCAGATTTCTAGACTGTCCATTTTCCATTTAAGTGAAGGCCTTTAATTGGGGTATAAAAATGAGCATACAGAGTGTGCAGCTCACAGAGAGGGAGGCATAAGCTTTCTAGGATAGAGATATCCAGAAGGAGAATCTAAACTGGTAGGAAAGTCATCAGGCAGATGGAATTAAAATAGAGAGTGTGTGTGTGTATACACATATGTTACTTTAAAGATTTTATGCTGAGCTGCTTGGAAACACCAGCTTAACATAAAGGAAGTATGTCTGGTGTGGGCAGCTGAGTCCTGCGCCCTGCCTGTCCCTGTCCCTCCCCTCCTACCCCATTGCCCTGGTACCGGCAGGTTTCACTCAGGCCCTGGCTGTGGCCTCTCCACTTGCTGCTGGAGCTATGTTCCCCTGCCCTGTCCCCTTGTCAGGCCTCATTTTTGGGGTGCTGTTTGGACCTGTGGTTTGAGCTTGGGTCCTGTTCTTTTCCCCCAAACATCCTGGTCCCACTGTGGATTTCTTAAGTATCTCTGAGAAGGACAAGTGAGGAAGGGTGGCCCCAGGGACCCCAGACATCTTGCTCTGTGCACCTCACTGTAGAGAACGAAGAGGACTGACTTTAGAGCCCACCTGTTTCCCAACCGGAGTGGCCTTGAGGCAGGCTGTGTTTTTACATAGAGGGGGTGGAGGCACAGACAGGATTGGTATTCAAAAGCCCCGGGCAGCTGGATTCCCTGAAGAGGGACAGGGTCTCACAGGACAGGGTCTTACAGGACTGGGGCGCTGAGCCTGGCAACTGGAAAGGGGCAGGGAGCAGAGACGGGGACAGCAGAGGCCCCGACAGAGAGACCACACCTACCAGTCTTTGCTCCTGCTTGGGAGGTCACCCCATTCTTGTGTCCTCCAAGTATCCTATTGAAAACAGGTCCCAAATTCGCAAACTTGGTCTTTCAGAAGAGTTGTGAGTATAGTGTGTAGATGACCCACCAGAATAGTAGACAAGTAAATAGCTTTTGGGTCTCCAGGCCCGAGTGTCACCAGGTACGTTGGAAAGGCTAAATCTAGTAGTTCCTCATTGCCCTAAACACAGCCATGGGTGGTGAATCCTAGGCCGAGGCCTGCTGCTCTGACCCCAGCAAAGGGTGCTGGCCTTCAGGATAGTCTAGCCACTTCCTGGACACGGTTATCTTCTTGACACTGGTAAGCAGAGAATACCCAAGTCTGCAGGGCATGATAGCAGACTCTGAGCTGGGGGACATGGGGCTGTCCCCCCTGGCGAGAATAGCAAAGGCTCCAGGTGGTCTTTCATGGCCATACTTGTCTCTATGGCTTCACTGGGCCATTTGGAGAGCAAACATGAAATTAAAAAAAAAAATGTATTGACACTGGCAGCAGTGGCTCAGTGTGAGAGGGGCCCAAGGCAAGAGGGAGGCGCCCACACGGATGGTGCCAATGTCTAGCAGCTCTCCACGGGCGTGGGTGCGGTGTGGTGTTGGCTGCTCGTGGTTGCCCAAGTGGGCTTGGTGGTTCTGTTCTGGATTCCAGTAGTAGCCACAAAATGAATATGTGGCTAAAGAAGATTCCTCCTGGCCCGGATACTCGACAGGCTCAAGATCATTTGTCCTGTTTTTTTCTGTTGTTTATTTTTTTCTTGTTTTTTTTTTTGTTGTTGTTGTTGTTGTTTTTTGGGGTTTTTTTGAGAAGGAGAGAGAGAAGGGCGGGGAAGGGATAGAGGGAAAGGGAGAAACAGAATCTCAAGTAGGCTCTATGCCCAGCGTAGAGCCCATCACAGGGCTCAGTCCCATGGCCCTGAGATCATGACCTGAGCCAAAATCAAGAGTCAGATGCTTAACTCACTGAACTACTCAGGCACCCCTGCTTTGGGTTCAAAGAAACTAAAAGAAAAAAACAAAAACCCAAATGGAGTACATGAATTCCGAGGCATCCTGGATTGGGAGGGGAATTATAAAAACTTTAGGGCACAGTAGGGAAGCAGAATCCGGATTTGTAGTAGAGGTTGACTTGTGGATTTTCAGAGGCGTGACCATAGTACTGTGCTGTGGACGGACGGGCAGGGCGAGCTGCTGTGATGCAGGACAGAGCTTCGTGGGAGTTCATTGTGTTCTTCCCTCTGCTTTTGTGTCTCTTTGAAAGTGTCTGTCCCTGGGGCACCTGGGTGGCTCAGTGGGTTAAAGCCTCTGCCTTCGGCTCAGGTCATGATCCCGGGGTCCTGGGATCGAGCCCCACATCGGGCTCTCTGCTCAGCAGGGAGCCTGCTTCCCCCTCTCTCTCTGCCTACTTGTGATCTCTCTCTGTCAAATAAATAAATAAAATCTTAAAAAAAAAAAAAAAAAAGAAAGTGTCCGTCCCAAAAGCATCTTAAAAGGTTTCTGCTAAGAAACTCCAGCGCGAGACAACACTGACAGCACAGCCCCAGCGAAGGAGCTGGGGGGGGTGGGTAGGGGGGTGGGCAGAGCCCACCACCTTTCCTTGTAAAAGGAGCTGTTGGCAAAGCGCCACCTGCTTCAGACCTGGGGATGCTCCAGGGCCTGACAAGTGGGCCCTAGGTGATGCATCACAAAGGCAGTAGGAAGTAGATTTAAATCTTGCCATTAATGGCAAACTCGCCCCGAAGAAAAGACTGTGCCCAAGAATATGAGTGAATGGTGGTAGGAAGCCATGGTGGTCGGAAGCCGCTGCGGGAAGATGTTTAAAAATATTCACTTCATTTACATCCTGTCCAACGTTTTCCTGTGTGTTTTATAACCCATTGTGTATCAGCACAGCGGGGCCCGCGGAGTATTATCCCCATATACACACTTCCTAACCGTGTCTGCAGGTACCCCACTCGCAGGTGCGTGTGAGGTGTGGAGCTCTGCTTGTGAGAGGGGCCTCCTCCCATGCCCCCCCCTCAGGGAGGCCCTGCCTCCAGCTTCTCTGAACAGCAGGTCAGCCTCACCCCAGGGTGCTGAAACCCAGCACTGAGGTGCTGAAACCCTGACACCCCTGACACTGACACACAGGGCCTGGGGTGCCACGGACGGCCGAGAGCTGCTGCCACCAGAGAACGTGGAGTGCTGTTTTTATAACATTGGTAACTGAAGTTTGAAAAGAGATCTGTGTTCTCCAAAGGGAATCATCCCTGTTTTCCCGCAAGCCACTCCACAGGGCCCCAGCATCTGGTAAAAGTGTCATTTCAGTTTCTGGTTATTATATGTGATATTTATTTTAAAATACAAAAATGGAAGCATACTCTGTGTTTGATGTGTCCACGTTGTGTGACTCGCTTATTTGAGACCTGCTCAGTCCAGCATCTCGGCCCCCATTATTCCCCCATCTCAGCATGCCCACCTCTAGGGGCTCACTCCCGTCACTGGTGGGCTGAGGCCACGCATGCCACTTAGGAGGCCCTTTGTGGTCTCAGTTGTCTTGGCCCTGGTGCCCACACCCAGGGAGTGTGACCCTCTCATGTACCTTGACCCATCCTGATCTAGAATCTTCTATCAGCAGGGAGGAAGGAGGCAGTTGGGGGAGGACCAGGACTTGGGTGAGACTTGAAGGCACAGTGCAGAGACTCTGCCCTCTGGGTGAGGTGACCGTCAAGCTGGAGTGGAGTCAGCTGGGGCAGGCCACCATTCTGCTGAAGGAAGGCAGCCTTCTAGTAGAGGAGCATTTGGGAGGATCCCCACAGCCCCTTGTGGGCCCCAGGGCAGGCCCATTCTGTGGGGGCTGTGGTACTGTATGGGAAGGTGAGGCCCTGCTTCGGGAGATGGACAGCCCACTGTGGGGAAGCAGACAGCACTCTGGGTAGAAAATGAATGACCGTCAGCCTACTGCAGGATGGGGGTGCCAGCAGAGGAAATTCAGTGTTGTCGCATATGGCCATGTGTGCCTGGCTAGGGACAGCTTATGCACAGAGGGAGTGGGTGTGTCTGGGAGCAGCAGCTGCCGATCGGCAGGCCCTCGTGCAGAGGCAGCAGTCAGAGGGGGTCTGGGGGTGGGGGAATCTGCTGGTATGATCACATGATCTCATGCCCTTTTATTTTATTTTTTAAAGATTTTATTTTTTGTCAGAGAGAGCACAAGCAGGCAGAGTGAAAGGCAGAGGCAGAGAGAGAAACAGGCTCCCCGCTGAGCAAGTAACCCGATGTGGGACTTGATCCCAGTACCCTGGGATCATTACCTGAGCCGAAAGCAGCAGCTTAACCAACTGAGCCACCTAGGCGTCCCTCTCATGCCCTTTTAGACCTGTCCAGAATCTCATCGCTTGTCACCAGGTCACAGCCACCAGATCTAACATCACCCACCAAAATTCCCAAACACACCTCCAGCCTGATCTTCTTGCTGCCGACCCCACCCACCCACATCTCCTCACACAGCTGTCTGAGGGTCCTCTACTCTTCCCCCTCCCGCCTCTGGGGCTCCTTCTCTTAAGAAAGGCTACAGTAGCCTTTCCCTCTGCCCCCTCTCTAGCCACATGCCTCCTTTGCTGTCGCTGTAAGCCCTCCCTGGGATGCTCCTTCCCAAGGTCCGGGCTCACTCCGGTGCACGAGAAGGTAGCACAGCTGGCCTGGTCCTGGCTGGTGCCTGGGACAGCTTGGGGGTTAGGTGGAGCCTACTATATCAGGCCGCCTGGACCACATGAACAGTGGTGAGCCTGGAATCAAGGTTCCCCAGGGGCTCCTCTGGGCAGAAATGCCACATCCATGTTGCTGAAGCTTGCTGCTAGCAAAGCCCACACACTCCTGCTAGGTGGGAGAGTGCTCGGGAAGTCTGGCCTGGATGCCCCCAGACCCCGCCTGAGCTGTCCCCTTCTCTTGCTGCTGCTGTACCATGCTGTGTTGCTGTAATACGACTGCCACTAGAAGCTGGGCCCCTTGAATCCTTCTAGCAAAGCAGTGAGCCTGTTTGTGGTATGGGATTCCCAGCACAAGCCTGGTCACCCCTCCCCTCCATTCTCTGCTCCCATGGCACTGCTCCGAGGCCTGCGTTCATCTCTGCGCTCTAGATTTCTTTTGACCTAGACCAGTTGTGACCTTCCAACATCACATATACTTCATTCATTGGGTCTCTTAGTCATCTGTTTCTGGCCTTTACAACCCCCGCCCCCACCTGGTGTGAGCTCTGGAAGACAAGGATCTCTGCCTGCTGCTGTCACCCAGTGTACCCCAAGTGCCTGTTCACAGGCTGGGGCCTGCAGGCATTTGTTAAATCAGTCGGGGAGATGATTAGGAGGCTGTGTTAGATGGCTTGGGCTGCTCTAACAGAGTACCACGCACTTCTGGCTTAACCCAAGTTTACTTTCTCACAGTTCTGGGGACAGATCCAAAATCAAGTGTCGGCAGGGCCGCCCTCCTTCCAGAGGCTCGGGGAGTTCCTCCTTTGCCAGTGCATAGTGGCTCCTGGCGTTCCTTGGCTTGTGATAGCCACATTCTGTGCTCTGCTCTGTCTGTGACCTTTTCCCACATGTTTCTCTGTTTCTTCTCTCTTGGTATAAGGACACTGGTCCTTTGATTTAGGACCCACTCCAGATCCCAGATGATTTAACCTTGAGAGCCAAATAAGGTCCACATGGTGACCTTATTCCAGGTGGCTATGAATTTTGGGGGGATGCTAAGTGAAGACCACACTGAGTGTGTTGGGATTAGCCTCATTTAGCTCCTGGCAGAGAAAGGATGGAGAGGGCACATAAAATGAAGACCCGAAAGGAACGAGGTTTGGCAAAGAGGAAGTGATCTTCTAAGTTACTGGTTTCAAGAAACCACAGCTCACATGACCTCAGGGTTAACAGGGCTTCTGAGCAGCACAGAGCGAGGAGGCCCACATAGTCCCGTGGGCACCAGCGGGTGGGAGGAGCTCGCTCCACTCTGCCCTCCCTGTCCCCTCTGTCCGTGCATGGCCTGCTGGCACTGGAGCCGCCCTCATCCACCCCACCCTCCGCGCTCAGCTTGACTCAGGCAGGTTCCAGGCAGCCAAGGGCAGGACAGGTGGTGGGGGCCGGGCCCCTGGACTGTACCCTGAGAGGTCACCTGTGGCCTTGATCGGAGCTTTGTAGTCACATGCTGACATTGTGCTCTGGGCTGGTGACTAGACTTAGGGCTAAAGACTTTTTTTTTTTCCTTTCTTTCTTTCTTTCTTAAAGAACATGAGCCGGAGGGGCAGAGGGAGAGGGAGAGAGAATCTCAAGCAGACTCCATGCTGAGTGCAGAGCCTGATGTGTGGGGCTCAATTCCAGTCCCCTGAGATCATGACCTGAGCCAAAACTAAGAGTTCGATACCCAACTGACTGTGCCACCCAGGTGCCCCTGAAGACATTTTTTTTCTTTTTTTTTTTTTTAAATAAAGGGCAGGATGAATCTATTCCATTTTCAGCCTATGAGATAAGAAGTCAAATAGTGAAGAAAACAGTTTTTAAGAAGGGAGGCTTCTGCCAAGGGAAGGGCCATCTGAAGGAGAAGAAGAGGGCACACAGGGTTACAGGAGACCTCGTTGCGGCAGCACCCACTCTTAGCATTGGAGGCAGTCTCCCCAAATGGTGTGAGAAGCCCCCCACTCCTACCCTCCTTCCGTGGTCCTCCTGTGATCATGGAGCCCCAATATCCCCTAGCAGGGGTGCAGTGACATTGTGCCTGTCAGCTGGGGCGTGAGCCTCTATCCCATCAGTTTCCCCAAAGTCCATCTTCCTGCCCGTGTCAGGGAGCTGGGAGGCCATGTTCCCAGTGTGTACAGGATGAGGGCCCACATCCAGACTCGCTAGCTCTTCCAAACTGACCTCCATGCTTAGTTTTGGGAAAAAATAGGGTTCAGAAGGCATGCATGGGAACACCTTGTCGCTGTCCAAGGGTAAACCGCCTTGCTGTCATAGTAAAATGAGGATATCTCCGGTGACCCACGTCTGGGTTAGCCTCAAGGCATCTTTTGGTGGTCCAGTGTTGAAGGGTTCTCTGAGTTAGAGAGTGGGCTCTGGGAGCTGGCTGTGCTGTGCCCCAGATATGGCCAGAGTCCTACCTCCTGGGACATTGCAAATGAGAAGCATAGAGGTTCCTGGCCCCCTCTCCTGCACTCCGATACCCCCACTCTGGGCTGCCAGGGCAGCACGCTCTCTGATTGCCTGGTCCCCAGCTTGGAAGGCAGAATTTAAGTGAGTGACAGAGCCTCCCTGGAGCTGGGAGGGGTTCCCAGGGAGCCGGTGCTTTCCAGTTCACCTGGCCAGCTGATAGCCCTGCTGGGTCGTCAGTCAGAGCCATGGTTCTGAATTGTGTGTCCTAGCACGTGCAGTGGGTGCCTTTTTGAGCCAATCTTCATTTACTAGTTGATACCCTGTTGGGATGGGTTCCCCCACTCCTGTTTATTTGTTGTTTATCCTTATGAATGCGAACATTTTTAAGCTACTGTGTTCTGGCCCGTTACTTTATTCATCCCATTGCCCAGAGCTGTGCTCGTGGGAACTAGGGGAGGCTGTGAACGAATGCTGTACCTGCAGTGTACCTAGCACGGGGCGGCCCACAAGCCCTCTGACTGATGGTCCAGCTTGAAGGGGAGCCTTGGTCCCCACAAGGACTGCATGCGATTAGTCTGTTGACACCATGTTATTTTCCCCCCAGGTTCCTCAGAGGTGTTCCTGCCCCCGGACCCCATCTTCGCCTCAGCCATGTCGGAAAGCGACAACGTGTTCTGCGCCCAGCTCCAGTGCTTCCACTTCCCCACCCTCCGCCACCACGACCTGCACAGCTGGCATGCAGAGAACTGCTACGAGAAGTCTTCGTTTCTCTGTAAAAGAAGTAAGCCCCCTTGGCCATGATTCCTAGGGAGCTGTAAGGAAGTGCTTTTCATGAATACAGGAGTATGGCTGTCTGATTTCTGGACCTTGGTGTCAACCTTGAGTAGACTTTGACCTCACGGTGCACTAAGGCAGACCCCTGTGTCACAGCAGGGCGGCAGGAGCTCCTTGCCTGGCTTACCCCCCTCTTTGAACACACACCACTGCCGTCGGGGGAGGGCGAGAACCTGGGCAGCAGGCCATGTCTGTGAGCCCTCGTTTCTCTTTCCCAGGATAGAAGTGATAATTCCTGCCCTCCACACCGCGTTGTTCAGGGATTAAATAAGAATGGTGGCAGAGGACTTGCCACATCTCGTGGTGGTTTGGAGCCACTGACTCCCCTGGTCACCCACCTGCACTCTCCTTGGGTCTTTCCAAGACTGCCCATGCTGTGTCTGGACCACTCCCCCAGCTCCGTCTGTGATCCTCCCCTGTCCCTCTGCCTGCTCACTCACCCATATTCCACATCGAGGTCTCCTCCGGCTTCAGGGACACACAGTGTGTTGTGCTTACTAAGGGCAGGGCCCCCTGCCCAGGCCCCTCTGCGGTGGGAGGAGGGATGAATCGCACCTAGAGGCAGCATGTTGGCCATCTGGGGGTGCAGCTGATGGTCTCAGCACCATTGTTTTGGACCATCATTCCCTTCCACACTGATTTTTCATTCATCAGGGGTTCGTAGATGTCTGAGCCTATTTCTGGACTCCATTCTGACCCTTGCCTGTTTGTCAGTCCTGTGCTGATACCACACTGTCTTTACAGGAGCCTTGGGATACATCCTCCTGGCCAGTGCTGGGCTTCCCTGCCTCATTCTTATCTCTTTTGCTGACTCTCAGCATTTTCCTTCTTCACCTGAATTTTAGGATTCATTTTTGAACTCCATTATTAGAACGCTTACCTGGTTGGATTCCGCTAGATTTTCTATTTAGGCATTTTCATGTCTTCTTTCAAATCTTTGACTTTTTATTTCTTTGTTTTTTCCCCTGGTGTTCCTTTACTTGCTAAGGACTCCAGTGTAGTATTGATTAAAAGTGCTGGTAGTGAGCATAAACTTATCTTCCCAGCCTCAGAAGGAAAGCTTTTAGTGTTTCAGTGTTAAATATGGAACTTTTGGGGCACCTGGGTGGCTCAGTGGGTTAAATCTCTGCCTTTGGCTCAGGTCATGATCCCAGGGTCCTGGGATCGAGCCCCACTTTGGGATCTCTGCTCTGCAGGGAGCCTGCTTCCTCCTCTCTCTCTCTGCCTGCCTCTCTGCCTACTTGTGATCTCTGTCTGTCAAATAAATAAAATCTTAAAAAAATAAATATGGAACTTTCTTCAGGATTGAGAAAATACGGGGGCGCCTGAGTGGCTCAGTTGTTAAGAGTCTTCCTTTGGCTCAGGTCATGATCCTGGGGTCCTGGAATTGAGGCCCATATCAGGTTCCCTGCTCGGCAGGAAGCCTTCTTCTCCCTCTCCCCCTGCTTGTGTTCCCTTTCCCTCTTTGTCTCTCACTGTCAAAAAAATAATAAAAAGAAAAAAAAAATTAAGGGAAAAAAAAAACTTAAAAAAAAAAAAAAAAGATTGAGAAATTACGGAATGCCTGGGTGGCTCAAGCAGTTGAGCGTCTGCCTTCAGCTCAGGTCATGATCCCAGGGTCCCAGGATGGAGCCCTACATCGGACTCCTTGCTCAGCAAGGAGCCTGCTTCTCCCTCTGCCTGCTGCTCCCTCTGCTTGTGCTCTCCTTCTCTCAGTCTTTCTCTCTGACAAATAAATAAAATCTTAAAAGAAAAAAAAAAGGATTAAGAAAATACCTTTTTGAGGTTAAGAAAGTATACCTTTCCACTCCTGTAATTTGCTGGGAATTTCTACATTACAAAAATGCAGATGCCTTTTCTGCACTTACTGCGATCGTGTGGCTTTTCCTCTTTACTGATTTATATTACTATTTTGCTTATATTATATGACTTTATCATTTACCTTTTTACATTAGTAGATTTCTGATATTAAACCATCTTTGAGATTCTTTTTATGTGTATTACTGGCTTTGTTTGGCTGATATTTTATTTAGGATTTTTGAAACTCTTTTAAGAAGTGAGCTTGTCCTGTTACGGTTCTTTTCTATGTTCTCCTTGACTAGTTTTTGTATCACATTTATATTCAATTTATGAGATCAGTTGGGAAGCTTTCTTTTTTTCTTTTTCTTTTTTTTTTAAGATTTTATTTATTTATTTGACAGAGATATCACAAGTAGGCAGAGTGGCAGGCAGAGAGAGAGGGGGAAGCAGGCTCCCCACTGAGCAGAGAGCCCAATGCGGGGCTCAATCCCAGGACCCTGAGACCACGACCTGAATCGAAAGCAGAGGCTTAACCCACTGAGCCACTGAGGTGCCCCGGGAAGCTTTCTTTTTTACGAGTTTCTAAGTCAGTTTGCAGTAGTTGGGAATGATCTTGTCCTTGAGTGTTTGGTAGACCATACCCTATGAGACTATATGGGCCTGGGAGGTGGGGGACTTTATAACTTGTTATTTAGATACAGAGTTGATACTTGAACAACATGGGTTTAAATCCACTTATATGTGGGTTTTTTTTTGTTGTTGTTTTTTTTTCAGTAAATACAATATACTGTTGAAAATGTGTTTTCTGGGATGCCTGGGTGGCTCAGTTGGTTGGGCCGCTGCCTTCGGCTCGGGTCATGATCCCGGCGTCCTGGGATCGAGTCCCACATCGGGATCCTTGCTCAGCGGGAGCCTGCTTCTCCATCTGCCTCTGCCTGCCACTCTGTCTGCCTGTGCTCACTCTGACAAATAAATAAATACAATCTTTAAAAAAAAAAACAAGTGCTTAGAAAATGTGTTTTCTTATGATTTTCTTAATACTTTTTTCTTTAGCTTATTGTAAGAGTAGAGTATGTAATGCATATATCATATACAAAATCTGTGTTAATTGTTCATGTTTATCTGTAAGACTTTGGGTCAGCAGTAGACTATTAGTAGTTACATTTTTGGGGCAGTCAGCAGGTACACGTGGATTTTCGACTATGCAGAGGTCAGCACCCTTAATCAAGAGTCCACTAATTTCGAGCTTAGGAAGAAGTTGTGGGAATGGTACAAGGACTTCCTCTCCTATACCCCGCTATGCAGATTCACCAGTTAATTTGTTTTTTGCCACATTTGCTTATCATTTTTTCTCTGCATATTTATTCCAAACTATTTGAGAGTAAACCGAAGATACTGAACCCTCGAGGCCTAAATATTTGGTGTATTTCATAAGAACCAGGACACACTCTTACATAACCACGACACAGTTATCAAAATCAGGACATTTAACATGGGATTAGTGCTAAACAGTAATCTACAATTTTTTATGACAGTTTTGTCAGTTGTTTCAATATAGCTACTTCTTTCCTGGTCCAAGATCCAGTCCAGAATCAGACATTGCATTTAGTTGTAGTGTTTCTTTAATTTCTTTTTTGTCTTTCAGTTTGAGTAATTTCTGTTGACATGTTTTACTAATTCTTTCCTTAGCTTTGCTGAGTCTGCTTATGAGCCCACTGATGGCATTTTTTACCTGTTCATTTTTTACATTTTTTGTGTTTCTCATTTCTAGCATTTCTATTTTTAAAAAAAGATTTTATTTATTTGAGAGAGAGAAAGAGAGAGACAGAGCACAAGGTGAGGGGCAAAGGGAGAGGGAGAAGCAGACTCCCCACTGAGCAGAGGGACTTGATGCCAAGACCCCTGAGATCATGACCCACACCAGCTGCTTAACCAGCTGAACCACCCAGGTGTTGCTGTTCGATTCTTTCCTGAGTTTCCATCTGCGGAATTTTTCATCTCATATATTATCTGCGTTTTCCATTAGAGCTTTTAACATATTCATCATAATTATTTTAAATTTTCTGTGGGATGGTTCCTTTATTTGAGTATAGTTTGATATACTCGTCTCTGGAGTTTTTGTGGGTTATTTTTTTCCGGCTTTTTTATGCCTTGTAATATTTCGTCGAAGATCAGACAGCTTGTGTAGGACAGTAGAGATTGAGTTCACTAGGTGGTTTTGGTCCATGGAAAGAGGCTTGCCTTTCCTTCTGATAGGACTTGCGTGTAGGAAGGGTTTTTTACTACAGTGGTGGTGTAGGGGGTCAGTGTGGGCAGGTTTGGGGCTGGACTGTAGGTATCCTCCATGCACCCCAGCTTTCAGTAGCTGCCTTGTGCCTAGAGTGGAGCTGATTTTCCAAGGGGCTCTTCTTTTTTTTTTTTCCCCCTTTATTTTTGTTATTGGCAAATGTTTGTTTTAGGGGTACAGGGCTGTGATTCATCAGTCTTACATAATTCACAGCTCTCACCATAGCACGTACCCTCCCAATGTCCATCACCCAGCCATCCCAACCCTCCCACCCACTTCCCTTCAGCAACCCTCAGTTTGTCTCCTGAGAATAAGAGTCTCTTATGGTTTGTCTCCCTCTGGTTTCATCTTGTTTCATTTTTCCCTCCCTTCCGCTATGATCCTCTGTCTTATTTCTCAGATTCCTCATATCAGTGAGATCATATGATAATTGTCTTTCTCTGATTGACTTATTTCGCTTAGCATAATACCCTCTAGTTCCATCTACATCGTTGTAAATGGCAAGATTTTGGTGTGGGGGGGTTTTGATGGCTGCATAATACTCCATTGTGTATATATATACCACATCTTTTTTTTTTTCTTTTTAAGATTTTATTATTTATTTGAGAGAGAGAGCATGAGAGGAGAGAGGTCGGTGGGAGAAGCAGACTCCCCGCCAAGCAAAGAGCTTGATGCAGGACTCAATCCCAAGACTCCAGGATCATGACCTGAGCTGAAGGCTGTCATTTAACCAACTGAGCCACCCAGCCACCCAACTGACCCCATACCACATCTTCTTTATCCATTCCTCTGTTGATGGTTATCTAGTTCCCCTGTTGATGGTTATCTAGGCTCTTTCCATAGTTTGGCTCTTGTGGACATTGCTGCTATAAACATTGGGGTGCAGGTGCCCCTTAGGATCACTACATTTGTATCTTTGGGGTAAATACCCAGTAGTGCAATTGCTGGGTCGTAGGGTACCATTTTTTTCAACTTTTTGAGGAACTTCCATACTGTTTCCCAGAGATGCTGAACCAGCTTGCATTCCCACCAACAGTGCAGGAGGCTTCCCCTTTCTCCGCACCCTCGCCAACATCTGTCACTTCTCCAAAGGGCTCTTCTTAATGTCTGTTCTGCCCTCCGCTTGAGATCTTCCCTTTGGGCCACCCTTCAGGGAGACTGTCTCTTGCAGCTAGCTGTCTTAATGTGTGTGGCCTTCACAGCTCCAGCTGAAGTTGTGGATCCATCACAGGGGCTTTTTCATCAGTGCCCTGAAGGTTTCCAGTGCTCTGATTGGGAGCGGTTGGGTGGGAAGCTGGGAGCCGGCTAACGACAAGCTGGGCAATTGAGCCAATTCATTTGAGGCACATGCTTGGCTTTCTCTGCTGAATCCTGCCTTGGAAGTGTGGGAAAAAGTAGGCAAGCTCATAGTCATCGACCAAACCCTCAATGTTCTGGGCTGGTCGCTGCAGGGGTGGTGAGTCAGAGCTGCGTTGTCGTATATGGCCTAGCCATCATCTGTATATTTAGTCTCTTAGATATATCATGAGGCATGTGGTGTCGCTTTGCTCTGATATTGGTGACATTAGCTTTGATCCCTGGATTAAGGTTGTACCTGCCAGATTTCTGTACTATAAAGTCTTAGTTTTTCCCATTTTGAAATTAATAAGTAATATGTGAGGAGATCCTTTGAGGCCCTATAAAATTCCTATTCCTTATCAGACTTGTACCTGCTGATGCTGCCATGTACTGGCAATTTTTAAACTCTCATTCCTTCCATGTGTACTAGTGGGCATTCTTTTGTAAGGAAGAGCATTCCCTTCTCCCCCATTTATTAATCTCTTTATTTGTATTAGAATGCACTCTTGGATTTTTATTATATAAGATGGGTTATAATTCATGAGTACCATTATTTATTTTTATGTTAAGTTGACCCATTTATGCTGGTATATATGTATGTGTGTGTATTTATTTATTTTTGAAATTGACATTTTTATTGAGATCCTGTAGGTTCAGATGCATTTAAAGTAAGTTAGAGAGATCCGTTAATATGTTTTGCCTTATTCCCCCAAATGGGAGTGTTTTGCAAAACTGTAGTATAATATCACAGCCAGGAATATTGACTTGGACATAATCCACTGATCTTATTCAGCTATTTTCAGGTTTACTTGTATTCATTTGTGCTTGTGCACATGTGTGTGTGTGTGTGAGAGAGAGAGGGGGATTTATAGAATTTTATTACTTGTGTAGGTTCCTTTTTTTTTTTAAGATTTTATTTATTTATTTGACAGATAGAGATTACAAGTAGGCAGAGAGGCAGGCAGAGAGAGAGAGAAAGGAGGAAGCAGGCTCCCTGTGGAGCAGAGAGCCCGATGTGGGGGCTCAATCCCAGGACCCTGGGATCATGACCCAAGCCAAAGGCAGAGGCTTTAACCCACTGAGCCACCCAGGCACCCCTACTTGTGTAGGTTCCTTTAACACAGTTGAGATATGAGTAGTTCCAGCACCATAAAGAGCCTCCCTATTATTCCTTTATAACCACACCCACTTGGAGCCACTGTCTGTAGTGGTCGAATTCTCCAGTGAAACCACTTGGTCCTGAGATTTCTTTTGGGGCTAGTTTTTAAATTATGCATTCTACTTAGTTGTTGGTTACAGGACTGTTCAGATTGTCTGTTTCACATTGAGTGAATTTTTGATAGTTTCTGGTTTGCAAAGAATTGATCCATTTCTTGGGGCACCTGGGTGGCTCAGTGGGTAAAGCCTCTGCTTTCGGCTCAGGGTCATGATCTCAGGGTCCTGGGATTGAGCCCCACATCAGGCTCTCTGCTCCGCAGGGAGCCTGCTTCCCTTCCTCTCTCTCTGCCTGCCTCTCTGCCTGCTTGTGATCTCTGTCTTTCAAATAAATAAATAAAATCTTTAAAAAAAAAAAAAAGAATTGATCCATTTCTTTCAAGTACTCAGATTTATGGGCATAGAGTTGTTCATGGTGTTCTCTTATTAACCTTATGACGGCAGGATTTATGTGATGTCCCCTATTTCATTCCTGCCCTCGGTGATTTGTGTTTTTCCCAGTTTGATTTTGCTAGAGGTTTATCAGTTCTGTCGATTTTTCTTGAGAACCAGCTTTTTGTATCGTTGATTTTTCTCTTTCTGTTTTACTGATGATTGCTTTTTATTCTTTCCTTCTGTTTGCTTTCTTTTTCTAGTTCATCTTGTACTCTCTGGACTCAGCCTTCTCCCAGAGTGCCTTGGAGGACCTGGGCACTAGTTATATTCATGGCTTTTACGCCCTTTCAGTGGACAGAGCTGAGACTGGTGTGTGTGCCTGCATGTGTGTGTGTCTATGTGTGGATATATACTTTCTTCTTTCTTGATTAGTCTTCCTGAAGGTTTGACTCTTTGATTCATCTTTGTGAATAACCGGTTTTGGGTAGTAATGGATTCTCACTATTGTGTATCTGTTTTCTGTGCCATTAATTTCGTTCTTTTTAAATTTTTTTAAGATTTTATTTATTTATTTGACAGAGTTCACAATAGTCAGAGAGGCAGGCAGAGAGAGAGCAGGGGGAGTAGGTTCCCTGCTGAGCAGAACGCCCGATGCGGGGCTCAATCCCAGGACCCTGAGATCATGACCTGAGCCTCCTGTCCTTTTGTAGTCAGTATATTTCCCCCTTCTAGGAAATCATTCTTATCATAGGTTAATCATAGATCATATGATTATTTATTTATTTGATAGAGAGAGAGAGTTCACAATAGGCAGAGAAGCAGGCAGAGAGAGAGAGAGAGAGAGAGGAGGAAACAGTCTCCCTGCTGAGCAGAGAGCCCGATGCGGGGCTCAAACCCAGAACCCTGGGATCATGACCTGAGCCGAAAGCAGAGGCTTTAACCCACTGAGCCACCCAGGCGCCCCAGGTTTACCCTTTTATTTTTCCATCTTCTAGAGTTAGACCCTTATCTCCTTAATTTTTAGTTTTTTCTAACATAAGGCATTAAATTTTATTTTCCATGTACTTATAAACAATAAAGTATGCAGATCTTAAGTGCAAGTTTGTTGAAATTATACCATGTATAATAACTTCCCCAAACCAAGATGTGGAATATTTCCAGCCCTCCAGAAGATGCCTCTTATCCTTTTGTAGTTGGTATATTTCCCCCTTCCAGGAAATCATTCTTATTATAGGTTAATCATAGATCATTTACTGTATTTACTAGTAGTCTCTGATTTAATTTAGTGGCTTATGTTTATTGTGGTCAGATAACATGATATTTATGTTCTATTGTTGTTAGGATTTTTGTTACTATTCCATATGTGCTTAAACTTTTGGCCATAAGACTTTTTATACATTTATTAGCTCAGGCTTATTTTTTTTTTTTTAAGATTTTATTTATTTATTTGACAGAGATCACAAGTAGGCAGAGAGGCAGGCAGAGAGAGAAAGAGGAGGAAGCAGGCTCCCTGCTGAGCAGAGAGCCCGATGCAGGGTTCAATCCCAGGACCCTGGGATCATGACCCAAGCCGAAGGCAGAGGCTTCAACCCACTGAGCCACCCAGGCGCCCCAGCTCAGGCTTATTGATGGCATTGTTCAAGTCTGTTTTGACTGCATGATACATCAGTTGTTGAAAGAGACGTGTTTTAATCTCTGACTATGGATGTCACATCATCCATTTTTCCCTGATAATTCTCTACTTGTAGCTTTATCTGTCTTGAGGTCATGTTATCAGGGGGATAAGTACTCATAATTATTATAGCTTTCTAAATTGAAACTTTTTATTATAATGTAATGGTCCCTTTTTATCCATACTAGTTTTCGTTGGTTTTATTTAAAGTCGTACTTCTTTTCCAGTGGTAGCTGCATAATGGCATTATGAGAAGAGGCTTAATAGTTGGGTTCCACATCAGGAAAAGGGGGTAGTAGAGCACCCACCTCACCTTGTTGTTGGGAGAGATCAGTTAACATACGTGCAGTGCAAAGAACAGTCCCTGTCACATAGAAAGCTCTCAACACATGTGAACTATTTTCATTTTTTTTCATTATTATTACATCTTTTTGTGCTGGCTTCCTTTCAGTTTGCCTTTTTGTACTCTTTTAATTCAGTCTTCAAATTGATTTTGGCACCTTATTCTCTGCTGTTTACACAGGATTTTTCTTCCTTTTTATCTTCTCCAGACTTACATGAACTTAGTCAACTTTTCTCTAGTCTCTTTTTTTTCTTATACTGGTTCAGAAATTGTGTTACATATGCCTGTCATGTTAGTGGTTACCCTTACGTTTTTAAAGGGCATAATGGATTTACTTTTTTTTTAATCTGAAGGCAGTCAGTGTCTCTAACTTCCTTCCTGTTAATACAAAGACCCTATGTTGTGAGGCCAGTCTAAGATCTGAATTACAAATTTACAGAATTTGCTGCTCAGTAAGTAATTTCTTTTCTCCCTAATGAAGCCTGTAATTTGCAGTGGACCGGTGCCACTTCGCATTCACTGATCAAGTGAGGAAGATCTAAACTGCACGGGGGCCTACTTTCTACTCACCATGCAAACCACCTTCTAAGAAGGCTTAAAAAGGGACATTGGGAGGATGGTTGTAACCAACCCTTACCATCCAGTTCTGCAGAGCACGTGCCATGCGTCTGCAGCTTGGGTACGCCTCCCCTTCCCTAGACAATGAATTCCCAAGGGACCTCAGAGGCTGCTGAGGACAAGTGTGCTTTTGAATTAATTCTTTTATGGGTATCACTCAAAAAGTCACCGTCAGCTGGAATTGGAAAGCAGAGGGGTTTTTTTGTTTTGTTTTTTTCTCCAGTGGCAGCCATTTCAGCCCTAAAGCTCAATTCTTTGAAGGGCCACTTGACACACCTCCCTGTGCACCTAAAAATAAAAAGTTTTAAAAACAAAAAAACCCCACTCTATATTGCTTTTGCTCCAGTTGTTCCCCAGCTTCTGACTTACATGTACTTGTCCATTATTTTACGTTTACTTTGTTTTTATACTTCTAAGATGAATCACTTACTGTTTTATGAAGTTAGCATTTATGTACCTTTCCTCACAGGTTCATCAGTTTCTTTATTATTTCTTCTCGCATCCCACTTCTTTCTGGGTTCAGCTTTTTATTTCTCAGATACATTCTTCAGGAGCTCTTTGAGATGTGGCTGTGGTGTTAGTGCTACACTCTTTTACTCTCTGAACGAAAAGTCTGTATTTTTTGCCCCTAGTCCTGAATGTTCATTTAGCTGGGTCTAGATCTGTTGGTTAACAGTTACTTTTTCTCAAGACTTTGAAGATGGTATTTTATTGTTTCTGCATGTTCCTTACTCTGAACTCTCATATGCCTTTCCTTGGTTTATTAGGTATATTATAAAGTTTAAAACTTCTTATTTTCTTCTTCCCTTTTTTTTTAAGATTTTATTTATTTACTTATTTGACACAGAGAGAGAGAGAGAGAGAGAGATCACAATTAGGCAGAGACACAAGCAGAGAGGTCGGGGGGGAAGCAGGCTCCCCACGGAGCAGAGAGCCAGATGCAGGGCTTGATCCCAGGACCCTGAGATCGTGACCTGAGCTAAAGGCAGAGGCTTTAACCCACTGAGCCACCCAGGCACCCCGAACTTCTTATCTTCTTGCTCCACAAGCAGACCGTGAGCACCCTGCCCAGGTGGCCAGGTACCCCAGTGTGATAAGAACTCAGGCTCTGCCGTGAGTTCTCCTTCTTCCCTTCTGACTGTGACCTAGTGATGGTCAAGTATTCCAGTGAAATCCCCCCATGTCTTTGCTTGTGTACTCCGTCCTGAGCCCCAGTAAAGCACTTGCTGTGGCTCCTCACTCCTTCTCTGCTCCCCACCCCCACTTGGTTGAGCAGCACGCTTGGTGTTCTTCCTGTGTGATCCCTTGTTGGTGTGCAATGACTCTGTCCATCCAGAACCTATGAGTATAATGCACATTGTTTTCCCCTGCCTCCCCTGTACCCCTCCTTGTGGCCACACCTTACTGACCATTGCCTGGAAGTACACAGAACAGCAGGTAATCTTTCTCTCTTGTCGCTTTTGAGAGTTTCTCTTCGTTGATACGCTAAGGTTTCATCACACTATGTCTAGTCGTTGATTTTTTTTTTATTTTTATTTATTTTTTATTTCTTAGAGAAAGAGAGAGAGAGAGCACAAGCAGGCAGGATGGCAGGCAGAAGCAGAGAGAGAAGCAGGCCCCCACTGAGCAAGGTGCCTGATGCAGAACTCAATCCCAGGACCCTGGGATCACGACCTGAGCGAAAGGCAGCGGCTTAACCAACTGAGCCACCCAGGCGTCCCAAGTAATTGATTTATTTTTATTGGTCCTTTTAGGACCCCTGGGGATTTATATGTTTTATTAATGATGAGAAGATCTCAGCCATCATCTTTTTTTTAACAGCTTTATTATGATATAATTCACATACTTTACAAGTCACTCATTTAAAGTGTACCATTCAGTGCTTTTTAGTATATTCACAGGAAACTGTAACTATTAACACTAACTCCATGTACATCTATATATACATTCTACAATATACATTTTATTCACATTAGCTTCAGATTGATACTAGGTTCATTTCAGTGATATGTGGAATGTTACCTCTTAAAACCCAATTTCCTTTCTTTCTTTCTCTGGTATTATCATTATACACATTATGTCTGTTAGTGTTGCGAACAAACAAAACATTGTTAATTACCACCGCCAGTCATTTCCTTAGCCTGGAACAGCTTTGCTTCCACACACCTCCTTTGGGCTGTTATCAGCAAACACATACATTACATTTCTGTATGTTAGAGGCCCAATACTATGTTATAAACACAATATCTTTTTTTTAAGATTTTATTTATTTATTTGACAGAGAGATAGAGAGCACAAGTAGGCAGAGCGGCAGGCAGAGAGAAGGGAGGCTCAGCAGGGAGCCTGATGCAGGGCTCGATCCCAGGACCCTGAGATCATGACCTGAGCCAAAGGCAGCCACTTAACTGACTGAGCCACCCAGGCACCCCATAAACACAGTATCTCATAAAATTGCTTTTTCATTCAATTAAGAGGAAAAAAATACTCATTTATGGAGCACCCGGGTGGCTCAGTTGTTAAGTGTCTGCCTTCGGCACAAGTCATGATCCCAGAGTCCTGGGATTGAGCCCCACATTGGGCTCCCTGCTCAGCGGGAAGCCTGCTTCTCCCTCTCCCACTCCCCCTGCCTGTGTTCCCTCTCTCACTGCGTCTTTCTCTGTCAAATAAATAAAATCTTTAAGAAAAAAAACTCATTTATATTATCTTTCATAATCACATGATTATCTTTTCTAGCACCTTTTGGTTTTTTGTATAGATCGAAATTCCTCTCTGAGGATCACTTTCTTTTAGCCTTAAGAACTTCCTTTGGGGTGGAGTGCCTGGGTGGCTCAGTCGGTTAAGTGTCCGACTCTTAATTGCAGCTCAGGTCATGATCTCAGGGTTGTGAGATAGAGCTCTGTGTCGGACCCTGTGTAAGGCTCTGCACTTCATGTGGAGTCTGCTTAGGAGGCTCCCTTTTCCTCTCTCTCTCTGCCCCTCCCTCCCCTCATGCTCAATCTCTCTCCCTCAAAAAAAAAAAAAGACTTCCTTTGTTATTACTTTATAAGGCATGTGTGAATGCAACAAATTAGGTCTTGTCTGTTTGGGGGAAAGTCTTTATGTTGCCTTCAGGTTTTGAAAGCTAGGTTTGCTGGGTGTAGGATTCTGATAGTTTTTTCTTTGAGCATCTTGAGTATGTTATCCCACTGCCTTCTCACCTCTCGTTTTTCTTCCAAGAAGTCAGCTGTTAGTTAGCCTTATGGGGTTCTCTTATAAGTAACATGTCATTTCTGGCTTGCTGTTCTTAAGGTTTCCACATTTCCTTCGATGTTAGCACTTTCACTATGATGTGTGTGTCTGCCGTGCTTAGGGCTCTTTGTATTTATCCAACTTGGAGTTTGTTACGCTTCCTACATGTATAGGTTTTGTTTTTCAAGGAGTTTGGGAAGTTTTCAGCTGTTATTTCTTCAGATACGTTTTTCTGCTCCTTCTCTCTTCTTCTGGTACTTCTATTTTGTGTGTGATGGTGCACTCAGTGGTGTCCCATGTTTCTCTGAGGGCTGCTCATTTTTCTTCATTCTTTTTCTCCCTCTTCTAACAGAAATCAGTTCTATGTGAGTTTCTTGCCCTGCATATTCCTGACCACATGAGCGATATAGATCTGACCCCAGTCCTTTCTTTTTTCTTTTCTTTTCTTTTTTTTTTTTAATTTCATTTATTTGTTTATAATTTGCCAGAGGGAGAGAGACAGCGAGAGGGGGAGGGGAACACAAGCAGGGAGAGTGGGAGAGAGAGAACAGGCTTCCCGCTGTGCAGGAAGCCTGATGTGGGGCTTGATCCCAGGACCCTAGGATCATGACCTGAACCAAAGGCAGGTGCCTAACAACTGAGCCACCCAGGCACCCCGACCCCAGTCTTAAGTGAGGCACAGACTCATGGTTGTGGGATTTGTGATGCGTGTTTTTAGATATCTTTACTCCATTTGGAGATGGAAACAAACATCGTCTCATGTCCCTTTGCCTTTCACTGAGCATGTGTCTTTCGGAGAGCTGCCCCTGCCTCATCCTTCAGCCCTTCCTCCAGGCATCTGTTGTGTCTAGGGCTGGCTTAGGGCTCTGAGCTGTCAGCTTCCTCTCGTCTCTGGCAATGGCCATTTCTCTTCCTCCTGCCCCACAACAGCTCTGCACAGAGTTTACTGTGTGTTTCTCGGGACTAGTGGACTGTTTTTTCAAGCAGAGCCAGCAGCTTCTTGGGAGAGTCATTGGAGACATATTCTCAGATGTGTTGGAAAATGGTTAACATGCATGACAGCTACATTTTAAAACTGAGGAAATCTCTAAGTAAACTGCTTAGGCAAATCCTTGAAAGCAAACACTTCTCCATGGGCTTTTCCCTGGCATCTAGCACTCTTCTCTCTCCCAGCTGTCTGGGCTCATGGCCAGGTGTGCCCTGATCAGGCTTTGTCCTAACAGCGAGTTGTAGTGACAACCTCTCTCGGATAGCCACTTCCTGTGGCTGTGGGCCAGACTCACACACTTCAGCACTGGGAGGGCTCTCTGGTTGATCTTGCTAACTCCTCTGTTGTTGTGTCTGCTGCCTGATGATGCATACATATATGCATGTATGTGCATGTTGCAGGTCAAACGTGCGTTGACATCAAGGACAATGTGGTGGATGAGGGGTTCTACTTCACCCCCAAAGGAGATGACCCATGCCTGAGCTGCACCTGCCATGGTGGGGAGCCTGAGATGTGTGTGGCTGCCCTCTGTGAGAGGCCCCAGGGCTGTCAGCAGTACCGCAAGGACCCCAAGGAATGCTGCAAGTTCATGTGCCTGGACCCAGGTGAGACTGATGGTGGGTCACAAGTCAGCCTCTGTGTTCTAAGCTGGAGCCCAGATGTTCCTTCGCTTTCTCAGTGGTGGGCACTCATGAGAGCTCATGGCACATGGCATAGCAACATTTTGTTTATGGAGCTGTTCAGCCAGCTTTGATGGCCAACTACTCTTGTGAGCATGTGTGTGTCACATGACCCGGCCTTCTCTAACTGCCACCTTACAGGTTGGCTTGTGTCAGCTCTCAGGTAGGTAACCAGTATTGTACATCAGTGAATTTGAATTTGAATGAGGGTGCCTGTTCATGAATCAGCTGTAACTGATCGCTTTAAATCTGACCTGTCTCTCTCCTCTCAAGATTTATGTCCCCATTTTAGCTCTTTTCCGTGTTTGGTGAGTGGGGGGTAATGACAGTTTTTATTTGCTTATAGTCATCAATTTCTACCGCTAAAATCTTTCAGGAGAAAGTTTTGAGAAACCTAACTCCATTCTACCAGGTGGTGTTTGTGATTAGACACTATACAGGCATGTGGTCTCTAGATAGCCCTCGTCCTTTCCTTTCCAAAGGAAAAAGAAAAGAGCAGCAGGTAGCAGAGTGCTCTGTATGACAGTTAGTGGGCATCACACTCATACAACATGCTGGATTATTCTCCACACCAGTGCAGTTGGCATCTCTGTGAATTCATAATCTCAAGAGAACTGTAAATCAAAAGCATGAATTTGCTTTTTTATCTTGGCAGTGTGAGACAGACGTGGACAGGGCCTTGTGGAAGTCCCTAAGCTCATGGACCCCGTAGAAGAAAAGCTTGGGCAGGGTGTGGTGGCCATCTCCATCCTCCAGGGCACCTGTGGAGGAGAAACTGGTTTGCTTATTGCTAGTGGGACAGGAGTTGGAACTGGTGTGTGAGAGCCACAACAACTAGAACGCTCATTAAGTAGAGAGTTGTCAGTGTTCCTGCATGCCAGGAAGGGCATCTGCAGGAGAGGGCAAAGCAGTGTCAGAGTGTGTCTGAGGTTTGGCTGAATCAGACACTTTGGCACATGTCCTAGAGGTGCAGTCGGCTGTGAAGAGTACAGAAGAGCCTACCAGGGAGAGTGGAACTCAGTGAGGGTACCCTTGGGCCTCCCTGTCTCACGGAGTAGATCATACCTGCTTGTATAAGATGCATTCCTATGGGATTCTGACAAGCACTGATTAGGTGCTTACCAGGTCTCCTGTGTCCTGGCCACATCACTCTGAACCCCTAGCTCACTTACCTTCCACAGGAGTCAAAGACTGGCTTTTACAAGCCACATCACATGTATTTCTCATTCTATTTCTTAGGAGTCTATCCATATTGCCTTACCTCTCCACCTAGGCTTTGTCAGAATGACCAGGCCTGTGTAAGACCTGTAGGGCCTGCCAAGCCCTGAGGACTTCTCAGCAGAACAGGGCTCTCAGGGCATCTGGATGAGACCATAGTTGCTGCAGGCCATTCTCCTGTGCAGCCAGAGCAGCTTGTCCAGGGCTTATTCCTGCCTCTTGTTTAGTGTTATGTTTGCAGGCTCCTGCCTGCTTCCCAAGCTGAGTGTTTTCTCCTGGGAAATACCTGTATTCCAACAAGGACAGAGACACTGCCATCCAAACTGGGACGTTGGGAAAGTATCCCCTTCAACAAGGCAAGGTTGTTTATCCCTAAACAACCACTCTGTTTAGGGTTCTACAGGAGGTCAAGCGCAGTGCCAGAAAATGAAAAGGTATCCAGACCACAAGGGGAAATGAAATTATCTTTTTTTTTAGTAGATGATATGATTGTCTGCATAGAAAATCGCAAAGGAACTGCAAGAAAGTTACTGAAACTAATAAGTGTGTTTAGCAGGGTCTCCACATACAAGGTCAATATACAAAATTCAATTGTTTTTATATATACTACCTGTGAATAGTTGGAAATTTAAATATCTAAAAAAAAGTACCATTTACAGTAGACCAAAAAATATGACTTAGGCATAAGCCTTACAAAATATATGCACAGACCATAAAATACTGATGAAAGACATCAGAGGAGAGATATACCATGTTCATGGATCATAGGACTCAATATCATTAGGCAGTTAATTACCCCTAAGTCATTTATGGATACAATGCTGTCCTAACCCAAATTCCAGCAGACTTTTTACAGACATCAACAAGCTGATTCTAAAATTTATGTAGAGGAGTGCCTGGCTGGCTCAATCAGTGGAACACATAACTCATGATCTCAGGGTTGCAAGTTCATGTCCCACATTGGATGTAGAGATTACTTAGAAATTAAAAAAAAAAAAAAAAAAACTTAAAAAATTAAATAAAATTTATGTAGAAAGGCAAAGGAATTAGACTAGCTAAAACAGTTTTTGAGAAGAACAAAGTTGGAGGACTCATGGTACCTGATTTAAAACTTACTGTATGGTCATAGTAATCAAAACAGTATGGTATTATCAGAAAAAGAGACACGTAGATCACTGGAACAAAATAGTCTAGAAATAGTCCCACACTTATATGGTCAGCTAATAATTGACAACAGTACAAAGGCAATTAAATGGGGAAAGGATATCTTTAAACAAATGGTGCTGGAACAGTTGGACATCCATATTAAAAAAAAATATATATATATATATATATATACACATATATACCTTTAACTATACATCTTATGATGTATAAAAATTAACTCAAAATGGTCACAGACCGGGTGCCTGGGTGGCTAGTTGGTTAAGCAACTGCCTTCAGCTTAGGTCACGATCCTGGAGTCCTGGGATCGAGTCCCACATCGGGCTCCCAGCTCCACAGGGGAGTCTGCTTCTCCCTTTGACCTTCTCACCTCTCATGGTCTCTCTCACTGCTCTCTCTCTCAAATAAATAAATAAAATCTTTTTTTAAAAAAATGGTCATAGACCTAACTATAAAACCTTCCGTTGTAAGACTTCTAGAAGAAAAATATATACTCTAAAAAAAAAAGTACGTTAAAAGAAAATAGAAAACATAGAAAAATCTTTGTGACCTTGGGATAAGCAACATTTATAGCTGACCAGTCATGGTGTGAGTCCCCAAGGACCCAAGAGCTGGCTTCTGTCTCCTAGGACAGTGCTGTCTTCTTTCTGTCTGACTGCAGGTGGCTTTCTTCTAGGGGATGCTTCCTCCTTCCTGGTAATCACCATGGAGGGATGGTCAGGGACCTTTACTGTGTCCTTGAGTTTATTTTAGAAGTGATTAGTAAGAATCATTACAAAGGGACTGTTGCTTAAGCAGGTGCCCCCTTGGGATCTCTGAGCTGGCCACCAATTAACAGACATGTCAGCAGCCCCCTGAGCTGACAGTCGTCCTCCCACAGACAGAGACAAAATGTTCCCTTGACACTAGAAGAGGATCAGAGGCACCAGAAAAGCAGCTAATTGGGGAGAGGATGTATCCTTTATACATCCTTTATACAAAACTTCCCAAGTTTTGTCAGCAATAAGTGCAGCTTTGAGGGAGGCTCCCTGGCCCTGTGGGAGGAGGGAGGGCAAGAGTGAGCTCAGACCATGTGCATTGATACGGAGCTGGTTGGGCCAGCGGAAGCAGTAGAAGGGCCCCGGGAGCCCGGCCTCTCCCATGGAATCCTTGTTGGTCATGAAGTGTCTCCTTGGAGGGGATCTGCCTGCATGGCTGTCACAGAGTTGGAAGTCGACAGTCTGTGGCCTGCCTTCTGGGTCGTGGAGGCAGGTACACTCGGGACCACTTCCTGGTTCTGTTAGTCTGTGACTTGGTACGAGTGGCCCATCTCACCTCAGTGAGAGCCCATGGGGAAGTCTGTCCCCCTGTAGGCGCTCAGCCAGCACAAGTTCTCTTCCCTCATGTCTCCCTCTGTGTTCACCATGTGTGCTCCCCCCACAGCAAGCACCGGACAAGCACTGGTGGGCACCAGGGCAAGGCAGGCTCTCTCCGTGTGGGCATAGTCAACATTTGGGACTGAGCACTGTGATGTGGGCCCTTCCTGTGCACGACAAACTGCTGAGCAGCACCGCAGGCCTCTACCCACCAGAGGCCAATAGTGCCTCCACCCTTGAGGGGTTGGTGGGGACCAAGAGTCTCTCCAGACGTTGTCACATGTTCCCTGGGAGTTACAGAGTCGCCCAGGTGAGCATCCCTGGTCTAGGGTCCAGGAGCTTGGTCACATGTGCCTGATTTTGTCCTGTGTGGTTGGGGGTACGGGGACCTATAGCAGAGCTTCTTAGGCAGAAGGGGCTCATTGAATGGAACTTAGTGCTAGGCTGGAAGGTAAAATATTATTCCTGGCACACAATTTGCGTCTCTCCTTTGGTGTTAGCACAGTATTCATGACTTTGAGTTGTTTCATTTCTTCCATCTCTCCGAAGATCATCAAGTGCAGGGAATCAGGAAGCACTTGCCTTTTCCACATACCTGCCTGGTGGTGAAAGGCTGTGGCCTTCCCGTACCACTAAGCACCTGGGGGTCAGGCTCCCCTCTTTGAGAACAGCCAGTTTCCTTCTTCTCCCTGTAACAGATGGCAACAGCCTGTTCGACTCCATGGCCAGTGGGATGCGTCTGATCGTTAGCTGCATCTCCTCCTTCCTCATCCTGTCACTGCTGCTTTTCATGGTCCACCGGCTTCGCCAGAGGCGGCGGGAACGCATTGAGTCCCTGATTGGAGCCAACTGTGAGTGCGGCTCTCGCTGCCAGTGACAGCCCCAGTGGCGGCCCCGCTCCAGGCTATGTCCCCTTGAGAGAGTGGGAGGGCACAGGAAGCAGGAGGGGGCAAGGAGGAAGGAGAGGATATTGATGGGATGCCCCAGCTTGTCCCCAGCACCTGAGTAGCTGGAGGAGCTGTCCTGGGGACCTGAAATCAGGCCCTGGATATGTGAAGGGAGGGACACACTGTCAGTGCCAGCTGCCTCCAGGCTCCCCGCCCCTCCAGGCCTTGAAGCAGGACCCACAGCTGCTGTTGTGTGTTCTGATCAGTGATGTTACCTTTTCTGGCAGCCTGGACCGTGAGTGGGCCACCTGCAGGGTGGAGAGGAGGCAGAGCAGCAGATACCCAGAACTGTTAGGCAGCTTAGGTTGTGACTTGCCCTCTTCAGCCCAAGTTCTCTGCAGTGAGAGGCCTGTGCCCTCAGTAGAGCTGGAATTGCTCCTTGTCTCAGCAAGCAAGCCAGGCTCCCCAGCACCCAGTCCCCCAGTCCATGTGGGGAGCGGTGGGATGGTTGCAGACCCCAAGGGCTTGAGGGCTCTTGAGTCAAGGTGGCAGGAATGCTGAGGGGCTGTGCCAGCTGCAGTTGGGGGCCTTACGGCACTGAGAGCCAGCATAGTCCTTCCTCAGACCCTCAGTTCCCACCAGGTCAGCTTCAGAGACCCTCAGGTGGAGGGGTGTGGTGACGGCTGGGCGGCAGAAGTGGCAGGAAGTAGTGAGGGGTTGCACAAGGGTTAGGGCCGGGAATGGACTGAAGGAGGGGGTGTGGGTGGGCAAGCTGGGCATACGAGTGTGACAGTCAGGATACCTGATCCCTTGGGCCTGGGGTGACAGGTCCAGGCTCTAGAGGAGGTGGGTGACTTGGGGGCTGAGCTGCGTGCCTTTGAGTGATGTGGCTCTATTGCTTGTCTCCCTGTGGTTGTGCAGTGCACCACTTCAACCTTGGCCGGAGGATCCCTGGCTTTGATTACGGCCCAGACGGGTTCGGCACCGGCCTCACGCCACTACACCTTTCTGACGATGGGGAAGGCGGCACGTTCCACTTCCACGACCCTCCGCCTCCCTACACCGCATATAAGTACCCAGACATCGACCAGCCCGATGATCCCCCGCCGCCCTACGAGGCCTCCATCAACCCTGACAGTGTGTTCTACGACCCCGCAGGTGCTTCCCCCGCAGGGACAGGGAGCGGCACGTCACTAACCTTCCACCATGTGCAGCCAGTGGTCCTCCTCCCCAGTTCGCAGGACCCTGAACCTCCACTTCCTCCTGGTCTTCTGCTTTCCCCTTGGGTTTCCGTTTAAGGTGGAAGGAACTGCCATGTGTCGGTAGGCGGGCTCTTCCCAGGGTTGCCCATGCAGATGACCGTTGGTGGTCACACTGCCACTGGCCTTCCTCCTATGAACACCTGTTAGCAAGCAGCCCTTGGGGCACACCCAGCTGGGCTCTGTGGAGAGCTGGGGAGCCAGGTACTGGTGGTTGTGGGAACAGGGCGAGCCCAGAGCTACAGGGGCCCACCCAGACCTAACTGTTTGGCCCTAAAGACACGTGTATGTGTCGTGAGCTCAAGAGACACCATCATGACGTTGCCTCCTGTCTGGAAGCAGTTCTTTGGAGAAAGCGCTGGTTCTGTGATGTTGGCCCAATGACTCGGATCTGTTATCCATCTGATATGCTGAAAGCTCGTTCCTCACAGGGCCATGTAGCACAAAGGACGTGCTGGCTTCCTCACCACTGCCTGGCTTGTCCCTGTGCCTGGTGTGCAGCTCAGGTGTCCCATCCCGATGTGTGAACACTGTCTCTCACACACGACCCCTTGCAGCATACCAGCGGGCGGTGCCCTACCCCGAGGTGACTGGTTCCCTGTGCACCCATGTACCACAGCAGGACAGGTGTCATGGGGCCAGCCATGCTGTGTTCACCAGGACCACTCCTCTGCAGTCTGTGGGCAGGACCTGGATGTGACCCCTGCACACACAGATTTTCCGTCTGCTCTCGGGGGTCAGGGTACAACAGGCTTCCTGCCGGGGATGCCGCTGTGGGAGGGCAAGAGATCCCAGCTGCCTGGGTGGAGCCTCCCCAGGGCAGGATCATGGACTCCTGGGGCTGGGGGAGGCCAGCCAGCAAAAAGGGGCACTCTGGGCCCCCATGCCCAAGCTTTCAGAGGGGGACTGGCTAATAAGGAGCAGGCAGACTGAACGGAGTGGCCTGCCACAAAGCTTCCCTCATACCCCCTGTGAGGTTTGCCGAGCTGCCTGCTCCGGCCCTGTCTCCTGCATTCCCATCCCCATGTTCCAGCAACAGCCTGGCCGTTGCCAGCCTAGTAACTCCCTCATGTCAGGGGCGCCCTGCTTTGACTCCCACCAAGTCTGAGAGGATGTTCCCTCTCCCCTGACTTCATTCTGCTGACTGCCATGTCCCCCCACACCACACACCATGGCTTGCTCCTAGTTGTACCCCTGCATCTGGCCCCTTGCCAGGTGGGCAGAGGTGAGGGGTGATGACAGGAGGAGCGTCCCCTGGTTCTCTCCAGCCCACCCTCTTCCCCGTGCCAGACCCACCATCCTGCTGACACCCTTCTGTCTCCCTGCAGACGATGATGCCTTTGAGCCGGCAGAGGCCAGGCCGCCAAGCCCAGGGGATGGTGGCGGTGAAGGGGCGTCACCCCGGCGTCTGGAGCACCCTTTGCCCGCTGCGGGGCCCTCTCTGGCCGACTTGGAAGACTCAGCTGACAGCAGCAGTGCCCTCCTTGTGCCCCCTGACCCTGGCCAGAGTGGGAGCACCCCAGCCACAGAGTCACTGCCGGGGGGTGGCCGCCATAGCCGTAGTTCCCTCAGTACCATGGTGTAGAGGATGGCCCAGCCCAAGGCCCCGACGGGCAGAGAGCACCTTTTTGCTGTCAAGAAAATCCTGATCCCCGTGGGAGACTTAAAGGGCCCCCGAGTGAGCCTGGACCCAGCTGCACGGTCGCAAACCCACTGACCGCACGCATGTGCAGCACAGACCACACCGGCCTCCCAAGGGAGCAGACACCTGCACTGGGCCTCCTGGAGGGCTCTAGAAACATGCATAGCTGTTGGTCCCTGTCTGTTTCTTTTCAAATGGCAGAAGAATGACGGAGTTCGTTCAGACCACACGTTTCAGAAGTAGGGAACAAAGATGGCACCATGGGCATGGGCGGGGGCCCGCGCCACACCTGGCTTTGGTGGGCATGCTTGCTGTGGCATGCCGTCCAGAGGAGCCTGCCAGATAGCCACGTGGCCCCGGCGGCCCGGAGGCGGGAGGGGCGCTTCCAGGCACCACCGTGTTTGTGGACTGTCAGTATTGTCTGGTACTTGGTCTGCCTGAGGGTAGACGGCCTTGAAGGTGACCACAATGACTGCTCTGAGGATTCCCCCCCCACTCCACCCCAGCTGTGAACATCAAGGGCGACCCTTCCCCGGGCTGGGGGCTGGCCTGGGCCTCTGGTGCCCGAGGCCCTGAGGAAAGAGGGTCTTGGAAGGAGGTTGAACTCCACTCTGTCTAGCTGGGCTCGGTGAAGCCCAATTCTGTGCCAGGAGGCCCTGGCCCCACCCTGCCATTTTTCCCCAGCATTGCTGTGCATGGCACCCCCAAGAGGCAGCCTTGGAGTTGGGCCAAGGCCCTTAGCCACGCATGAGTGTTCTGGCCCTGGATCCTCTGCTGGGGGTTGGGGGCTAAGCCGGCTCCTGTCTGCTAGCCTCTGGAGCCCCCACTCTTATTGATTTCGCCTCTGGGCCTGGCCTGACCCCCACCCCATCATGTCTGTGCCATAAAGGGTTGTTTCTTTGTGGGGAGGGGTGGCTGAAACGAATGCCCTGGGCTGTGTCCATCTCCTTGCACACTGTCACCGCTGGGGCTGAGTGCCCAGTGGCCGCATGCCACCTTCTCATGCTCCTCAGCAGCTCGGGGTGCAGGGTACCCTGCCCAGGGGCCTCTGGACCAAGGGACCCTGTTGCCTGCTCCTGGGCAGCGGTCTCATCTCCTGACATGGGGCTTTTAGCATTTCTGAGGTTTCGAGATTAAGCGGGTTCTGTGCGATTTTTAGCACATCCATATCTTTTCTACGTTGAATGTCTGGATCTTTTCTTTTTGTGTGTGTGCGTGTGTCTATATGTGTGTACATATGTGTCCAAGTTTTGCAGGTGGTAGTGGTACACCAGAGCTCGGGCATGGGGCCCCCGTTTCCCAGGCCCATTGTGACGTCTGGGGTGGCCCGGAGGCTCAGCGAGGTCTGCACCTCCGCCCTGTGGCTGAGCGCATGGAGCCCTGTGCCTGGTCCCTGGTATGGCCTTTCCAGACCAGTGTGCAGTGACTGGAGGGTTGACTAGAAGTGCTCTGTGGTGACAGACCTCAGTGGCACATTCTCTCACTCTCCGATTGGAAACCTATTGTGTTCCTCCAGGACGGAGTGAGGTTTTTGAGTTGCCCCACAGAAACTGTCATCCCCTGAGCCGGCCAGAGGTGTGAAGTCTGAACTGCCTGTCCACGCTTGCAGGACCCAGAGTGTGGGAGGCAGGTGGGCTGCATGCCGAGCAGGCCAGAGCTCCCCTTGCCAAAGGGCTGCCACTTCGAGAACGGCGTCCTGGGCCCTCACGGCCCACACTGGCCGCTGAAGACAAAGCAGGCAGCGTGTTTTGCCTCCAGCCTGCTGAGCTCGGGGCAGCTGAGGGCTGGAGAACAGTCATGGTTCTTACTGGTGCCAGGTGAGTGTCCTGAGCGTGTTTGCTTTGGAGTGTCCACCCCAGCGGAGCACAGAGGGCCTGACCTCTATAGCTGAGAGTCCTTCCCAGCTTCCATGTCCCTGGCCCATGCCTCGGAACCATGTGGGACTGGGGAACTCCCTGTGGGGACTGAAGGACTGTTGGGGCCAATCAGGCACACAGGAGGTGCTGAGGAGGGAGTGACCTGAAACGGCGAGCCTGCTTCTGGACTGGCCACAGGACTCTGTCCCGGTGCTGGGGTGCTCAGCCCACTTGCATCCATGGGCTGGGCAGAAGGCCCGTGTGCGGGGCTGCTCCAGACCCCCACCTGCTGTGTCTGCAGGAGTCGGTGCTGGGGAGCTGACTTCCGCTGGGGGGCGGTTGTGAGAGGAACGAGGGGAGAGTTGGGGTCAGCCTGGCTGTCCTCGGCTTCCTGTCCAGCTGCCACCCTTTGTAAGATCTGACTGTGCTCCACGGTCCGATGAAGAATCCCGAGGCCAACCCTAGTAGCTGCGACTCTTGTGCTCCTGTGAGAGACTGGGCCCCCAGAGGTACAGGCCAAGCTCTTGGGAGGGGCCTCCTCCCCCAGGTCCTGACTTATCTGGTGGAGGAAGGAGTCCATACTGTACATTGTCTCGATGCCTGTTTTTTATGTTTTCCTTTCACTAAGGGTTTTTAGTTAGGGTTTATTTTTGGTTGGGTTGGCACTAATCCTTTTCTTAAGATGCTGTGAGAACCGTTTCATCCAAATGCCAAATAAATTTGTGTTCTGGAAGAGGTGTGGTCAGTCCTTGGTGTGACCCAAGTGGGGACGGGAGACTCCAGACACATCAGGGCTGCATGACACAGTAGTGGGAATGGGTGGGTGGAGGGGTCAGAGCATCTGTACCAGCCAGGCCAGGTGCAGGGCTCCAGGATGCCCCCTTCCTTCTGCTCTCTGACCATGGCCCTTTCAGGAATTCCCCAGTTTGTGATGAAGGAACAAAAGGGTACCCACAGGGACTCAACATCAAGTGGGCCCTTGTGCTCACCTTCCTAACCCAGCCGCCTGGCATTTGGCTCCAGGCTGATCATTGGGGGCCCACGGGCTGGATGGGTGAAGGGGCCAGGGTCGGGAAAGAACAGGGAGTCCCTTGATGGGGTTAGGAGCTTCGAGTACAGTTCCTTCCTTCCTGAACACACCTGCTAGGGCGGTGAGGGGTCCTGAGTGCTGTCAGCTTTGCTGACAGTGCCCCTTCCCCAAAGTGGGAAGAGTCTGGCCCTCTGGAGATTGGAAAAGGGTATCACCCCACCCCACCGCCCTCCCTCCACCCTCCTGGCCCCGTTGTGCTTACACCCACAGGCACACACATGCCCAGATACAGAGCTCTTTCCAAACTGTCACCTTCTTGGTTACACCAAGGGACAAGAGAGATCAGCCCCACTTTGCAGGACAGCAAATTGAGGGAACAGGCTCAGGCCACAGCCTGAGGCAGGGTCGGGCCTCAGGAGCTGCTGCAGAAGCCTAAAGTACCCCCCCTAGAGGGTGTGAGTCAGTGGGAGAGCTGCAGCTTCCCAGATGGTGGGATGATCCCCCAAAGGAACGCCTTGCCCTTGGTGTACAGCGGAGACCCCTATATGAGAGAGGCTGTGGTCTTGGGCCCACAGCAGAAGGGAAGGACACCCTCCCACCCCAGCCTCAAAAGTCAAGAGCACTGGGATTCAAGGTGCCCTCCCCTTTCATCTTCTGTCCTTGCCTGGTGGCCTTGGCATGTCACTCCCGGCCCCCAGCCTCCATCTCCTTCCTCATCTTTAAATGGGCATCGTAGCGCCACCCCCATTAATTGAGAGACTCCGTTTAAAAGGCTTTGCTCCAGTGAATACCAGTGATTGTGGCTGGCACTCGGCCCTGGGATCAGAGCCTGTGCCTGGTGATCTCAGACCTTGGTCTTCCCTGCCGGTGGCCCTGCCTGGACACCACCCCCTTGGACCCTCTCTGCAGTGGCCTGCCAGTGAGCCCTCAAGACTTAGCCACTCCCCTCACCCTCCCCACTAACAAACAGCTGCCTTGCCTACCCCCACTGTCCTCTGGCACTTTCCAGTCCTCAGGAATCTGCAGCAGCTACACCATGCGGTCCCAGGGCTTTGCACTCACCTTCCTCATTGTTCCACTGTTGGTGTGCGGGGACTCAAACGGTGAGCACCTGGGCCCCCCCATCCGTTCTGGAATCTACACTCCCTTGTAGCTCCCCCTGCTCTCTGTTAAGCTCTACCACTCGGGGGTTTCTTTGGGGGGAGGAGATACTGGAGTCTGCGATGGAAGAGCAGGGTCTGCACCAGCCTCCTCTGGCCTAAGCCCTGCACCCCCATTCTTGGACCCTGGCTGGGATGGAGCATGGCAAGGACCCAGATGGCTGTCCCTCATCTCAGTACCCTGTCCCCTGTCCGCAGACACCTGGTGCTATGACTCCCAGGACCCGAAGTGCAGTGAGGGCAGAGTATCCAGAGTATCGTGTGAAGCTGTGTGGGATGTCTGTCCTGTGATGGTCTGGTGCTAGCGTGACCCAAAAGCGGTGTGCATGCTGAGCTGCTGTGGTCCCTGCACGTTTCTGTCTGGAGTCCTGGGTCACAGCAGCTGGCTGTGACTGTCCCCCTGCATGTGTGTCCAGGTCTGTTGCTGATGTGACCTCCAGTCCTGCCACGTGTGCCAAGCTGTTCGTATCGGTGGGGTCTGTAAGACTGTCAGTGTGGCCAGCCCATGTGTGAGCAGGTGTTTCAGGCGTGGGACTTTTGGGCCAGGGGACCATTCCACCCCCATTCCCTGTGGGACAGTCTACCTGCAGGTAACTGCAGTATGGCCTGCCTGTTTGAGAGTTACAAACTTTGTGATCCAGCTAGGTTAGGGTGTGTGTGGCAGTTGTGACCGTCTAGGTGTGTGGGGGTTGGGGGGGAGGCAGAGACAAGCTTCCTGAGGCTGGGCAATTCTCTGTGTATGTGTGAAGGACCACTCTCTTCCTCTTTGTACCCCCAAGTTGCCTCCGTAACCCACCACAGATCCCTAGCCTTTTTCCTCAGGCCCCACCCACTGGAAGGAGATGGCCCCTGCCTGTGGGGGCCCAGCCCAGTCCCCATCAACATTGACCTTCACTTAGTCCAGCGGGACCCCACCCTGGGACCTTTCATCTTCCAGGGCTACAACTCAGCACCTCCAGGCCCATGGACCCTGGAGAATAATGGCCATACAGGTCAGTACCCTGGGACCAGGAACCACCCCACCGCCCCCCACCCCCCCGGGCCCAGAAAGGAACAGGAACCACCTGGGAGTGGGAACTACCCGCCCCTCCCCCGCTTACACACACAAGGATCAAAATCTCCACAATCAGCATAGGAACATCCACACATGTTGGTAAAGACACCTCCAACAGGAAACCACCCCCCAACAATAGCAATCAGCCATTGCCCACTAGGACTAAGAATCAGGACATTCCCAGAAGTCAGAGCGCACCCTCCCCAGCATCGGGATGTCATCACAACTGCCCAATATCACACACAGCTGTGTTGGGACAAAACTCCAGCCATAGGAGTATCACCCTGTCCCCCGTCCTTGCAGGGTGGGTATTCCCCTGCGGTCTGACCCGCAGAGGGACCTGGACCCCAAATGAGGTACCAATTCTGTGGAAGCCCAGCCAGGGAGCAGACTGGCCAAAGGGGACCTGTGTTGGTACCCTGGGCCCTAAGAGCACAAGGGTGGGTGGGGGGGGTGGTGGAAGAGAGAGTCACGTGCTTCCCTACCCTCAGTGGTGCTCCACGTGGACGCTGGCCCGCAGAGCCTCCTGGAGATTCGGGGTGCTGGGCTGCCCCTGCCTGCATACCGCACGCTGCAGCTGCACTTCCACTGGGGGGGCCCTGGGCAAGCAGGCTCAGAGCACAGCCTGGATGGGCAGCGCCGCCCCATGGAGGTGGGCTTGGGCATGGGGTAGGGTGGCGGGAGTGGCCCGTGGAAGGGACAGCTGGTACCTCTCGTGATCTGTGCCTCTCCAGATGCATGTGGTCCATATGAACACGAGGTACCAGAGCCTGGGGGAGGCGCGAAGTCACCCTGACGGGCTGGCCGTGCTGGCGGTGCAGTTGGCAGTGAGGGAGGGCCCCTGGTAGTAAGAGGCAGAGAGGGGCTTTGTGACTCCTTGTGCTTCCCAGAAAGGAGGTCTGCAAAGGGGGCAGAATGGGCCTGTCAAGCTGTGGGGAGAGTGCATAAGGTTTGTAGGAGGATGGGGCCAGCCAGAGGTCCTGGGTCTGCAGGATCAGTGGAAGGGACCTTCCCCCAGATCTCCCAGCTGACCTCTACTGGGAGTGTACCCTCTTGCCACTTACAGTCTCCCCTAGATCCCTCTGGAGTTCCCCCTTTGAGACCCGTCCACTTGGAGCCCCTCTCACTTGGAGTCCCCTCCCCAGGAGCAGGACACCGACAATGCCAACTTTTCCGCCCCTGTGTCGGGCCTGAAGAACGTGTCTCAGCGCGGTGAGGAGCCACAGGGTCACGGGCGGCGGCGGGGCCGGGGGGGGGGGGCGGTGGTGGTGGCTCAGGGGTGCTGGAGGTGGGGACTGGCTGGGTACAGGGAGGCCAACTCCAATCCCGCCTCCCCTCCCCTGACCAGGGGCCTCGGTGAATCTGACATCCACCTTCCCACTGGCCTCACTGCTGCCGGGTTCCTCCGGCCTCTTGCGCTACTACCGCTACACAGGGTCACTGACCACACCTGGCTGCCAACCCGCGGTTGTCTGGACGGTCTTCGAGGACCCGGTCCCCATCGGGCGCACGCAGGTGGGGCCTCAACCTCTTCCCTGTCCCCCCTCCTTGCCTCCTGAAACCCCAGGCCACCCACGTCTTGATCTGTCTCTGCCCCAAAACCCCAGGTGGCCCAGTTCCAGACTGTGCCCCAGGCCGGGCTCCCTGGCTCAAGCCCCACACCAGTCACGGAGAATTTCCGCCCCCAGCAGCCTCTAGGGGGGCGCAGGGTATCGGCCTCTTTCTGTGCCTCCATCCGCGCGGCAGCCTCGGTCCCCACCCCGTTCCTAGCCCATGTGCATGGGGCTCTGCTGAGCCTGGGCCTCAACTTGTGGCTCCTGCAGGACCCCTAGGAGCCAGATTCAACCCCTTCCCACAATAAACGATGCAGAGTAACCTTGTCCTCACGTACCTTGCGGGGGGTGGGGTGGGAGAGCACTGCCTCTCCCACGGAGCCGGCATTCCTACCCTAAGCCCACTGAGGCCTTGGTGTGCTGCACAATGGGGAGACCCCTGAACACCCCTCCCCTACCCCATCACAGCCAGTCCCAGCCGGCCACCCAGAACGTGGAGACTTCCTCTGCTTCCTCTGAGAGGGAGAAGGTGCCCACATTTCCACGAAGAAAAACTAGCAGGTCCTAGCAACACTACCTGCTAAAGTCTTTAGACTAGACATTTTATTTTAAAAAACAAGCTGGCTGACCGACCCCACTGTATGGGTTAAACGGTGACTTAAACGTGCAATTCCCTGAGGCCAGGAGATGAGAAGCTTCTGGCCTGGGGTTTTCTGCTGCAGACTGTGGTAGGTGAGTGGGTCCTGGTGACAAGGACAGCTAGTGAAACTGAGCCTAGCTGACAATGGGAGGTTAGGCTGTGGAGACTGAGTGTAGGGTGACACTTTCTGGAGAGCCTGTGGCGAGACTAGGTGAAGGGTTAAGTGTCCTTGGCGTCACCATCCACAGCGAAGCTAAGATGAGTCGCCACTGTGTCCAGGCACTACTGTCTAGTGACAAGCTGGGTCCACCAGTAGAGTGAAGCTGGCCAGGGTCGGGCTGCCCTCCAGCTCATGGCCTGTGGACTGCGGCTGCACATCTGCGCAGCATTGTCCTGAGTGAGGCTGTGTCCAGGTGATAATGTCCCAGCCACCCACGTGCCCCTAATGTCTGCTGAGTTAAGTGTGGGTCACACATTATCTCAGTGCTTGGAGGCCCAGCCTTGGGCCCAAGACCCTTAAGAAAAACAAACAAAAAACAAAAACCCCAGAACAGAAAAAACCGGCACCCTCCCCTGAGGCAGACCCTTCTGCAGGTCTAAGGCCAAAAGGGCCTCCGCCCCTCCTCCAGCCCGGACTGGGTCTCAGGCGCAAAGCCGTCTGCACTCCCCAGACCTGATCCCCGGGAGTCCCCAGGCTCTTCACGTCCCGATAGTTACATCCCAAAGCCGGAGCTCTAGCTGGCGGCGTCTGAGGCTCCTTCTCCATCCACGAGCTAGGTGGATCTGTCCCGGGTCCCGGCGATCCCTGGCGGGGTCCGCCCTCAATCCCCGCTGCCCTGCGCGGCCCCGGGCGGTACCGGCGTCTTCTTGAAGTTCTTCCTAGCCGGGGCCCTGTTCGCGCCGCCGTCCGCGGGGCCGTCCGGGGTGTCGTCGGCGGGTCTTGCGGCCGCGGCCAAGGCATTCATGGTTCCGAGAGCCCGCAGCAGGGCTGGGCCGCGGGGCGCAGCACGCGGGGCGGCGCGGGGCTCCCGGCGGGCTGGCGGCGGCGGGGGCGGCAGCAGCTCGCGCAGGGCGTCCAGCTCAGCACGCAGCTCCGCACGCAGCGCCTCGAGCCCCGCGCCCAGTTCGGCGCGCACAGCCGCCAGGCCCTCCTGCAGCCGTCGCTCGCTCACCTCCAGGACCCCCGCCGGGTAGGTGGCCCCGCCGCGCGGCTCTCCGCACACCGAGCACACCGAGCCGCTGCTGCGCGCGTCCGCTCGCCCCGCGGCCCCTGGCGCCCGGGCCTCCCCCGCCACGGCCCCCGCGCGCTCCACCACCCTCAGCAGCCGAGGCTCGTCGGCCCGCGCCGCAGCCTCGGCCCGGAGCTGGCCCCGCAGGCGAGCCAGGCGACCCGGGGCGCGGGCTTCTTCAGGGCCCGGCCCGTTGGCCTGCGGCCCGGGGTCCCGCCGGCGGCCAACGGCCCGTCGCAGCGCCTCGCTCGCGCCGTATGCGGTGCGCGCCTGGACCCATGGGCGCCCGGGTTCCGCCGCCATCTGCGCTGCAGCCGCCACCGCCAGCGGAGCCTGGCCTGGTCGGGAGCCCCAGCCCGCAGCCTAGCGACCGCTGGGGCCCCGGCGACGCTCCGTGGAGAGGGGCCCCCGGGACGGCTGTGGGAACAACCGAGGCCTTGGGGAATCTGGCCTGGCCCGGGGAACTCCGGTAGGGCGGGGGTGGAGGGGGCGGGTGGATGGAGACCCAGGGGACCCCGGCGGGGCAACACAGGCAGGCTTGAGTGTGCTGGCCTTGCTCACGGGGACTGCACTTCACTGGGTTGAGCAGCTAGGACTGGTTTCTGGGCAGGGGGTGACCGGACGTGGAATGAGGCTGCAGAGAAGCCTAGGCTGTCAGACCATAGTCAGGAACCGGGCTCGCACCCTCTACTCCAAACTACTGACCCCATCGCAGTCAGGGGAAGGCAGCAGCGGTTATGGACCCTCCCGCCCCCAGTCCTCCTCACTCACTAGAGCCCCACTTCCATACCTTATTCCAGGCCGATATTATCCCTGCCACCGCCACACCCCCACAGCTGCAGGAACCCATCCTCCTCGAGGGCACCCCCACTCAAGCTCTTCAGGGGTTTGGGTGGCTCTCTGCTGTGCCCCAGTCCTCAGGAGCCGCTGGATATCCCCCCCCCCCCCCCGCCGTGTTCTGGCCATGTTGTCTTTTACCCAACAACCTCAACCCCTCTGGGCCTTTGCTCAGGCAGTTTCTCCTGCTGGGAATGTCCCTACCCCACACCATTTCCCTGGTGGCTCCCACTCATTCCCCCCCCTTCCGGACAGCCTTCCTTGGCCACCCCAGCCCCCAGCAGGTGACTCAGGACCCTTGCCCCCAGCTTTAAATGGCTCTGTTTTCTGTCCACCTGAATCCACAGTAGGGTCCCTGAGCACCGGGTGACTGGGTCACTGAGTTCTCAGAGGTACCAAACACACGGGATGTTGGATGCCAGAGTAGATGAGTGAATGAGCCTGGGGTTGAGGGTCCTGGGTAGGGCAGGGCCTCGGCCTTCACCCGAGTCAGCCCATGCACCTCCTCAGCCTGGCATTCAAGACCCTCATAGGCATCCGTGCTGGCTTTCTTGTCTCTGCCACCTTCCCCCCTTGTGCGGGCACTCCTCACTGCTGTACTCCGCCCTTCTTCACCCCAGTGCCTTCACCCCTGCACCTGCCTGGGTCCATCACAGGGTCATGGACAGTGCACCATGGGCGGTATCCCTCTGCCCAGCATGTTGTTCTCATCAAACCCTAGGGGCTAGTTAGCAAATTGTGGGGAGGAGGGCGTGGCATGAATCCAGGCTGGGCTGGGAGGGAGATGGCAAGGCAACCACTGGGACCTGTGTCCCCAGAGCCCACAGGGGCCTCGCCACTATGTAGCTCTGTGCCCATGTGTGTGTGATTGAGCCAGCCAACCCTGTTCTTTTACAGCCCTGGCCCCAGGCCACCATGAAGACTTCTGGATCCCCTCTATTGATACATTCATTCATTCATTCATTGCAGCCTCTCTCGAAGGTACATATGGAGGTGAGAATTTGGCACTCCATCAAACCCCGCAGGACAACTCCCCCCATTCCTGCTGAGTCACTTGATCCCCTGGGACCTCCAGCATCTGGTTCTGCTGGTCCCTAAAGCCTCATTAACCATGCTCCTGCTCCCCTCTCCTCAGTAATTAAAATACTGCAGACAAAAATGCCCTGGATTTCTTCCCCACGCCTGCTGGAGTTAGGCTGTGTGACCCAGGGGCTCTGCCTCCTCTGAGCCTCACTATGAAATGAAGGAGGCCCCTACAACCAGATCTGTGGTGGGGGCACAGCAGGGAGGCTGGGAAAGGCTGGGGCGGGCCGGCGGAGGGTGGGAGGTGGAGTGGTAATCATGGACAGTCTTCAGATTTGTGATGGGGTATGGAAGGGGTGTGAAGGCTGGGCCTGGGCTGCCAAGGCACACAGGGGCTGCAAAGTTTTCTGACTGTTGAGGCTGATGGAGGAATGTGATAGGAACAGAGCCTTTGCTGTGAAGAGCCGACGATCCTGCAGGTGGTCCAGATGTGAGGTCATGGCTGGTGGCAGAGACTCCCAAAGTCACGGCTATGGGGCAAACAGATTGCACAGGAGCGAATGCAGACTGGGAAGGGAGGCCCCGGGGACCCTGACCAGCCCTGAAGAGGGCTGCAGAGGTAGGTGTTGGTGAGGGGTGAACAGGCAGCTGTGGTCAACTTGACCCTGAGCCCCTGAGGTCAAGTGCAGCAATAGTCAAGAAACGGGTTGCAGTGACCCTAGCCTGAGCTTCACAGGTGGAGGGGCCAGGTGGAGGGGCCAGCAGAAGCTGAGGAGTGGAGGGGAGGGGATAGACTGGGGAGTCCTTGCCCAGGCTAGTTGGTCAGAACAGAAGCAGCTTCAGAAGGAATGGGGCAGGAAGCAGGAACAGAGCTACTGACTGGGCCAGGAGTAATGGCACACAGGCCTGCTTTCTGGTTCTTCTGCTTTCCAGAATATCCTCACAGCCCAGCCTGCCCGGCCCCCTGCACAGAGGAACTGAGTGGGGCCCAGGGCAGGGCCCAGCTCCTTCCCCACTCCAGCCCCCTCTGTGTGCCCAAGGCCAGGGCCAGGTCTGCTGGGGGTGGGGAGGCTGGCTGTGACTGTGAGAAGCCACCAGCTCTGGGAGCTGTCCCCATCTGGGCTCTGTGCCTTCAGGTGGCCCCTCTGCACAGGCAGGGTTCGGCGATTAGCAGGCTTGACCACTGATGAACTCAGGGCCTGGGAGGAGGGAAAACCCTGGGGCTCTGCCTCTGTCTAGACAAGGAGGGGCAGCTGAACTGCCTCATCTTTGTCCTCTATTGCCATTAAATCCTGGCAGCCACCCAGAGAGGAGGTCTTATTTTCTAAAGCCCAAGGGCGGTGGGATCCAGGAAGGACTTCAGCGGGCAGGGCCAGGTGGGCTTTGTATGTTGGAGGGGGCCCTAGTGGCCTCGGAGGGGGCAGGGGAGCCTCACAGTTGTCATGGGAGCATCTGGCAATGCAGATGCCCAGGTCACCCCCTCGCCAACCCTGCAAGATAGAACTGAGTGTGACCTTTCAGGGCATGGCAGTCTTTGTCTTCTTCCACAACTGTCTGCACACCAAATTCCGGCCCAGGCTCGTTCTCAGTGAAGGGGGGCACATGGAGATGCAGATGGGGGTCCCTCCGCATTGGCCCTGAGGGTCTCTGTGGGGAGGGGGACCCCCAGGGGAGCGAGAAGTGTGTTCTCCCTGAGCCACCAGCCCCGCTGGGAGAAGGGGCTAGCCTTGGAACTGGGCCAGGAGTGGGCTGCCACTCGCCTTTCTGGTCACGGACCCTGGCCCTCGTCATGGACTCGAGAGCCTAGGTACCCACCCATTCTCTGGGCCAGCTGGGCCGCTTGCTGTGGGAGCCTGACTGACAAGACCCCCATCTTGGCTGGGGTCTGGGCCTCAGCCCCAGGGCTCTTAGGAAGGGAAGACTGTGGTCCCTTTGGGGCCCTGAAGCGTGGGCCATGTGATGGAGCTTCAGGAGACTAAGGCCGCAGCTCTGGCTTGGGTCGTTGCTCACGACTCCATTCTGAGCTAGTTCGTTCTGCTTCGCAGAGCTCTGGTGGGCCCTGTTGCCTTGCTTCCATGTCCCCAGCCGTAAGCGCCCAGAAGCAGTCTTTGCTGGCCAAGAGATGGTGAGGGGGGCCATGGTGACGGACACTGGGAGGTGAGCAGGGTACATGGGACACCTGTGGCCTAAAGGGCAGGTCTGAGCTGCCGGTGGCTCCTCCTTTAAAGAAGGGGCCGAGGGTCCGGGGCTTCCTGTGGAGACTGGATTTGGGCACACCTTGCCCCTGAATGCCCCTTGGCTCCGAGGCACTGGAACTGTTCTCTGGCCTCCGGGTGGCTCTGGCTACCCAGGCGTTCCCTAGGAATGGTCTTGGGGCAAGGGGCTCTGTAGGGGACAGCCCATTACCCAGTAATGACCTTGCCTGACCTCAGTAATGAGCTCCTTACCTGATAATGACCTTGTTTGCCTCACCCTGGCGTCTGCAGCCCTAGAGGTCTGGCCTGGGGTGGCTCTGACCAGTCCAGACCGTGGCCTTCCACCTCCCAGCCCTCCCCAGATGGGGTGTCAGGCCTGCCGCATCTGTGTGGCCTGCAGACCCAGCCTGGGCTCCCAGTTGGACCAGTCTGGGTTCGTGACCATCCCCAGCTGCACAACCTGGGCGAGTGAACCCTTTAACCTCTGTATCTCACTCACAGGTGGGACAAGAGGGTCTGTGTGGAACAGAGTGAGGAGAGCTGCTCTGAGGGACACAGGGTTCTTCAGAGGCTGTCCTTCTGCCAGCTGGCTGGGTTCTCCACATCAGGACCATGTGAACAACCATTGGTCCCCGGGATGGCCCCTTGTCTCGTCATTCCTAGTAGAGAGGAGTATGAGGAGGTCTGAGGGCTGGGTCCCCCCACCTCCCTGTGGCCAGAGGGCATTTCTCTGTCCTCATATCTCTTCTCTTAGCAGCACTGAAACAGCCAGCTATGCTCTCCTTCTCACGCTTTCTGGTGACCCCAGACCCTGGCAAACACTTCTCACTCCTATGCCCCCCCCTCCGGACCCCTATACCCCCACTTGCCTCACTTCTCCAGGCCTTGGGTTTCGCCATTGTCTTCTCAGGGGGAACCTGATCAACCCAATTCTGATTAGGACCCACCTCTACCTGACATCCTCCCCGAACTCCCACCTCACTCCTGCAAGAGCCTGGGATCCTGCGTGCCCCCAGGGTTTGGACCTGCCCCTTCAGTGATGCGCTTTTCCTTGCTCCCCATGCCAGCACCCCCTCTCCCCGCCCCACCCTGGGCCTGGGCACATCCGGCTCCCTCCGCTTCAGGGCAGAGTTTACACGACCTCCTAGAAAGGCCTGTCCTGACCCAGGGGCCCTTCTCCATGCTCTCTCTCCAACTGCTTACCAGGCACTCGGCAAGCTTTGCATTTCCTCCCAGAATGTGGGGTCTCTGGCCTCTGTCCTTCTTTGGGGTTGACTTCCCATAGGGCAGGCACACCCCTGCATCTTCCAGAAAAGTGCCTGGCACACAGTAGTCACGGCATAAATCTGCTCTCATTGAATAAAGCTGTCTGCACTGGGTTTGGCACTGAGTAGGCACTGAGTGTGGGCCTGGTTATTTCCAGGCCTGCAGGGCTGGGGGTGCTCATGGCAGGCCCAGCTGGCAGGGCTGGCTGTGTCCCTAGGGTCCTTTGCCTGGATGGCCTGAGGAAGGGCAGGGTTGTCGCTCAGCTCAATCCTAGGGTTTCCCCACCCTACCTGGAGTTGGCCCTGGCCAGGCTCTCTGCCCTCAAACTCGACGTGCCCCAATGTGGGGAGCTGACAGGGAAGGGGATGAAGAGTATACAAGTGATGGGGAGGCTGGTGTCAAGAGGCAGGCCTGGGCTGCATAGTGGGGATGAAGTTGGGGGTGATATCCATGCAGGGAGGGGGTGTCAGGACTAGGAGAGGATGGACTGGGAGCCCTACGGAAGCGCCCATGTCACAGGAGGGGAGGCCTTACTGCTCCCCACCCACACTACTGAGCCCCCTTTGAGTCCTTTCATGACTCTGGCGTGAGGGAGGGAAAGAAGGGAGTGCGAGTATAGACCGCTTCCCAGGACTCAAACCAGGTCATGTCAGACATCTGTGTATACCTATAACTAACACACACATCAAGATCTTTCCCTTCCACCTTCCTGTCTCAACATTAAGTTTGAAGGAGATCAATTTTCTCTTTATTATATGTGTAATGTCATGAACGATATCATACAAGATATCCTGTAACATGCGTGTCTGCTAAAGGCATCACAGCAGAACAACTGTGAATCAACTATCCAACCCAGGAACTGCTCCAGTACCAATGACTCCTCTCCTTCTGTCCAAAGGCACCTGCTGGGCTGAATTGTGTCTTTCTCTGGCTTTTACTTATAGATATATCTTTTCACATATGTAGGTATCTCTACACAGTGTGTCATCTGGTTTCGCTTATCTTCGAGGGCAGTAACAATGGCCTTATACTGCGTGTGCTCCTGTGGGTCTGGCCTTCTACACATAACATCACTTCTGACATTCATCAGTTTGCTGGGGTGGAGCTGGTGGTCATTCTTTTTCACTGCTGTATAATATTCCACTTGGTTCATGCATTCTCCGGTCAGTGGCTATTTGGATCATTCATGTTTTTTGCTGTTACTAACCGCTTCTGGGCACATTTTCGTACCTGTTCCCTGGGACCCATAGGCAAGAATGGCTCTGTGAAATGCTTGTTCATGGCTTTTGCCCATTTTCCTGTTAAGTTGTTTTGGCTTTTTTCTTATTGAATTGTAAGGGTCTTAATTTGTAGTATAGGGCACATAGTTTATATGGACAGGTGGATTTTTATATTCGTGTTCACTCCTTGTCTTGGTCTGTTCAAGCTGCTATAACAAAATGCCATAGACTGGGTGGCTTATAAATAACAGAAATTTTTTAAAAATTATTTTTATTAACATATAATGTATTATTTGCCCCAGGGTACAGGTCTGTGAATCATCAGACTTACACATTTCACAGCACTCACCATAGCCCATAACTTCCCTAGTGTCCATAACCCCACCACCCTCTCCCTACCCTCCCACCCGCAGCAACCCTCAGTTTGTTTTGTGAGATTTAGAGTCTCTTATGGTTTGTCTCCCTCCTGATCCCACCTTGTATCATTCTTCGATTCCCTGTCCCCCACAATCCTCCACCCTGCCTCTCAAATTCCTCATATCAGAGAGATTATATGATAATTGTCTTTCTCTGATTGACTTATTTCGCTCAACATAATACCCTCTAGTTCCATCCACATCATTACAAACGGCAAGATTTCATTTATTTTGGTGGCTGCATAGTATTCCATTGTGTGTGTGTGTGTGTGTATATATATATATATATATATATATATATATATATATATTTTTCTTTATCCATTCCTCTGTTGATGGACATCTAGGTTCTTTCCATAGTTTGGCTATTGTGGACATCGCTGCTATAAACTGTCAGGTGCACGTGCCCCTTCGGATCATTACATTTGTATCGTTAGGGTAAATACCCAGTAGTGTGATTGCTGGGCCATAGGGTTGCTCTCTTTTCAACTTTTTGAGGAACCTCCATGTTGTTTTCCAGGGTGGCTGCACCACCTTGCATTCCCACCAACAGTGTAGGAGGGTTCCCCTTTCTCTGCATCCTTGCCAACATCTGTCATTTCCTGACTTGTTAATTTTAGCCATTCTGACTGGTATGAGGTGGTATCTCATTGTGGTTTTGATTCGTATTTCCCTGATGCTAAGTGATGTGGAGCACTTTTTCATGTGTCTGTTGGCCATTTGAATATCTTCTTTGCAGAAATGTCTGTTCCTGTTTTCTGTCCATTTCTTGATTGGATTATTTGTTCTTTGGGTGTTGAGTTTGATAAGTTCTTTATAAATTTTGGATATAGCCCTTTATCTGATATGTCATTTGTAAATATCTTCTCCCATTCTGTCAGTTGTTTTTTGGATTTGTTGACTGTTTCCTTTGCTGTGCAAAAGCTTTTGATCCTTATGAAGTTCCAGTAGTTCATTTTTGCCCTTGCTTCCCTGGCCTTTTGCGATGTCCCTAGGAAAAAGTTGCTGCAGCTGAGGTTGAAGAGGTTGCTGCCCGTGTTCTCCTCAAGGATTTGGATGGATTCCTTTCTCACACTGAGGTCTTTCATCCATTTTGAGTCTACTTTTGTGTGTAATGTAAGGAAATGGACCAGTTTCATTCTTCTACATGTGGCTGTCCAATTTTCCCAACACCATTTGTTGAAGAGACTTTCTTTTTTCCATTGGACATTCTTTCCTGCTTTGTCAAGGATTAGTTGACCATAGAGTTGAGGGTCTATTTCTGGGCTCTGTATTCTGTTCCATTGATCTGTGTGTTTTTGTGCCACTACCATACATACTGTCTTGATGATGACAGCTTTGTAATAGAGCTTGAAGTCTGGAATTGTGATGCCACCAACTTTGGCTTTCTTTTTCAATATTCCTCTGGCTATTCGGGGTCTTTTCTGGTTCCATAAAAAATTTTAGGATTATTTGTTCCATTTCTTTGAAAAAAATTGATGGTATTTTGATAGAGATTGTATTAAATGTGTAGATTGCTTTAGGTAGCATAGACATTTTCACAATATTTGCTCTTCCAATCCATAAGCATGGAATGTTTTTCCACTTCTTTGTGTCTTCCTCGGTTTCCTTCGTGAGTACTTTATAGTTTTCTGAGTACAGATTCTTTGCCTCTTTGGTTAGGTTTATTCCTAAGTATCTTATGGTTTTGGGTGCAATTGTGAATGGGATTAACTCCTTAATTTCTCTTTCTTCTGTCTTGCTGTTGGTGTATAGAAATGCAACTGATTTCTGTGCATTGGTTTTATATCCTGAATTCCTGTATGAGTTCTAGGATTTTTTAAGTGGAATCTTTTGGGTTTTCCACATAAAGTATCATATCATCTGCAAAGAGTGAGAGTTTGACTTCTTCTTTGCCGATTCAGATACTTTTTATTTCTTTTTGTTGTCTGATTGCCAAGGCTCAGACTTCTAGTACTATGTTGAATAGCAGTGGTGATAGTGGAAAACCCTGCCATGTTCCTGACCTTAGGGGAAAAGCTCTCAGTTTTCCCCCATTCAGAATGGTATTCACTGTGGGTTTTTCATAGATGGCTTTGATGATATTGAGGTATGTACCCTCTATACCTACACTTTGAGGAGTTTTGATCAAGAAAGGATGCAGTACTTTGTCAAATGCTTCTTCAGCATCAGTTGAGTTATCATATGGTTCTTATTCTTTTTTTTACTCATGTATTGTATCACATTGATTGATTTGTGGATGTTGAACCAATCTTGCAGCCCAGGAATAAATCCCACTTGATTGTGGTGAATAATCCTTTTAACGTACTGTTGGATCCTATTGGCTAGTATTTTGGTACGAATTTTTGCATCCCTGTTCATCAAGGATATTGGTCTGTAATTCTCCTTTATGATGGGGTGTTTGTCTGGTTTTGGGATCAAGGTAATGCTGGCCTCATAAAATGAGTTTGGAAGTTTTCCTTCCATTTCTATTTTTTGGAACAATTTCAGGAGAATAGGTATTATTTAATTATTTAATTAAATTATTTAAAGAAGTTTAAATGTTTGGTAGAATTCCCCTGGGAAGCTGTCTGGCCCTGGGCTCTTGTTTGTTGGGAGATTTTTGATGACTGCTTCAATCTCCTTACCGGTTATGGGTCTGTTTAGGTTTTCTAGTTCTTCCTGCTTCAGTTTTGGTAGTTTATAGGTCTCTAGGAATGCATCCATTTCTTCCAGATTGTCAAATTTGTTGGTGTATAGTTGCTCATAATATGTTCTTGTAATTGTTTGTATTTCTTTGGTGTTGGTTGTGATCTCTCCTCTTTCATTCATGATTTTATTGATTTGGGTCCTTTCCCTTTTCTTTTTGATAAGTCTGGCCAGGGGTTCATCAATCTTATTAATTCTTTCAAAGAACCAGCTCCTAGTTTTGTCGATTTGTTCTACTGTTCTTTTGGTTTCTATTTTATTGATTTCTGCTCTGATCTTTGTTATTTCTCTTCTCCTGCTGGGTTTAGGCTTTCTTTGGTCTTCTTTCTTCAGCTCCTTTAGGTATAGGGTTAGATTGTGTACTTGAGACCTTTCTTGTTTCTTGAGAAAGTCTTGTATCGCTATATACTTTCCTCTCTGACTGCCTTTGCTGTGTCCCAAAGATTTTGAACAGTTGTGTTTTCATTTTCATTTGTTTCCAAGAATTTTTTCAATTCTTCTTTAGTTTCCTGGTTGACCCATTAATTCTCTAGTAGGATGCTCTTTAGCCTCCATGTATTTGAGTTCTTTCCAACTTGCATCTTGTGATTGAGTTCTAGCTTCAGAGCATTGTGGTCTGAAAATATGCAGGCAATTATCCCAACCTTTTGGTATCAGCTGAGACCTGATTTGTGACCCAGGATGTAATCTATTCTGGATAATGTTCCATGTGCACTAGAGAAGAATGTGTATTCTGCTGCTTTGGGATGGAATGTTCTGAATATATCTGTGATGTCCATCTGGTCCAGTGTAGTATTTAAAGCCTTTATTTCCTTGTTGATCTTTTGCTTAGATGATCTGTCCATTTCAGTGAGGGGGGTGTTAAAGTTCCCTACTATTATTGTATTATTGTCAATGTTTTTCCTTGATTTTGTTATTAATTGGTTTATATAATTGGCTGCTCCCATGTTAGGGGCATAGATATTTTAAATTGTTAGATCTTCTTGTTGGACAGATCCTTTAAGCATGATTTAGTGTCCTTCCTCATTTCTTCTTATAGTCTTTGGGTTAAAATCTAATTTATCTAATATAAGGATTGCCACCCCAGCTTTCTTTTGATGTCCATTAGCATGGTAAATTGTTTTCCACCCCCTCACTTTAAGTATGGAGGTGTCTTTGGGTCTAAAATGAGTTTCTTATAGACAGCATATCGATGGGTCTTGTTTTTTTGTCCATTCTGATACCCTGTGTCTTTTGATTGGGGCATTTAGCCCATTTACATTCAGGGTAACTATTGAAAGATATGAATTTAGTGCCATTGTATTGACTGTTATTGTATATTGTTTCTGGTCTATTACTTTTAGGCTCTCTCTTTGCTTAGATGATCCCTTTTAATATTTCCTGTAGTTTGGTTTGTAGTTGTGTGTTTGCACATTCTTTTAATTTTTGTTTGTCCTGGAAGCTTTTTATCTCTCCTTCTATTTTCAATGACAACCTAGCTGGATATAGTATTCTTGGCTACATATTTTTCTCGTTTAGTGCTCTGAATATATATTGTCAGTCCATTCTGGCCTACCAGGTCTCTGTGGATAAGTATGCTGCCCAATCTAATATTTCTACTATTGTATGTTACAAACCTCTTGTCCCAAGCTGCTTTAGGATTTTCTTTTTTTTTTTCTTTTTTTAATATTTTTAATTAACATATAATGTATTATTAGCCCCAAGGGTACAGGTCTGTGAATTGCCAGGTTTACACACTTCACAGCACTCACCATAGCACATACCCTCCCCAATGTCCATAACCCCACCACCCTCTCCCTACCCCCCTCCCCCCGGCAACCCTCAGTTTGTTTTGTGAGATTAAGAGTCTCTTATGGTTTGTCTCCCTCCCAATCTCATCTTGTTTCATTTGTTCTTTTCCTACCCCCCAAGCCCCCCACGTTGCATCTCCACGTCCTCATATCAAGGAGATCATACAATAATTGTCTTTCTCCAATTGACTTATTTTGCTAAGCATAATACCCTCTAGTTCCATCCACGTCATCGCAAATGGCAAGATTTCACTTCTTTTGATGGCTGCATAGTATTCCATTATATATTTACATATATATATGCGCACACATACACACACATATATGTATATATATATATATATATATATATACACGTACATACCACGTCTTCTTTATCCATTCATCTGTTGATGGACATCTAGGTTCTTTCCATAGTTTGGTTATTGTGGACATTGCTGCTATAAACATTCGGGTGCACATGCCCCTTCGGATCACTACATTTGTATCTTTAGGGTAAATACCTGGTAGTGCAATTGCTGGGTCATAGGGTAGCTCTATTTTCAACTTTTTGAGGAACCTCCATGCTGTTTTCCGGAGTGGTTGCACCAGCTTGCATTCCCACCAACAGTGTAGGAGGGTTCCCCTTTCTCCGCATCCTTGCCAGCATCCGTCATTTCCTGACTTGTT